>NC_057841.1:57471590-57775000 GCF_910594005.1 Cervus elaphus
GGAAATTGCTAAAAGGGGAGGAGTCGGCAAAGATGCGTTCCCAGTCCAGGATAGCGGCATCTCGCTGCTGAAACAAGCTTCACACGTTAGCCGGCAATCATTAGGTTGGTGACTTTCCTGATACCCAGGAGATGCTTGCTCGAGGAATAAATTTCTATGTTGAAACATTTGACAAGCCTCCGTTCCTGATGTCTCACACTCAAGCCTTACTTTATAGTCACATCTGTTAGTTTAAAGCATTTTTAGTTTATTGAAGAAGGCTTCACAAAGAAAAAACAGATGATGAAAATCTCATCTGTCAAAACTGTTATTAAAACCAGTAACAGTGTGAAATTTTGTTTAAATTGAAAGCATCATTTATTTTTATCAAACATTTTATAAACAATCACATTTGAGAAAGATTTTAGGGGACCTGGAGAGCCCTCAACAAGACGCAGCTCATTATGTTGCTTTGTTGCTCGGAGATAGACAGAGCCTGCTTTCCTTTAACTAAGGGAGAGACCACAGGGGTCAAGACATTACCCAGAGTGGGGCTCTGCCATCTCGAGGAAGAAGAGTGAGCAGGAAAGAGGATGCACCCAAGTGGGAACTGGAGACCTATATCAAGCGGCAGACATAGGGGCCACCTTCCTTGTCCTTTTCGGATGGATTAATTTGGAGCAACGTGGCCTGTGCCTCACAGTCTCTGAGAGGGCTTAGATGAAGAAAGGAAAGGAAAGAAGAAAGGATATTCATGGAAAGAATGAGCAAAGCTTCCTTTCTGTTCTTCTGTGCAGACCGTTGATTTCATGCTCAGATCTGCTCCTAATATCAAAGGGTGCTTTCACAGCCAGGAGGAGTCCCAGCCAACCTCAAGACAGGGAACAAGACGAACATCAAGTCCGTTTAGCTGAATCTTCATTCAATCCATATGTCTGGCAACGTGGAGACAAAACATCCGACACTTCGCTCTTGTGTAGACTCAATCTTAGAATATACAAAAGATCCAGTTTCATGTTCTGAGCTGTGTCTCATGCTTCTTTAGCTATTTGGTGTTAGCAGCTTTGACAAAGAAGTCATGTCTGAGGCAAAGTAGAACCGTGTCAATCTGAATGATTTGTTCAAGGGGTGACCTTTCTCTCCTTTCTCCGACAATACTGTGCTTAATTTTGTCACACTTTGAGATCTCTTCCTGGGAGCCAGCAAAGGTTTGTCAGGGGGCCTGGGGCGCAGGAATTGGGGCTTACAGAGTGGGAAGGGCCCTGCAGATCATCAGCTTTCAATATCCATTCTTTTCTGAAGCTGACTGTTCTAAGAACGGGTCTGGTTCTCCTTGGATATCACTCCATTCTTAAGCCCTCCTTCCATTTGTAAAAGAAAATCTTACCTCTTACTCATCATTACCTCACTGAAGAACGCAGCTGCAGGGCATGAAGACCGCCCGCCCCCCACCCCCCAGCACTTTAAAGAAAAGGATTGTTGGGATCTTGCAGTGCTGTAGCTTCAGTCATTTCCGAGTCTTTGGGACCCCACAGACTGCAGTGCAGCAGGCTCCTCTGTCCATGGGATTCTACAGACAAGAGTACTGGAGTGGGCTGCCATGCCCACCCAGGGGTTGAACCCACAACTCTTACATCTCCTGCATCAGCAGGCCGGTTCTGTTAGCGCCACCTTGGAAGCCCACTGAAACCAGGCCTTCCCTCTGTGTCCCAGCTGCCTGTTTCACACATTTTCCAAGAGGTGAAAACTTCATGTTTACTTCCATAATAGCAGTATTACATTTTCTGGAAATGAACCTGGTATTTAGTGTTGTATTTTAGCTAAGTTAGTGTTTATATTCCTTGACCATTTATTCAGAGTTGCAGAAAAAAAAATTTTCATTAACTTTTGCCAGATGATTATATATTGTCTGTGTTAAACGTAAACACAAATGTCTTGCTCACTGGTAAACTCTTTTCTGCTCATTTATTTTTGCCGTGTGCTTATTACAGGAATGGCTTGTAAGTGCCACTCTTAAGAAAATTAACAACAGGAATTAATGCACCTTTTGTAAGCTCTGAACGTCCTGTGGCCCCAATCATTTTTTATTTTTTCCTCTGAGCTCTGTATTATGATGTCCTCTGAACCCAATATCATTCTAGCCATAAATTATATTCATCCATGGAAATATAAGCTAATTGGGAGAAAAACTCTATTGTCATTAAAAGATGCATTTCCAATGAGAAGTTTATTTGTTACATTCAGTAATTTTAACATCAAAATGTAAGATATAGTTACATTATTTGAACAATTGTGGCTTACTAACTCTAATGATAATTAATTCAATCCAGAAAAAATTTTGGTAATAATCTGAGATTTGGACTATAAGGAAGGCTGGATGCCAAAGAATTGATGTTTTCAAACTGTGGTGTTGGAGAAGACTCTTGAGAGTTCCTTGGAAAGCAAGGAGATCAAACCAGTCAGTTCTAAAGGAAATCAGTCCTGAATATTCAATTGGAAAGACTGATGCTGAAACTGAAGCTCCAATACTTTGGCCCCCTGATGCGAAGAACTGACTCATTGGAAAAGGCCCTGATGCTGGGAAAGATTGAAGGCGGGAGGAGAAGGGGATGACAGAGGATGAGATGGGTGGATGGCATCACTGACTCGATGGACATGAGTTTGTGCCAACTCCAGGAGATGGTGAAGAACAGGGACACCTGGCAAGTTGCAGTCCCTGGGGTTGCAACCAAACAGCAACAACAATTTTTCTTTCATGAAACAAGAACAATTTAAATTTTTCATATTCATATGAAATATGTATTGATAAATGCATATTCTTGTTGCAGAGAAGTGTGAGTCAACGACCAGTAAAAGACTTTCAAGCATCTTCGTTAAGATACAATTCCAGGAGAAATTAAATAAAATGTAAAAATAAGGTCAAAGTGAAAGTGATATAAACTTTCTGTTAAAGAAGAGTTTGTTTAATATGGTGGTGGATGTCAAGTGAGGACATGGGTCATTCAAGGGCTTGGTGGGAGCTGGATGGCACGCTTCCACCCAGGAAATTGACCTGAGTTTATCAAAGGAGTTTACAGATATTTCGGCGGTATTATGTGAAACCTAACTGGGGGTGAAGGGGCACGGAGGAGCCTCGTCCTAAGGGAGTAAAGGGTGAACAGTCACTAGCCAGCGGAAGTGACTTTATCTCAGGAAGGAGCTGCTCTGGAGCAGCTGTGGTCTTGGGTAGAAGATGGAGCAGACCCGTGTTCTAGAAGGATGGAAACTAGGATGAGGCAATGCCCTGACCTTACTCTTTTCCTGTTGTCCAGTCTTTTGCCAATGCCTCCCATCGGTCAAGGGCTTCCCTGGTGGCTCAGATGATAGAGCATCTGCCTACAATGCGGGAGACCTGGGTTCAATCCCTGGGTCGGGAAGATCCTCTGGAGAAGGAAATGGCAACCCACTCCAGTACTCTTGCCTGGAAAATCCCATGGACGGAGGAGTGTGGTAGGCTACAGTCCATGGGGTCGCAGAGAGTCGGACACGACTGAGCGACTTCACTTCACTTCTGCCATTGGTCAAACCCCACACATGTTGGGTTCTAACACTAGAAGTGAAGACAGCCCTTAATCTTTCGTTGTTAATGATGTTATGATATTCGCTTTAGGTTTTGTGTGGATGTCTATCATCAGATCAAGGAGCTTCTTTTTTTTCCTTTTCTTTTTAAAAAAAAATATTATTTATATTTATTTATTTATTTGGCTGTGCCAGTCTTAGTTGCAACACGAGGGACTTTAGTTGCCACATGCAAACTCTTTAGTTGCAGCACGTGGGATCTAGTTCCCCAAGGCGGGATCAAACCTGCGTGCCCTGCTTTGGGAGCATGGAGTCTTAGCCACTAGACCACCAGGCAAGTCCTGAGGAGCTTCTTTTGTATTTATAGTTTTTGAAAGTATTTGTCATGAATTTTGTGAAAAACTTAACTGCATCTACTGAAATAGCTATGTTTTCATTTTTATCCTGTAAATAATAATATTGATTATTATATTATACTATATATAATATAGTATATATTATATAACCTTATATTTGTTTTTAAAAAAATTTTTTATGTATTTTTTAATTGGTGGAGAATTGCTTTACAGTTTCGTGTTGGCTTCTGCCTTACAGCAGCGTGAATCAGTCATAGTTATATATATTTATTCCTTCTCTCCTGAGCCTCTTTCCACTCCCCACCACCCCACCCCTGTAGGTCTTCACAGATCACCAGGCTGGGCTCCCAGTGTTATTTAGCAACTTCCCGCTATTTTACACGTGAGAGTGTGTATATGTCAGTGCCACTTTCTCAATTTGTCCCACCCTCACCTTCCCACACTGTGTCCACAGGTTCATTCTCTACTAGGTTCATCATATAATGCAACGATTTTACAACGATATATTTCTGTCCCCTATCACTTATCCTTTGTGCTACTGTTATCATACTTAATATTTCTTCATTGTTCTAAACTCCATCATGAGTTTTTGTTGTTTCTGCTTTAAAGTTTTTTTAATTTTTTTTTAAATCAGGAAAAAATAGTTCTTTATATTTCCCAACAAATTTATCATTTTCATTGTGGGTGGTGGTGGTTTAGTTGCTAAGTTGTGTCTGACTCTTACGACCCCACGGACTGTAGCCTTCAGGCTCCTCTGTCTGAGGGATTCTCCAGGCAAGAATACTGGAGTGGGTTGCCATGCTCTCCTTCAGGAAATCTTCCTGACCCAGGGATTGAACCCACGTCTCTTGCATCTCCTGCATTAGCAGGCAGGTTCTTTACCACTAGTGCCACCTAGGACACCCTTCTTGAGTCTTTACTGATATTCAATGACATGTTTCCACTGTAACCAATGAGGGGAAAAATTAGTCCTGGCCCTTTGTGAGCACTGGGAATTTTTTAATCTTACAACTCCCTGGTAACTGTTTATTTCTCCACATGTTGTTCCTCCCCCAAATTGTGGAGTTTTATCATATATACAAATGGTTAGCATTCAGCTAAAGGCTCAAGACACCTATTCATATGTCTGGAGCCCTTTCTCTGTGTAGCTTTCTTTTCTCTGATTTCCTCCCTTGAAAATTTTAGCTGATCTGTGACTCTGAACTCTCTCCAACTCAGCAATGCTACGAAGCTCTTCTTGAGCTCTCACTCTCTGGACTTCAGGGTTACAAATTACCTCCAGGTGCCCACTCCAGTGTTCCTGGGCTTCCCTTGTGGCTCAGCCGGTAAAGAATCCGCCTGCAATGCGGGAGACCTGGGTTCAAAAGATCCCCTGGAGAAGGGAAAGGCTACCCACTCCAGTATTCTGGCCTGGAGAATTCCATGGAATGAATAGTCCATGGGGTCGCAAAGAGTCAGACACGACTGAGCGACTTTCACACTTTCCGAGTAGTTGAAAGACCCACCTTATTTTCTCTCCCCCCTGCCCCCAGGGGTCACAGTCCTCTGCTGCCACTTAGCTGGTGTCCTCAGACAGCTGTCTCATATTTTTTTCAATGTTCTGGTTGTTTATGGCAGGACAGTAAATCTGGACCCTCTGACCTTCTTATGGTTGGAACTTAAAAGTTCTGTGTCATCTTTGATTTTTTTTTTTCTCTTACCTCCACATCTGTGTTGTTTGTATTCCCTCCCAAGTCATATCACTGCAATTCCTCCCACCAGCCACCTCCTTCCTATTGCTTCAGTCCACAGGTACTTGCTTCCTCAGTAATCAAAAAAATCTTTACCTCGTCTTCCTACTTCTGGACTCCATCTCCCAATCCCACTGTCACTCCCTTTGCCAGAATGATCTTCTTGGAACTCTTCTAATTGTGATTTTTAAATCTCATTTAAAATCTTCAGTGACTCTACTTGGTAGCAGAGTAATTAGGCAGTTTTTTTTTTTAATGTTGGTGTTAAAGCGACTTTATGCTCTGCTCTTTTGCTTTCATCTGCCATTACTTCCCTTCGTTTACCTCTTTATATAACTTTTTCTACTAGATTTTCTCTAGTTACATAGTAACAATCTTCCTATCTTTGTGATCAAGACAAAACTGAATGTCTTTCCTGATGCCCTGCTGGATCTCGTTTTATAAAGTATCCCCATCCTTCTCTGAATTCTGAGAGTAATTTGTTCATACCTCTCATGAAACTTTTGACTTTGTCCACCTCTATCATAGCTCTTTATGACTTAGTGCTGTGGGCATCAAGTATTGTTTACTGTGATTCCCCCCTTCCCCCCTGCCATTTTCTGTCTTATAACAAGTGATAAAAGTGAATTTCCTTGACTTAATGCCAAATAAAGTGTTGCTGAAGATATTACTGCCTGACTTAACATCTTGTCATTGAAAAGTCCTCTTTCCTTCCAGCTGGGTTCTTCGACTTCAGAACCAAAGTCTAGTGTTGACCTTTCAGCTAAGATTGAAAACAAGCCTTATGTGGCATAGTCTGTGTTATCTCTATATTACCATTTGGTGTCACATATCATGTATCACATCACTAATTTGATATGTTGTTGTTCTTTCCACCTCTTTTGTGTCCTAAGTTGTGTCCACCTCTTTTGTGACCCCATGGACTGTAGCCCACCAGGCTCTTCTGTCCATGGGATTTCCCAGGCAAGAATACTGGAGTGAGTTGCCATTACCTTCTCCAGGGGATCTTTCTGACCTGTGGATTGAACTCACATCTCCTACATTGCAAGTGGATTCTTTACCAATTGAGCCATCAGGGAAACTCCTTCCTTACTTTTATTTCTGTCCATATTTATGCTGTGAGATGTGTGTATTTCTCACTAGATTGTCAGCTCTACAGAAGTAAGGCTTTTATTAGCCCTTTAGTACAGTGTTTTGTATATACAATTAGAAATAATACAATAAAATTATAAGAACTCTATTTTCTGAGACATGCACGCTTTCACACTTTGGTTTACTGAGTGAGCATGGACCATCACATATTAACAATGTGATGTGTATATGATTTTAGCTAGTGCCCGATATGTGTGAAATTATATACAAAATTTGAATGTAAAAATGCTAAGGTCTCACTGACTGTTACCTGCTTCATGTTAGAAAATAATATCAGAATATTAGTTCTAATACGTATAGCCTACATCTGATAGAGATCCTTTAATTTTTGTTTCTCGAATTAAAAGAATTCAATTTTCTCTAGAAAATGCTTGTTTCTCTCAACCTCATTATGAAAACATTTTCTGCATACTTTGCCTAAAATTACCTTGTTTTTCGTTTTAATTACACAACTCCAAATCACTTTTCCTCATTAGTATTTGATAATTATAAGCAAAGAAGCAAATATAAGAACAAGAAGTACATGAGCAGTGCAGTCATGCATTTTTTCCTTCTCTCTGTTGATAGCACTGATGAAGTGTATTTAATTTCAATCTGCTGAATGACCACATTCATAATTCGTGTTCATTTCCATTTCAGGATGATTTCTTTCCAATTTGAATCAATATACATAATTTTTCCTTAAGCATACATGTCCACATTCCTTTAAACTTGTTTTTGTCTAGGGAAGGAGAAAAGAAATTAACACTCATTTTGTATCTCCTTTTGACACAGACTGTTTTTGGCACTTGACACATATTATCTCATTTGATTCTGTGTCTAATATTGGGAAGCTGGAGTTCTTATTCTAAAGATGAAAAACTGATGGCGATAAACCAACATGCCCAAGATTGTTTAATTAGGAAATGGCAGAGCCAGAATTCAATAAAACCATCCTCTTTTGGTTATTGATTTTAATGATACTCTGTTGTTTATTTTCAAGCAAAGATTTTGCAGGAAATTCACAGGAATCTAGAAAGTTGTGAACTTAAAAAAAAATTGGTTTATTTAGTAGTGTGGGTGAAGTCCATGTGTTAAAATGCTTCTCAGAACATGACACTTGAACACACTCCATGCTAGAGTTTCGTGATGTCTCCAGATTTGCTGACATGTAAAGATAGACTTCAAAGGGAAGCATTCTGAAATCACGTTGTGAAATTATTTCTCTCTATGTGGGCTCTTGATTTTTTTTTAAAGACAGTGATCAGTTCAGTCAGTTCAGTCGCTCAGTTGTGTCCGACTCTTTGTGACCCCATGAACTGCAGCACACCAGGCCTCCCTGTCCATCACCAACTCCTGGTGTTTACTCAAACTCTTGTCCATTGAGTTGGTGATGCCATCTAACCATCTCATCCTCTGTTGTCCCCTTCTCCTCCTGCCTTCAATCTTTCCCAGCATCAGGGTCTTTTCCAATGAGTCAGTTCTTTGCATCAGGTGGCCAAAGTATTGGAGTTTCAGCTTCAGCATCAGTCCTTCCAATGAACACCCAGGACTGATTTCCTTTAGCATTGACTGGTTGGATCTTCTTGCAGTCCTAGGGACTCTCAGAGTCTTCTCTAACACCACAGTTCAAAAGCATTAATTCTTCAGTACTCAGCTTTCTTTATAGTCCAACTCTCACATCCATATATGACTACTGGAAAAAAAATAGCTTGACTAGATAGACCTTTTTGGCAAAGTAATGTCTCTGCTTTTTAATATGCTGTCTAGGTTGGTCATAACTTTTCTTCCAAGGAGCAAACGTCTTTTAATTTCATGGCTGCAATCACCATCTGCAGTGATTTTGGAGCCCAAGAAAATAAAGTCTGTCACTGTTTCCATTGTTTCCCCATCTATTTCCCATGAAGTGATGGGACCAGATGCCCTGATCTTAGTTGTCTGAATGTTGAGTTTTAAGCCAACTTTTTCACTCTCCTCTTCCACTTTCATCAAGAGGCTCTTTAGTTCTTCTTCACTTTCTGCCATAAGGGTGGTGTCATCTGCATATCTGAGGTTATTGCTATTTCTCCCAGCAATCTTGATTCCAGCTTGTGCTTCATCCAGCCCAGCATTTCTCATGATGTAATCTGCATATAAGTTAAATAAGCAGGGTGACAATATACTACTTTGACATACTCCTTTCCCGATTTCCCAATTGGGAAAGGCAGTGACAAATTGATCTTAAAATCCAGCTGAGAATTCAGCTAGGTGGAAACCATCTGTGCATTTACCATCACCCGCAAGCGTGTTAGGTTTGGGTGACAGTAGTGGAGACTGTGATCACATTCATTTCCACTCCCGGCAATTTAGTTTCATCAAACAAGCCACAGGTTTCCCCAGGGAGTTTTGCTTAGCTGGGTTGTGAGTTGCTCCTTTTGGAATTATTAAGTCTGTAAGCATCCCACTGAGAGGCTATAACATTGTGCGCTATGATGATACTTAGGGTTGCTCTTGTCTTAGTGACAACTTTAAGAGTGAAGCACTGCCTAGGAATTACTGGAATCAGCTCTAGAAAATATAAATTATAATTTCAAAGTAGTTACGTGAACTCAGTCAAGTCACTTAACCCTCGATTCCTAATCTTGGCTTTTTCTTCCACAAAATAAAGAAATTGAACAACAGCATCACCAAAGGAAGTTTCCATTTTTAAATTATTTTTTCCCCCAAGGGAAAAGGTAATAATGTAATGAAAAAAAAATTTAAATCATACAGAAGAAACACGATAAAAAAATAATTCTTCCAGTCTGGTCTCCTAGCCCTTTTTTGATGCAACCACTATTAACAGATTGTGAGTGTGTTGATGCATATTTTCTATGCCTATACAAATATATACACATATGGCGTATAGTCATATGTGTGTGCTCTGCACTGTTTTTTTCTCTTTTTAATCTCAAATGGGAATATACTGTACTCACGGTTCATCCCAATTTTGTAAAATGGCATACGTCTTGAAGATATTTCCATATCATCATATTTAGATATATTCTGTTACTTTTAGTGATTGCATACTATGTCTTTGTGGATATGCCTTGATTTATTTAATTAGTTTTCTACTGATGGACATTTAAGTTTGCCACAGTGGGCATTCTTCTATATATGATACTGCAAGATTACAAAGGCAAAAGGATACATAAAATGGACTTCTAGAAATAAAATTACTGGTTCAAATTCTTTCAAAAAATGATGGTAGGATATTACACAACAGATTTTTTTAAACATAATAACCTCTTTTGAAAAAAATTCACAAATTTATAAAAATTCAAATAAACAAGAATAAAATAAGAAAACAAGTTGTTCTAATTCACAACCATTTAGAAATTACTGTTTTTTACATTAGTTGAATAACAGATATTTATTAATGTTTATGTAGAAAGCTAGATAGATAAAATTTAATTGAAAAGGACCATGATATATGTGCTAACTTTAAAAATGTGTTGCCTGCAGTTTTTATTTGAATCTAACAGAATAAAATAAAAGTGAGGTAAAACTGAAGGAATTTCTACATATTAGATAATTGTTTCATTACCACGAGAGATATTAGTTTCTTAAAATTCTCCCTAAAGTTAAAAAGGAAGATTCCAGAAACACTGCGGATGGACTCGACTCTGAACATGGTATTCCATTTTGCTTCCTCAGAGGCACCTGGCTCCAGAATTTGTTGTTTAAAAAAATTTTGTTGAGTTCTGTAACTTCACAGTCTAGTCTGTAATAATCATTACCTCACTTTTGGTCATATTTTTATATTTAATGGGTTCAGAACTCATATTTTTAAAAACCATGGCTTTTCTATTTTGGGGTTTTCTTTTTTGATTTATTTCTTGATTACCTGGATTTAATTGGCATTATTACTTTTTCAAGAAGGAGTCAAATTACTATTTTTCTAGGTGCTTGAATGTTTGAGAACATGACTGAGTTGTTTTTATAAACACAGGACAAATTGGCCAAGTGTATTATTCTTACGTTCCTCATTTTCCCTCAGAATTTTCTGGGCATTACTCTCTTACAGACTAGAGGGTTGCAGTGGAAATGGTCTGACTTCCCCTTTACTCTTTACCATGAAAATGACTTGCTTTTTCTGTGTACATACCTGAGCTTTTTTTTTTTTTCCACACTAAAATTTAAAACTTTGAATATGTCTTGATGTAATTTTTCTTCTGTGAAATTTTCTGAGAATTTGATGTACCTGGAAGATTTGCACATCTACTTCTTCCTTCATTCCAGGGAAGCTTTTCTTACATTGTATTTTGCAATACTTTTCTCTTTCATTGGTAAAAATTTTCTAATTTAACATAATTATGTTGACTCATTTTTTGGTCCTTCGCATCTACTGTCTTCTCTCTAATCTCTGTTTCCTGTGCAGTTTGTCTGTAGTTTTTATCACCAGCAATTTGATTTTTCAGGCATGTAGATTTTTCTCTTGCTGTTTCTAATATTTCTATTAAATCTGTAATGCTGCTTTTTGGTTCTCAGGTTTTTCCCCCAACTATGTACATTCCCCTTACTCTTCATTTTGTATGTTTTGTTATATTTTTCCTTTTCACTCTTGTTGAAATTAATTCATATTCTTATTGAGTTTTCTTCTTCATCTCATTGTGGTTTTTTCCCCACAAGGAATTTTAAATGTCTTTTATTAAATTCAAATACCCCAGTTCATTCTACTTACTAGAGATGGTGCCTATCTTTCCATTACTGGAATTCCATTGGAAAGCAGAGGAGCTTTTGTTATCATGGGGTTTTGTTCTCACTGTTTCCCCAGTCTGCTTACCCACCCCCTCAATATGTTTCTCTCTAAACTGGGAAATATTCATGAGATTAAAAAAAATTTTTGTCCTCTAGCATTTTCCCCTAGTTTCATTTCTGGGCCTTGAAAGAGTGGTGATAAGTGGTGAGGGCAGCATCAGCGACGTTTATTTACTTCGTTGGCCACAACGTTTTGAAGATTATGGTATGAAGTCCTTATTCCATTTCCTTGGCTGTTTGCTAATGATACTTTTTTTTTAATCTTTGTTTTGAGAGTTCTTATTGCTCATTTTGTTAGATATGTGTGTGGGGATCCTTTAGTCTGGCAGTGCCATTTATATAAAAATGCTCTCCATTGCAGATATTGGGAATCATCTTCCAAAGTGGTAGCACGAACATGCGTTGCAGTGAAGGAGACTGCAGATGGGAACTGCCACTTCTCAGTCTTTGCTAATGAGATATGTATCATTTTACTGTTTTCATGAACAACTCTTGTGAATAAGTTCAGGTGGAAATTCACTTTGTTACTGATTTGTAAGAGCTTTTTATCTGTTGTGTGCAAAGGCTTTTGCAAACATTCTCTCCAGTTTATCGTTTTTTCTTTTGACTTTATGCTGATGTCTTTGTTCATATTAATTGCTAATTTCTATGGCACCAAATGATACCAAATTTCTCTTATATTTCAGACTTTTGTGACTCGCTCAGAAAGGCATCCCTCAAGACTAGATTTTTTTTTTTTTGGTGGGGTGGCTGTGCCCCATGGCATGTAGGATTTTAGTTCCTGGATCAGGGATGGAACCCAAGTCTCCTCTTAACCGCTGGACCACCAGGGAAGTTCCAAGACTAGATTTTTAAACAGAAGAAAAATTAGATTCCTGATCTTCCACTACTCGCCCCCCCAACCTGCCAGGCACGTGCGCGCACGCACACACACACACACACACACACACACACACACACACAGAGCTAAGCCTGAGTCTATGGGCAAGAAACTAGCACGTGTATTTTAAAAAGCTTTCCCTGGCTGAGACTCACTGGACCTTGACAGTCTCTACTGTATTGATATCCTCAGATAAGAAAGTAACAAACATTTTGTGAGGGCAAACGTGCACTACAGGAATTAATTTAAAAAAATATATGTTTGCAGTTCAGGACTTCATAGCTAACGTACAGAGATTTTATAAAGTACAATTTATTTCCACCGTTGAAAGAAAAATGGTAAAATTTAATGATCTCCTTTGTTGGAAGACTTTGTTGAGATCAGACTATCAGAAAAAGATAATCAGAAGGACAAATACTCCTTCAGAGTATTAAAAAATATTTGGAGAAAAGCATGAAACAAGAATGGGTTCTTGCTAGACTGGAAGTCAAGCATATCAAAGGGAATAGAAAGGGAAGAAGGGGGAGAATGAATATTTACTGGAGCCTCATTGCCACCGTTATCTCAGAAACACATTTTATCAAAGGGGAAAAAAAAGGGCTTGGTAAAATGATTACAGACATGTGCCATCCCATCCTCTGAAGTGGTTCTATTAGAATATCCTGTAGTTCTCGAGGATGTTTCATAGACAGGATATCGTTTCTGTTCAAAATGATAAGGTGCAGAACATGTAGCCAAGTGAAATTAGCCAAGTGGCAGAACATTCGCATATAAAATAATTTATAGTTCACCATGAATGTTGTGAAATCTGGGACGTGTACAATGCTGAGTTATGAATTCAGCCCTTGTTAATGTTTCCTTTGCAAGATGTGATGGGAAACAGCTATTAAAAATACTAGCGTCACTATTTATTCAAAGATTCCACATCACCAGAATAAATTGCCTAAGAGGAAACATCTTGTTCATAATGATTTGGAATACAGAGCTTAAAGTTTCACGCGCGGAATGTTTAGCTTTATAATAAGGAAGCATTCATAATATGTGTGTGATATTTGTTAGCGCTAAAGATATAGCTAAATGTTTAATGAAAGAACTAGTGTGCACTTGATTTTACAATAAACAGTTAAAACTCCTGGAGTAGATTTGATGCAAGTGGAATGTTTGCTTAGATTTAGTAGCGAGGAATACTGTAAATAATTCATGGGGTGTAATTTGACTCGATATTTCACTGGCCTTTGAGGTCTGTGGATCTGCCTTTTTTCCCCATGTAACTGTTTTCTCCTTCAGGTAGCAGTTCCTTATAGTTTGCAGTTCAGCTCTGGGGCCAACTGGAAAGTAAATTCAGATCAGCTGATGAAAATGTGTGTGATAGATCAGAGGGAATCTTGTGCCTTCTTGTGCACAGTCATGAAGGCCTTCAGAGTTACCACCTACTCCCTTTGAGAAAGATGATGAAAAAGAAGAGGAGGAGGGCTGCTCTCAGATGGTGCCCATTGGTTCTTGTTCTTTAGTGGCAGAGGTCTCTGCCTCTGACTTCCTTTCCAGCAAATCAAGCGTAATTAGGCGAGAAGTTTAAAGTGAGACCAAAAAAGTTAAAAAGCTAGTGACTTAGGGCCATTGCCCCACATCATTGCAACTGATGTGCTCAGTTGTTCAGTCAAGTCTGACTGTTGTGACCCCATGGACTGTAGCCGGCCAGGCTCCTCTGTCCATGGGATTTTCCAGGCAAGAATACAGGAGGGGGTTGCTGTTGCCTACTCCAGGGGATCTTTCCGACCCAGGATCGAAGCCCCGTAATCTCTTGAGTCTCCTACCTTGGCAAGCAGACCATGGCAAAGGATTAATTGTACATTACTAACTTGAACTGTGATGCCCAAGGCCATCTCTAGGGACTGTGAAGGGCTCTACCCTTCTTCCCTTGGCAATTATATTAAGGCAAAATCAGGTCCCAGAGAAGACCAGGGGCAGCCTTGAAGGGGAAATGGGGAAAATGTGAAGGGAGAGTGCAACCATTCTCCTTAGTGTGACTGGGGGCTTCACCAAGCTTTAGAGTTGCCAAGGCCACCTTCTTCTCAGCCACCAGCTTCCTTTGAGAATAATTCTTGGCTACTTTCCTTAATTTCACTTAAGTTATTAGGAATCTAAATATATTTTTTTCAGTTTTAGTGGTTTAGTCAGTTCAGTTGCTCAGTTGTGTCCAACTCTTTGTGACCCCATGGACTGCAGCACACCAGGCCTCCCTGTCCTTCACCATCTCCTGGAGTTTGCTCAAAGTCATGTCCACTGAGTCAGTGATGCCATCCAACCATCTTGTTCTGTGTTGTTCCCTTCTCCTCCTGCCCTCAATCTTTTCCAGCATCAGGGTCTTTCCCAATGAATCTCTTCTTCACATGAGGTGGCCAAAGTTTGAAGTTTCAGCTTCAGCATCAGTCCTTCCAATGAACACCCAGGACTCATCTCCCATAGGAGGGACTGGTTGAATCTCCTTGCAGTCCAGGGGACTCTCAAGCGTCTTCTCCAACCCCACAGATCAAAAGCATCAATTCTTCAGTGCTCAGCTTTCTTTCTTTTAGTGATTGTCAAACTCTAATGAGGTGCTTGATTATTTTGTTTCTTTGATTTGTTTTTGATGTTTCTTTAGACATTGTTTAGAGATAACCTATCCATTACATGCAGTTTGAGTCCACAGATGTTTTTCCTTTCTAGCATGAGTTGTGTTGAAGTAGGCTTCTGAGAGGGGCTTCCCAGGTGGTGCCTGTGGTAAAAAAAACCTGCCTGCCGATGCCACAGATGTAAGAGACTTGGGCTCGATCCCTGGGTTGGGAAGATCCCCTGGAGTGGGGCATGGCAACCCACTCCCAGTATTCTTGCCTAGAGAATACCGTGGACAGAGGAGCCTGGCAGTGTACAGTTTGTAGGGTTGCAAAGAGTGGAACACCACTGAAGTGACTTAGCATGCATGCAGGATTCTGAGAGGGTGACTGCCAGGCCATTCCTCTCCATTTCAGCCTCCACCACAAACACATAGAGGGAAGAATACTCCCCAAGGCCTGCAGGAAGGGAATAACCTCCACTAAGGGATAAATCAGAGGAGAAATAATCATTTAGAAAGACGTTTATATCAAGGGCACTAAACCTTTAGTAAGACTAGTGCATAAAGCCTTCCTTACCGGCCTTCACATGTCTGTGATGGAGAAAGGTGGACTGGAAAGTGTGTTTCCTTCATGAGCATCCTCCAGATAGGATGCAGTTAGCAACCGCTCTGGGAGCCAGGCGAGGGGAAATTCTCACCTTGGCTCCAACACCAGTTAGCTTGTGAAGTTGGCCCGTCCACCCTCCAGCTTCCTTAGGCATCAGCTGATTCTAGAATCCCTTCCAACTTCAGTCTCCTCTTGTTCGAGGCGAGTGTTTCCTGAATTGCAGTCAGACGTATCCTAAAACGGCCAGAGGGGAGCTCCCCCTTTTCAGTGGAAGAAAATGTGTTCCTTTTAATGTGGACCAAGGGAATAGTTTCTGTGCCCAGATGTGGGCCTGTAGAGACCAAAGAATTCTGAGGAGGGAAATCTAGGGAGCGGGGTTTTACTGAAGTATAGAGCCTAGAAGGGACTTCCCTGGCGGTCCAGGGGTTAAGGCTTCACCTTCTGGGGCTTCCCTGGTGGCTCAGTGGTATAGAATCTCCCTGCCACTGCAGGAGACATGGGTTCGATCCCTGGTCCGGGAGAATCCACGTGCTGTGGAGCAACTAAGCTCTTGTGTCACAACTACTGAGTCCACATGCCACAACGACTGAGCCCGAGCACCCTAGAGCCCATGCCGCACAACAAGAGACACCACCACGGCGAGAGACCCGCGCACCGTGACTAGAGAAGACCCACCACTGCCAAACAAACAAATAAATTACATATTAAAAAAACTCCACCTTCCAATATGCAGGGGGTATGGGCTCAGCCTGTGGTCGGGAAGCTAAGATCCTACATGCCTTGTGGCCCACCCCCCCAAAAAAAAATCAAAACATAGGAAAAAAACCAAGAGGCACTATTGTAAAAAATTCAATAAAGTCTTCAAAAAATGGTCCATGTTAAAAAAAAATCTTAAAAACAGAATAGAGCCTAGAAGAGGAATGTATCGGTACCATGATACCATCATGGTGCTCCTACATGGTGGAAGGCACGTTACATTGTATCATATAAGAAGGGTCTCACAGGCCACAGGACGACCCTTCGGTGCTTTCACCCTATGAATGTCATTGTTCTGCTGCCTTCAAGAAATGACCTTCACATGTGTTGACCTGCAGACCACCTCAGCTCATCCAAGCCACCCTCCACAGCACCCCCTTGCTCCTTCAAGACCCATAGAATTCCCTCTCCCGGTCTTGACTCCTAATCACCCGAGTACAATCATCTAATGCAATCAATCAGACCAAGACCAAATTCCTTTAAGTAAATGAAAAGAAAACGATGTTTAAAAAGAGAGAGAGTGAAGAAGGATTCAGCAGGTAAATCATCATTTCAGGCCAGGAACCAAACTAGAGGCACTGACATATTACAAAACCCAAGATGTCAAGAATCTGCATGTTATCTCGAGAATCCTTAGGAATGTATTAATGCTTGGAGAACTCTCCGCTGAAAGCAAGGTATTTGCCCAGACAGGGCCACCTGCAGCTCTGCTTTGTAACGTCTTCTTCCAGAAGCCAGAAACTTGGGTTCTGAACCAGAACAGAGGCTCACAGGCCTCTTTCTGAGCCACTGCTTTGTAAGACAACGCTGTGATTTTCTTTGGAGCATGTCCACTGGGGCGCTGACGAGGATGGAACCTATTTAGCTCACAAGTCCTGACAGTTTCATAGCCAAAAGGTGGGTTAAAAGGCAGTTCATCAAAGTTCAAATCATGATAAGAGCCCTGCATGAAATGGGAGGCTGGACCTGCCATAAAGAGAGGTATTATTTTGGGAAAGGTTGGCATGTTTATGATTCTTGAGGCTATGTGAGTTCAATTTTTCCCCTTAAACATCTGCCACAGGTGCTGGGGAAACACTGCTTGTGTTTTTGTATGAACATGGTGTAAATAATGTCCACTTTCAATAAACCCCTAAAACCAAAACAGCTGCCATTTGGGGCTTAAAAACAACTTGTGACTTCCCGTAAGTCTGAGTGACCTTATCACCATTCTCTAATACTGAGAAATGTTACCCTCATCCCCTCCGCACCACCCCGACTTTGGTCTATAGCCCTGTAAAGTTCATAGCACTTCTCTCTGTTTTTCAGAATACGTTGCGTTGGTTTTAAGAAATAAATAAACAACTTGTCCTAGATCTTTAGAGGGGGTTCTGAAGCTGGAGCACGTACTGCTGTCTGGGGAAGAAGGCACACTCTGCTTTGTGATTAAAAAACAAAACCAAAAACAACAGAAAACCAACTCTTTAAAACACTTCGGTACTCAGAGGGGCTTTAGAAAAATGCGTGTGACTCTTTGTTTCTATGTGTTTGTTATATGTTGTAAGTCACAACAGCTTGGACTTTACCTTCTAAATTCTTCTGTGATTTCCTAAAGATTTGACCCAGGACAGGAAGCAATCTACAAAGCCGATGCATGTAATAAATATTACCTCTGAGTTTTCAGGCCTTTATATGTGTTCTCTTTCTTAGCCACAGCAGATTTCCTTTTTTCCGCTGCAGTAGATTCAAAAGTTTTCCCTTCAGCAAGTCCTTCTTGTGCCGTGGGAGCAGGTTGGTGACATCCAAAGGGGTGATGGATTTCTCCTCTCACTTCTAACACAAATAATGCAGTTTATCTCCTTTAAGATTTTACTTATTTACTTATTTTTTACAATTTTATTTCTGAAGATAAAATGGGAGGGACTTCCCTGGAAGTCTAGTGGTTAAGACTCCATGCTTGCGGTGTAGGGTGTACGTGTTTGATCCCTAGTTGGGCAGTGAAGACCCCTACATGCCGCATGGCACAGCCAAAAAAAATCTGTAACAGTCAAAAGTAAAAAAAAAAAAAGATAATATGTGAAATGGTGGAAAAAGAGAATCCAGAACATTTTTACACATTATGGGATTTGATACGTGTCCAGGGACTCTTTCATAGCTTAATACTCAATAGATAGTTGGGATGCCACAGGTGCTGCTGCTGCTGCTAAGTCACTTCAGTCGTGTCCGACTCTGTGTGACCCCATAGACGGCAGCCCACCAGGCTCCCCCGTCCCTGGGATTCTCCAGGCAAGAGGACTGGAGTGGGGTGCCATCTCCTTCTCCAATGCATGAAAGTGAAAAGTGAAAGTGAAGTCGCTCAGTCGTGTCCGACTCTTTGCGACCCCATGGACTGCAGCCCACCAGGCTCCTCCGTCCATGGGGTTCTCCAGGTGAGAGGACTGGAGTGGGGGCCACTGCCTTCTCCACTTGACAGGTGACTCAGTGGTAAAGGATCTACCTGCCCGTGCAGGAGATGCAGGAGACGGGGATTCGATCCCTGGGTCGGGAAGATCCCCTGGAGGAGGAAATGGCACTCCAATATTCTTGCCGGGAAAATCCCATGGACAGAGGGCCTGGCGGGCTGTAGTCCGTGGGGTCACCCAGAGTCAAGCCATGGCTGAGTGACTGAGCGCAGCATACACATTAGGTCCTTGAATGGAAGCCTGTTAACTAGAATCACTAGTTTACCTGGTTGAGATCCCTGGTCCTGCTGATTGAGCCTGGTGGCCTCTGCTGGGGTAGTTTTGCTCCCCTGATCCCAGGGGGACACTCGGCAGTGTGGTTCATTTGTGATAATATTGGCAGAGGACGCTCCTCCATCTGGTGGGAAGAGGCAAGGGAGACCACTGAGTGTCCCGCAGCATGGCTCTCACAACGAAGAATTCACTCATTAAATGTCAGCAGTGCTGAGGCTGAGAAGTTCTGGGGGAGAAAAGTGATGCTGGGGTAAACATGGGGTTAAAGGTGAAGAGTTAAAGAGGGTGTGAGAGATTAATTTGAAGATTGCTATCTTCACATGCCAGGTCCTAGCCCATCATCATACAAGAAAGAGAATGCTTCTTCAAGGCACCAGAGGAGACGCTTATGCAGGGGGAGACTCGGGGACCAACCCCAGGGAGTACCCCAGACCTCCGTGTTGTTTTTCCCTTTCTCCCAGAAATCACTAAGCAGCAGAACCGATGAAGGATATTTGTGTCATTTGCAGAGCATCTCCATTGCCCACTCCCTTGTTTTTTTCTAACTTGTTATAACACTTGTTTAATGTATAAAATATAAGCTAAATGGTAGCCATTTAAATATTAATAATATGAAAGTGTCTACAGTAAGACAACTTCTTCTCCCCCGTCTTCAATCAAGACCCCGCTTTGCTGATGTCACGTTACATCAGCTGTAGATTCTGTAGAAACTGTAGATTCGTGAGTGGAATTTTACTTTACACTCTGCCCCCAAGTAATGCATTACTCCGATTTTTTTTTTTTTTTTTCATTTAACAAAGATGTGGTAGATGCTTTTGGAACTTAACTCATTTGAATTGACCTTGTAATTTTTAAAATTGGCTGTGTAATTATTCATCCAACCTTTCCTCCCCCTCTTTTGATCAACATTCCTATTGTTTCTAACTTTTTGTCATGGCAAACAGTGCGACAGTGAACACCTGTGTACATATAGCTTCAGTACTTGTATACTCACCACTTGGTATCCACCTCTTCTCAGATAAACCTGTGAATGTTGAAATCCTTATATAAAATGTTACATAGTATTTACATGTAACCTCCTCACATCCTCCTGTCTCCTTTAAATCATCTCTAGAGTATTTATAACATCTAATACAATATACATGCTGTGTAAATATTTGCCACCAATGGCAAATTCAAGTTTTGCATTTTGGAATTTTCTGAAATTGTTTTTTTCATATTTCCAATCCATGTTTGGTTGAATCCCTGAGTGTAAAACCCAAGGATACAGAGAGCCAACTGTACTCTTATTTACTTAATAGTATTCTTATTTCTGTTGGATTCAAAATGGGATGGCTAAGAGAAAGGTAAAATATTTTTTAATCTAAAAATTGCTGCTGTATTTCTTTAGATGTTTTAATAATGTGACATCAACGAGGTATGAGTGCTTATTTCCCCATGATTTTGCCAGTAAAAGTTGTTAGTAATCATCTTAATTATTTAATAGGATCTAGTACGCTAACGGAGAAGGCGATGGCACCCCAGTCCAGAGTTCTTGCCTGGAAAATCCCATGGACGGAGGAGCCTGGTAGGCTGCAGTCCATGGGGTCGATAAGAGTCGGACACGACGGAGCGACTTCACTTTCACTTCTCACTTTAATGCATTGGAGAAGGAAATGGCAACCCACTCCAGTGTTCTTGCCTGGAGAATTCCAGGGACGGGGGAGAACCTGGTGGGCTGCCGTCTATGGGGTCTCACAGAGTCGGACACGACTGAAGTGACTTAGCAGCAGCGGCAGCACTATGCTAACATCATATATGTGCAAAGATATCCTAATATCATAAAATAGTCACTATAGTTTTTTGTGTTATATTTGTATATATATATATATATATATATACTCACATATATATACATATATCTTTAGTCTAGACTTTATGTATGATGTGAAATAAAAGCCTAATTCTATTTTCTTCAAATGGAAAACCAGTTGGCACAAACTATTGTATAACCGATCATGTTCCCATAGATTTAAATATGATCTTTATCACATACTTTATTTCCATAATAGCAGTGTTTGTTTCTGATCATTTAATTATATTACACTGGTTATTTTCACCTCTGCCGTTACCACACTGAGTGTTACCACACTGTTTAACTCTTATAGCTTTATAATAAATTTCTATATCTAGTAAAACAAGTTGCTCTTTTCTTCTATTGCTTCAAAATGCACATAATACAAAATCGATCATTTTACATTTTTAATTGTAAAGTTCAGTAGCCTTAAGACATTCACATTGTTGTGCAACCATCACCACTGTTCATTGCCAGAACTTTCTCATCTTTCCCAACTGAAACTCTGTCCTCATTAATCACTAACTCCCCGATTTCCCCCTCCCCCCAGCCGTTGGCAGCTGTCATTCTGCTTTCTTTCTCTATAAAATAATTTGACTACTCTTGTTGCTGTTATTTAGTCACTCGGTTGTGTCCAACTCTTTGTGACCCCATGGACTGCAGCCCTCCAAAGTCCTCTGTCCATGGGATTCTCCAGGCAAGAATACTGGAGTGGGTTGCCATTTCCTTCTCCAGGGGATCTTCCCAACTCAGGGATCAAACCTGGGTCTCCTGCACTGCAAGCGGATTCTCTGCCACTGAGCCACCAGGGAAACCTTACTATTCTAAGGAACTCATATAAATGAACTCACATAAATGAACTCATACAGTATTTGTCCTTTAGTGACTGGCTTACTCACTTAGCATGATGCCCATGGGCTTCTGTGGTGGTTCAGATAATAAAGAGTCTGCCTGCAATGTGAGAGACCCAGGTTCAATCTTGGCACCTTATAAAAAATCATTTGACCATATCTGTGAGTATTTATTTCTGGGCTCTGTATTCCATTCCATTGGTCTGCATGTCTATCTTTATGCCAGTGCCACTCAGTTTTGATTACCATAGCTTTACAGTAAGTTTTTATCTTGTTATTAAAATTTATTTATTTTCCAAAAGTATCATGCCTTTTCTTGCTCACTTTCCCTTCAGATTGAAGTGTGGAGTACTGTCTCAATTGATATTTTGAGCATTAATGTGTAGACTAATTTGAAAATAACAGAGTTTTAGTTTTACAATATTGGTTTTTACCATTCACAATTATGGTAGTTTCTCCTTTTAGTGAGATTATTTTTTGGCTCTGAATAAAAATTTTAATTTGCATCCTTGTCTTGCATATTTCTTATTAGTTTTATTTCATGTATGAGTTCGTCTTAATTTTATCTTTCTTAGTTCTGTTGGTTTTTAATGGAATTTTTTCCATTACATTTTTTTATTGGTTATTGTTAGTGTTGAGAACAGATTTTTTTTTTTTTGAGAACAGATTATTTTTGAATTTTGTTGTTTTATCTGATAATTGAACTCTCTTACTTGTTTTAATATTATTCCATTGTTTCTCTCTCTCTCTCTCTCTCTCTCTCTCTCGGTAGGTTAGATAATCATATTGTCCACAAGTAATGAAATTTTACTTTTTCAATATTCTATTATTTGTATCATTTGTTGCTTTTATATCTTATTGTCTTCTGGTGCCCAGTGCATTGTATTCTGTGATAGTAGTCATGGCAAATATTTTTGTTTTATTTTTGAATGCCAGTGTGTCTAATATTTATTATCAAGAGTAATAACAGCTATAGGTTTCTGATTGATCACCTTCATAAGTTAAGGAAGTGTTTTTCTACATTTGGAAAAAGATATTGAACTTTAGTATATAATGTATTGGCATAGATTGAAATAATCATTATTTATTTTTAATTTATTAAGATGCTAAATTATGTTCTCATTGTCTTAATTTTGAATTATCCTCATGCTTCTGGGATAAACCTTTCTAGGTATACTTTGTTTTCTGTTTTAATACCTTGTTAGGTTCAATTTAGCAATGTGCTGTTTAGAACTTTTTCATTTATATTCATGAGTTAACTGATGTCTAGTTTTCTTTCTTAATTTTGATACTGGGAGTTTCTTACCTTGTGATATGTTTTAATACTTTCATTTTTAGCTTCCCAGTGGTGCTAGTGTTAAAGAACCCACCTGCCAATGCAGGAGACAAAAGGTGTGGATGTTTTCCCTGGGTCAGGAGGATCCCCCAGAGAAGGGCATGGCAGTTCTCTCCAGTATTCTTGCCTGGAGAATCTCTTGGACATAGGAACCCGGTGGGCTATAGTCGATAGAGTCACAAAGAGTTGAATACAACTAAAGTGACTTAGCACATGTGAGTATTAAATAACAGAAATCATCTAGTTTTTAAAGTTTGAACAACAAAACTGGAGGAGGATTAATCTTTGACTAAATTTTCCATTTATTTTTTGGTTATTGATTTAGTCAGGTTTTTTTTTTTTTTAGTCTTTCTTGACTCAAGTTTGAGCATTCACACTGTCTTAGAAAATTATCCATTTCACCTACATTTTCAAGTATGTGTGCATAAATTTTATAAAGTGTTTTCCTAAGGTTTTAACATTTATTATTTCTATAGCTAAGTACCTCTTATTTCTACTGCTGTTTGTATTTTCATTTTTTCCTGATTATATTTGCCCTGCTTACTCTTTAAGCAACACTTCTTTGCTTTTATTGACCAAGTAAACTAATTATTTTCTTTTCTATTTTATATCTCTATTTCTATTTATATACTCACATCTGGTTTTTATCCTTTTTTGTGCATGTGGGGAGGCTCATTTGTTCTTTATTTAGCTGTTAGTATGAGTGCTTTAGTTCACTTATTTTCAGTCCTTTCTTGTTTTCCATAAGATTCTATGAACCCCTAAATTTTGATGTGTGGTGCTCTCAGTATTACCACTTTATAAATAGTCTGCAATATAAATCATCAATTTCTTTTTAATCCATGACTAATTAGAAAACATTAAAAAATTTCTAGTGGATAGACTTTAATTTGACCGTTTTTTTTGTTTTTAATGTTTAGCTTTGTTGCATCATAGCTGTGGGATATGGTTTGCGTGATTTCTACTATTAAAAACTCTTCTGAGAATATTTTTGTGGCCAAATATATCATCAGTGTTATAAATGGTGTTTGGAAAGGATGTTTAGTCTGCTTCCTTTATTACAAAATTTTCCATATATTTACTAAATCAATCATGTTAATTGTGCTATTCAAATTCTCTCTCTTTTTTGGTGTGTTTTTTCCTATCAGTTTCTGAGAAGTATTAAATTTTCCATTATGATATTACATTTGTCAATTGCTTTTTGTATTCAGACAGATTTTTTTTTTAAATGTAGTTTGATAGTTAGCTGTTAGATGTACTGACTTTCCCTTGTGGAGTGGACTGCATTTGTCTTATTTACTGCTGCTTGCCTTGACTAACTAAATTGTTACTCCTCCTGCTTTATATTGTTAGTATTTGCCTACTATATCTTTGTCGATCACTTTATATTTGATCTTTCTGAATCGTTTTGTTCTAGGCATATCTCTTGGAAACAGATATACCTGGGTTTTGCTTAAAAACCTAATCTGAAATTTTGTCTTTGAATTGGGAAATTTATCTGTCGCCATTTACCAGGAAAATGGAAACATTTGGTCTCACTCTGATATCCCTGGTTGGTTTCCTATTTTTATGTAAATTAGTGTTTTTACTTTTTCCTGGAGTGATTTCATTTTCTTTACTGTTATTTTTTTGTTTACTGGTTTGAAAGATACACATACTACCACTGTTATCTAGGGCTTATGCTTATTTCTTAATAACATGTTTGAACATATTCCATTTTGTCATTTTCTAACATGAGTTAGTGTCTCTCACCTCCTCCTTAAACAAGATAAAAGTGTGAAGCTTGGCCTCTTACCTCTTTTCTTCTTTAGTTCCTCCTCTAATTTGATAAGAATACCATTTCATTTTCATGTTTGTCTTTAAATTTTGCCTTTATTTTGTAAGGATTATTTCCTAATAATTGAATTAAGCTTCAAAACACCATTATGAAAAATTATTTTGCTGTAGTTGGAAATTTTTTGTGGTCCTTAACTTAATCATCACTTCTTGAAGCTCACATCTTTCTTCTCCTTGGATTTGTTTTTAATTTTTCTGACACAAAACTCTTGAGTAACTTTTTAAAAAAGGCTTTGTGGGTGGTACTGATTTATGGAATATCTGTAAATGGCTTTATTGAGTTATTCGGCTTAAGAATCAATAGCCCCAATTTTTTTCCTTCTAACTTTGAAGATATTTTTCCACTATATTTTAGGATTCCGCTTTTGATTATTTTTCAAGTGAAAGAATGAAAAGCTGTCCAGTCAGTTGTTTAGTCCTGCATCTACTCTTATGTTTTAGGCACAATATTAGGCTACAGAAATTTAGAGAAGGTAATACTGATCTATAAGTGATTGTCTGTGGAAAGAAGAGGAATCAAGTAACTGAATTTGCTTAAAATAATTTCTTTTGCAGGGGACACATTTACACTGGATAGTGACACGGAAGCAAACATTTTTGTTAGAGAATTTATAATCTTATCTAGTCCATATTCTGGTTCTTGTATAAAAATGTTACATGGAATTTGATTAGATAAATCTGGACTAGATTAGAACTGCATAGAATCGAGGAAATAAATATATTGCGACAGCTATGTTCATTGCAACAGCTATGTTCATTGATTTCTGTGCTGTCTGTGGCTGCTTTCATAATATGGTGGCAGAATTGAGTATTTGCAACAAAGATTACGAGTCTTCCGAAGTCTGAAATATTTACTGTCTGGCTCTTTACAGAGAACATTTTCTGACTCTGGTCTAGAACACGCGTCAGCATGAATCAGCGCTTCTGTTAGTACACCTCCACGACCATGAAGGTAGGTTAAAACACCAAATCTTGACTTCCTTAGGGTGGCTGATGAGATTAATAACAAGTTCGGAAACTCGGTTGGCCTGTGTGTTATACAGAAAGTGTGGAAGCTTACCTCTCCGTCTTGTACTGTTGTTAATAATCACTTGCTCTTTAAATTATTTCCTTTTTTCAGTCTTGTTTTTCTCTCATGTTCTGGGAGTTGTGCAATTCAGCACTGCGATTTCCATCCTCTGACTGCGTGATGTGAGGGAAGCTGGCATGTTTGCTAATGTGCTGTTGTGTGGGCTCCGGCTGCTGATTGCTTTTGGCCTAGGTGCTGTGTAGAGCTCCAAGGTTTGGCTTTGTGAACACTGCCTGGCAAAGCGGAAACATTTTGTGAAATTTCACAAATGTCACACACACCCGCACACACACACATTTTCAATTGCAAAATTCACCCCCTTGGCACACAGTTTTCCCCAGGTTTTTGTTCTTCACAATAAATCTTTAACCATCGTTCTTCCTACGGGGGCATTTTAGTGGGTAGACTTGCTTTTGCTTTGATAAAACTTGCACTTAAAAGTCCTTGGTTTCCAGGGTGTTCTGATGATTTTCCCTTTCTCAAAAATTTAATGTGATCTTTTATTCCAAAGAGAAAGCAGCTTTATTTCAAGCCCAACTGTTCCCTCAGACAAAGATTCCCTGATTTAATTTCCAGCAAAAACCATTTTTCAAGATGGAACCCACAGAAACCAGTCTCTCAGATTCACCACCCTGAAATCAGAGTGAGACACAGGGAGTTGAATTCAGAGAAAAACTGGGCACGTTTCATTCTTTTTGTGCATGAATTATAGCATCTAAAAAAGTATAAGAGTGCTTAATTCCAATAAAAGTGCTTCTTGGTATATCTTTCAGTGTTTCCTTCACGGGTAGCTAAGAGCTCTTTAAAAACAAAAATGAGGTCTTTAAAAACTTTAGAATGAGGGGAGGGATGTTATTGTCAGTGGATCACAGATGAACGTTAAACTAGGGAGAGGTAAACTTTTCTCTTTTTTTAATTAAATTTTATTTATTTATTGGCCATGCTGCGTAGCATGTGGGATCCTAGTTCCATGACCAGGGATCAAACTCATGCCCCCTGCACTGGAAGTGCCAGAGTCCTAACCATTCGACCACCCTGGAAGTCCTAAACTTTTCTTGAACTCAATCAAGATGTCACTGGGGGCTGAGCAGACTATGAAGTTTATGGTGTATCTGTTCTGAGCATTTGCCGATTTTAAGGATATGCCTCTGGTTTAAGAAAGTCCTTCCAATTCAACTCTCTAAATTAGTGTTTCTCCCTGGCCTCATGGCTCTGGTTTACAGTTGCGTAGCACCCTTACTGTTATTACTGACAATGACCCCTCACCCTCATCTGTTCCTCTTGACCGCAGGGTCCTTGCACCTGTGAGCTGCCATCCTGGCAGCCTTGATTTGACGGGCTCGGCTCTCCACTATGCTTGCCATGCCCTTCTTGGTTTAGACCTTTTCTGGTAACCATAATTGGGCAGTTGTCTGGATGCAAGGGATTCAGGTGCAACCAAGCCAAATGGGACGGCCTCAGCCACACTGAAACACACTATATTTACCGGAGAACAGACGGCGCACTTGAGAAACTCTAAGGAGAAAATTAATGTCTTTATTTTGTCAAGTTATAGATCCGGCCCCAACTGTTTAGGGGAAAAAAAAAAAAAAAAAGGTTTCATCCAGTGCTCAGTGTTCTGGGATAATTGTTCAGAATTTGTCAGGGAAATGTTAAGAGTTAAAAATCTGTGCTCCAGAGTTATACTTCCTGGGTTCAAACAATGACTTTGCTCAGTGACTTTGGACAAATTACGTAGCTACTCTGCCTCAGTGTCCTCATGTGTAAACTAGGAAAAATATCTACTTCTGTGCCATCCAATTCAGTGTACACTAGCCCTGTATGATAATTTAAATTTAATTAAAATTAAGTGAGGGTAACAATTTATTTCTTCATTTGTACCAGCCACATTTCAAAGGCTTAATGGACAACATCTAGTTAGTGGCTACTGTATTGGAGAAGAGAAAGTAGAATGTTTCTAGCATAAAGTTCCATTCTATATCAAAGGGTTGTTGTTGTTGTGCCCTACTCTTTTGCAACCCCATGGACTGTAGCCCGCCACGCTCCTTTTTCCATGGGATTTCCCAGGCAAGAATACTGGAGTGGGTTGCCATTTCCTTCTCCAGGGGAATCTTCCCGACCCAGGGACTGAACCCGTGTCTCCTGCGTTGACAGGCGGATTCTTGACGACGGCGCCACCAGGGAAGCCATGTTGAAGGGTTGTAATGAGGAGTAAATGAGTTAATAGATCTAAAGTGCTTAAAACCATGCCCGGCCTGTAGAAAAGGGTCAATATATCTATCAGCACCATTATTTCTATGCTTCTCTCCTTTCCTAACGCTTCTTCAAAATGGCAGCTGGGTCTACTGCAGAAGAGTAGGTTTACTTCACTTCCTGGTTATTAGTTTTTTAAAAGTTTTATTTCCTGTACCATCTTGTAAGTTTCCACGGGGCAGGGATTTCTTCTTTCTTAAAGAGAAACATTGTCATAGAGGTGATGTGAGGGCTATAGAGTCAAGCGGTCTGTTTTCTGCCACTTAGTAACTGTGTCCTTACACAAGTTATTTACTCTTTCTCAATTTCTACTAATGTGAGATAATAATATTTAATAAAATCTTCGAAGGTTGTTGAGAGAATTCAGTGAATTAGCGTAAGTACTTAGAATGGGACCTGGCTTTGTTAAGTTCTCAGAAAGTATTACCTCATATTCATATTATTATTTCTGCTCTGTCCTTGACTCTTTTTCAAAATGGCATGGGATACTAGTGGAGAAAGTGTTTGGTTCACTCTTTACTGGTGGGGGGGAGTTGTGGGAGTCTTACTGCTCTTCTTGGTCTTTGGGATGATGTCTGTTTATCCCTAAGCTGGGAATGGAATTGAAAGTGAAAGTGAAAGTTGCTCAGTTGTGTGGGTAGCCTTTCCCTTCTCCAGGGGATCTTCCCAACCCAGGGATTGAACCCAGGTCACCCATGTTGCAGGCAGATTCTTTACGAGCTGAGCCACAAGGGAAGCCCAAGAATACTGGAGTGGGTAGCCTATCTCTTCTCCAGCAGATCTTCCTGACCCAGGAATCAAACTGGGGTCTCCTGCATTGCAGGTGGATTCTTTACCAACTGAGCTATGAAGGAAACCCCGGGAATGGAATTGGTGGTTGACTTAATCTGTGGTTCAGTGTGCCTCAGCCTAGCTAGGCGTCTACAATCCCAGCTTGCTGGTATGGTCATCCTTTGGGTCTCAATGATACCAAGATCCATTGTGTCTCTGCCATATCTTGCTTTTGGTTTCTGATTGGTAGTCACTCCCAGCCTCCACTGCAAAGTCAATTTCTATCTCATCATGGCTGGTCCCTGGGCGTTCCACTCTTCTACACCAAGCTTTCAACCCCATTTGGAAGAGCTTCAGAAACTTCTGGGCATCATACATGTTGGATCCACAGGTTGATTTCACTACAGGTAGTCTGAAATGGGGTTCAGGACAAAATGCCCTGCCCTTGATACTCTCTTCAATTTGCCAGAACCTGCCCCCAGGGAATTCAGATGAAAATTATCCCTGTCGTACTCTAGTAGTTGGTCTAAGCCTGTTTGATCCTCTTAGAGGATGAGGTCATCCAGGGCAGGTCTCGGTGAAAATGAAATTTCTTATTCAGACATTCCTTAAGACTGACAGCCACTCCAGAGTGCCTTGAGGAGTTTTCGGATCATTATCTGACTCTCAGCCTGGAGATGCCTTGATAATGACTCCGATCCCTAGCACTTAGTCTTGACTTGAGGTTAGAACCTGGCTTCGGGCTCCTGATTGTATCCAGACATAGCCAATGACCTTATACTCACAGATTCCATCCTTAACTGGTAACTGGAATTCTGGATTAGTGGGCTGAAAAGTTAATGGAGGAAGGCAGGAGATATACATGCATCAAATACTGTGAAAGTAGAGTTGGTACTTTTGGCCGCTGGTTGGGTGTGGGAAGTAAGGAAGAGAAGATTTGAATCTTTAACTTCAAGGTGTTCAACTTTGTGATTGGGAAGACCAATTACATGGAACTGATTGGAACTCATGTGAGTTCCAAACACATGGAACTGAAATACTAGCTATATAATGAATCTTGGCTGACTGTTCCAATGGAATTACTTGTTTTTGTTTTGTTTTGTTTTTTTAGGTTCTGAGAAAGTAGGTCCAAGGGCCAGAAGTAATGTTGACATTTATGAGATTGTGTCTGATATATAACTGTGTTGAAAAATATAATAGGTAATAAGTTAGATATCTTATCATAATATCAATAACTGAGCTTTTCAAATAAAGCCATACATGATTGAAATAAAAGATAAAAGAGATTCTCCTCAGGAATAGTCATTTTTCCTTCATGACTTGGTGATCTGAGTAAGAAACAACATCATTATTAGAGTTTAGTGTGTATCTCAGAAAGAAGAAGTTGCCTTTCTCTTTCTTAAATGAAAATTTGCATGGTATGTAAGATTTTGGGTGCTGTCATGGGAGAGTAATATACCCCCAGGTGCATATGAGTATTATTTAATGATGATGAGTACTTGATCATTGATTTTCAGAATGGTGTTTATACCTACCCTGGTAATAGTAATGATTGATCCAAAGGCCAAAAAAAAAAAAAAAACAAAACCTCACTATTAGATTTAAGAATAAGAAGTTATGCCTCCTAGAAAAGGGATCATTTTTAGTGGTTGTGGAGAAAATGTTGAAATAACTAAAAGAACATACGGGGAACTACCAGCAGACCAATTCATGTGTTGTAGCTATTTAACTGAATTACAAATGCAAAATGCATTCTTTTCCCAGTTTCATTCCATTTAAACCCAAATGGCTATGTGAAATGGTGTCATACACCTGGTGAAAAGCTTTGCTTTTTAAAAATCTTATCGTTTCACCAAAGCGCCTGGTGTTGAACCAACAACAACATTCTTTCTGTATTTTTTTGAACGACTTTACATTTTTCAGAATATTCTCTCTGTAAAAAGACTAAGCATCAAAATAAATTTAGTTTAATCCCGCCCCCCCCCCCACCCCGCCCCGCCCCGCCCCTCGGCTCTTTTGACATCAGTCATGATGCTGGTCATTGTCAGGAAAGAAAATGAAGAGGGTTTTTTTTTTTTGTTTTTTTTTTTTTACCTTAAACCCAGGAAAAACAAGGAGTAAAAAATATTTTTGTTGTTTTTAAAAGTGGAAGACTATGTTGTAAAACAGTAAGAAGCACTCTTCCAACTGCTAAGAGGATGTAACCAAGAACGGAGGATCAAAACCCACAAATTAAAAACTTGGAACTAGACTTGGGAGGGCAACATGAAGAAAAACAGAAATAATGTTTAGTTGAGGCAGGAAAATAAAAACCTTGAGCTCTCTTGTAAAAACAGATTAAAAATAATATTTGGTGTATTGGGGAACATAGGCTATATTTAGTTACAATGAATTATATAAATTGGACACTGCAGACTGTTGGCCCTTGAGCCACATCTGGTATACAGTTGTGTTTTCTTTGATTTACCCACTCTTCCAAAAAAATTCCTATTGGCTACCAACATGTAAAACTTGGAGCATTCACATTAAAATTAAGATCTTTTTTTTTTTTTTTTTTTTTAAGTTCTTTGGAAAAAGAAGATTCTGGCAGCATTGGGCCTGAGCTTCTGCAAGGTGTCAGCTGGCAGGAACAAGAACCAACTGCTTCCTTTAGGTGGGGTGCGTGTCTTCCGGCTGATCCAGGCCCCACCGCCCCCTGTTGCCTGCCTTAGGATGGGCCCGTTTCTCTTGTTTTTTGTTACCTGGTCAGTCTCGTTGGTCTTCCGAGCTTGTAACTCTTCTAGGTCGTTTATTCATCTTGTCATGATGGGGTTATGCATGCCTATGAAATGCCAGGCTGTGACTGTGGGATTTACACAAGCGCCTGGACTGGCGTGCAGTCAGATACAGGGCGTCTGGGGGTGGTTCTGGGTGAATTCCTCTCTGCCCTGCTATGCTTTGCTGCACCTGATTGCTCTAGTCTGCTCTGACTTAAATATCAGTGGGCTTGACTTTGGCTTTCTGTGACTGGTCAGTCCATTCAGAACGGAGCCAGTGATTCCAGAAACATCCTGGTTTTTGGTTGGCTTGATCTGTGGGATTGGATCTGGGAAATACTCGCCCACTCACCATTTCCCTTGGAGAGTTCAGTTTAGTCACTCAGTCGTGTCCAACTCTTTGCAGCCCCTTGGACTGCAGCATGCCAGGCCTCCGTGTCCATCATCAGCTCCTGGAGCTTGTTCACACTCATGTCCATTGAGTTGGTGATGCCATCCAGCCATCTATCCTCTGACATCCCCTTCTCCTCCCATCTTCAATCTTTCCCAGCATCAGGGTCTTTTCCAATGAGTCACTTCTTTGCATGAGGTGGCCAAAGTATTGGAGTTTCAGCTTCAGCATCAGTCCTTCCCATGAATACTCAGGACTGATCTCCTTTAGGATGGACTGGTTGGATCTCCTTGCAGTCCAAGAGACTCTCAAGAGTCTTTGCCAACACCACAGTTCAAAAGCATCAATTCTTTGGTGCTCAGCTTTCCTGGAGAAGGTAAGGACTTTAGCTTACTCCTTGTTGAAAATGAGGACTCAGTGAAGGATAGAGTCAGTCAGTGGTCTGTATTCAAATATCCCTTGTTATAGGCAGTGGTATCACAAGGTGTTAAATATAGAATGCCACAGTCCATATAAACAACGCCAGAATGACTTAGTAAACTGGCACATAGGTTAGAAACATCAGTGAAGACCTTGTGGGATATAAAGAAGTTTAATTTCCCCATCATACTTTTAAAGTGTCTTCCAAGTAAGAATCTATCTTGTAATGGTTCTGGCCTTCAGGGTAATTATGATTTAGCTGAGAAACTGGGACACATGTGTTAATGAGCAGTAATAATATACAGCAGCATGTATGTGCCAAACAAGTGTTACAGATGGTACGTGGTGTAGGGGTTCGGAGGAAAGAATTTTTGTTGCGGGCTACATCATTTGGGGAGAACTTACTGGTTTTGTTTATTTTTTTTTTAAATTTTTCGCTGCACGGCATGGTGTGCAGGAACCCAGCTCCCCAACCAGGAAGCCAACCCAAGCCCCTTGCATTGGAAGTGCAGAGTCTTAACCCTTGGATTGCAGGGGAGTCCCAGGGAGAACTCGTTAAAGAACTGGCTCGGCCTTAACATGTATTCAAGAGCAATTCCGATTTCGGGTGTATCAACAGTCATTTAGAGTAATTATTCAAGGGGGTGGTTCTGAGGCAAAAAGATTCTCTCAGAGTGTAGAAACCGTCAACGTTCTTCAGTAAAATTCAAAACTCTTTAAACTCACTGGCTCCTCAATCAAATGAAATACGCGTTAGAAAAGAAAAGAAGAACCAAGCCAGTCCATCATCAGCTAGTCTTTCAGCCTAATTCTCTGCTTGGAGAATTGGAGGTTTTCAGCTAGAGACTGTGTTTCTACTTCAGTCATCCTTTAACCGCTTCGTTTTAGGAGGAGACGGGTGTGTTGCCGGCGGTCGCAGAGCTGGGACGGTCTGGGAGGAAGTGCTCCGGGTGGGAGGTACATGTCCTCAGGCAGCTTTGGAAGTAGGAGCGAGCCATCCTGGTTCCGAGCCTCTCACCGGGCCACGTCTGCCTCCCCTGGGTGCCTGGGGCAGCTCTTAAAGTCAAACTGAGTGACACAGACATCAAGATTTATAGAGAGACAGAGCTGGGCAAACCTATTTTTGATTTTCTCTAAGTAGATTTTTCTCATGGCGAATTACCTTCAGTGATGCATATTTTAAATTCTTTTTTGATAGAATTAAACAATCCAATCATGTCATTTGATGGCTCTATTCACAATTTACTTCTGGACCCCATGCAGCCCCCAGGTGGCCTTTTAAGCGAAAACACTTAATTAGTTCCTGCAACCTTAGGGAATGTGGAATTACAAATACTGCTAGATTACTAAAGCACATGTCTGGTTCATAATTTGTCTCTTCTGCTCATTTCCATCATGCAGTCAGTGCAATAGTGTAGAAGACAGAAATACAGACAGCAAGGGGGTGCTTTTACTGTATTCCTTGAGTCAGCTTTTAAATAAGGTCCATTAATTTATTCCTAACGTAGAATATTTAGAAAATGATGAAATGCATTATGGAGCTCATTTTTGTAACATGGCCCCATCATTTTTTTGAAGAATTATAAATTTCTAGAAGTTAAGATACTCCAAGAATAAACAGGACTGTGGAACCTCCCACTCTTTATATTATTTGCATCCCCAGACAATCATATGCATATCTAAGAGATGGCCAATTAGTATTAGGAATTCATTGGTACCTAAGCAGAGAGCTTATTCATGTACTTTAACATTTTAAATATCACTCTTTCAAGTACAACTTGTGACTAGTTTGTTATGAGAATCTGAGGGCATAAAAAGTTCAGGTTTATTTGAAAAAAAAAAAAAAAAAGATTTTTGAATGGAGAGAATTCCAAAAGCTGAGGAAGTTAAAAAAAAAAGTCAGAAATATTGCATTTTCATGACCTTTTCTTTCATGAGTAACTCAGAAAATTTGATTCAAACTTTCCAAAATAAATTTTTTTTTGGCTTGAGACTAAAGCTTAATAATTTTCGGTTCAAAAGGAGCTGTTGGTGGACTCCTTTTTGACAACATGAGAAAGGGAAGAAATTAGGGCCCCCCAAAGAGTACTAGTTTTTGCCTTAATTAGGGAACAAGGACAGTGGCACCGTAATTACTGGAAATGAGCATCCACATCATCCATGTTATTTTGCCAGTAAATTTTTGACTTTCTCTTCCAAGGAAAAATGTGTATTCTGAAATGAAAAATCCCTTTTGATGTCACTAAGCCTACCGTCCATCTATGCTTTGTCTATGGGGAGGAAAGGGATGTGGGGTGAGCGAGATAGAATATATGTTTTAAATCATGAGATGGAAATCCAGACAGAAAGGTTGGAAGGGAGAGGAGGGTCTTTGGAAGATTAGAAGAGATCATGAAGAGAGTGAGAACTTGGGACGTCACGGCCACTTTGCAGATACCTCTCCACACTCTCCAGCTCCAAAAGCAAGACACACTCCTGAGATCTCATGGATGGATGAGAGCATAGGAGGAGGACGCAAGAGGAAGGAGTTTTCTTGAAGCTCTGCAAAGAAGGGGGAGGGAAAAGGGGCTGGAAACTGTTAGCAGTATTCTGCTGGAGTTGTGTCACTTAGTTCCGTCTTGTCTCCCCAGCCCACCAGTCTGGAACAGAAGTCAGCCTCCAGCGTCCCGGCAGACACTGGTGAGCGCTCCCGCTCACCACAGCATGGCGCGAGGCCTGAACGCTGGCCCCAGGAGCCAGAAATGCCGCAGGGCCTGCCAGGGCCCACGCTGGCTCCTCGCTGCCTCTGAATGAACTGCTCTAAGACCAAGGATGAGCTGAGAGATGAGAAGGCCGGAGAACTGGGCTACAGGGGGCATTGGGAAGCCCCGGACACGTCTCTGGCCGTGTGGGGCTGGTTCCTGGCAGGGGGAGCGGTCCATGACTCAGATCCGCAGGCGGCTGGTGGGTGGTGGGCCTCTGATTTTCTCCTGGGGGTGGAGGAAAGCTGAAGCAGTCTGTTAACTCTTCAGCTTTGCGCCGTTTCCTCAAAACTGCCCCCCACCACGGGCAGCTGGGATGGTGGCTGGGTCTCCATAACACAGTATGAGTTAGGAAAGGTTAGTCACTGTTCATTGTGTGGTTCCCTTACTGCACGTCCATTAATTAATTGATTTTTAAAATATTTACTTACTTGACTGCATCAGGGCTTAGTTGTGGCACATGGGGTCTTTGGGGCATCACATGGGACCTTTAACTGTGGTGCAAGGATTCTCTAGTTGTGGTGGGCGGGAGGGGTTGTAGCTGCTCCACAGCAGGTGGGGGTCTTCCTGGACCAGGGATCGAACCCATGTCCCTGCAGTGGCAGGTGATTTCTTAACCACTGCTGCTGCTGCTGCTGCTGCTAAGTCACTTCAGTTGTGTCCGACTCTATGCGACCCCATAGACGGCAGCCCATCAGGCTCCTCCATCCCTGGGATTCTCCAGGAAAGAACACTGGAGTGGGTTGCCATTGCCTTCTCCATTAACCACTGCACCACCAGGGAGATCCGTCTTTAATTTACATCAACACAGTCAGCTGAGTGTCTGCCCATTGCCAGGGACATTGCCGCACATTGAGAGGAGACAAAAAAACACTGGGTTCTTGACCTTGAGATGCTCACTGCTTAGTGTGGGAAACAAAAAGTTTGATATAAAGTATTAACCAGAGGGACAGAGCCTTGCCTGAGAAGACCTTGACTCCAAGGAGGGGCCTTTAGCTCAGCCAGGCTGGTGGGAAGACAGTGACTCATGAAATTGGCAAGTGATGAGAAGAGGGTGGTAGGTCTAAAAAAAAAAAAAATGGGGTTACTTAGCTCTTCCTTTCACCAACGTTTTAGCCATCTTCTGCACATGCCCTTGCTTTGACTCAGTCAAAATCTTGGAGTTGGCACCACCAGTGTGATTAATCCCTGTCCTAAATTCCCTGGGAATGACCCACTCCTATCAGACTGCTTATTACTACCCAAGCCAGAAACCCACAGGGCCATCCTAACCCCTCTTTCTCTCTCACCCCGCACCAACTGGTGAGTCTGTTAGTCACCAAGTCCTGACTCTCCTTGCAAATACCTTTGGAACTGGACCCTCACTCTGCCCTGTCTCTGCCATCTCCACCTTTTCCCTAGTTCTCATCTGCCCTCATTTACACTGCCCTCCTTAACTGACCCCTCGACCCACTCTCACTTCTGTTAACCACTGCTGTGAAGGTGATCTAGAAAGAAATTTTACCATGAACTCTTACCATGTTACTCTGGTGCTCAAAATCTACCAGTGGTTTCCTTCTGCAAATAGAATAAAAATCCAACTCTTTATCCTGATCTAAAAGGTCCATTTAAAATAGTTGAACATGTGTGCTCAGACTCTTTGTAACCCCGTGGACTATAGCCCACCAGGTTCCTCTGTCCATGGGATTTTCCAGGCAAGAATACTAGAGTGGGTTGCCATTTCCTTCTTCACGGGCTCTTTCTGACCCAGGGATTGAACCCGAGTCTCCTGCATTGACAGGTGGATTCTTTACCACTGAGCCACCAGGGAAGCCCATCTGATGAAACACAGCAATGAAAAAGAATATGGATGTTTACCATGTCATAGTTATACTGAATGAAAGAAACCAAAAAACAAAACCAAGAGTACATACTGTATATATTGGTTTGCTAAGGTGGGCACCACAGGCTGAGCTACTTAAACCATAGAAATTTATTTTCCCGCAGATCTGGAGTTTAGAAAGCTGATCTCTAGGTGTCGGCACAGTTGTTTTCTTCTGAGCCCCTCTCCTTGGCTTGCAGGTGGCCGTCTTCTCCCTCTGTCCTCCCTCTATGTCTGTGTCCAAATCCCCTCTTTTTAGAAAGACACCAATCATGTAGGATTGGGGCCCACCCTAATGACCTCATTTTAATTTAATGATCTCTTTAAGGATTTGAATACGGTCTCATTCTGAGGTACTTGGGGTGAGAACGCTTGGAGAAACAAGATTCATCCCATAACCCTGCAAGAATCAGTTTATGTAAAAGTATAGAAAATTCGAGCCAATCTATAGTAAGAGGTGGAGGGATGGATTCTTCAGTTCGGTTCAGTCACTCAGTCATGTCCGACTCTTTGCAACCTCATGAACTGCAGCACGCCAGGCCTCCCTGTCCATCACCAACTCCCAGCGTCCACCCAAACCCATGTCTATCGACTCAGTGATGCCATCCAACCGTCTCATCCTCTGTCGCCCCCTTTCCTCCTGCCCTCAATCTTTCCCAGCATCAGGGTCTTTTCCAATGAGTCAGTTTTTCGCATCAGGTGGCCAAAGTACTGGAGTTTCAGCTTCAGCATCAGTCCTTCCAATGAACACCCACGACTGATCTTCAGGATGGACTGGTTGGATCTCCTTGCAGTCCAAAGGACTCTCCAGAGTCTTCTCCAACACCACAGTTCAAAAGCATCAATTCTTTGGTGCTCAGCTTTCTTTATAGTCCAACTCTCACATCCATACGTGACCACTGGAAAAACCATAGCCTTGACTAGATGGACCTTTGTTGGCAAAGTAATGTCTCTGCTTTTTAATATGCTCTCTAGGTTGGTCATAACTTTCCTTCCAAGGAGCAAGCATCTTTTAATTTCATTGTTGCAATCACCATCTGCAGTGATTTTGGAACCCAGAAAAATAAAGTCAGCCACTGTTTCCACTGTTTCCCCATCTATCTTCAATGAAGTGATGGGACCAGATGCCATGATCTTAGTTTTCTGAATGTTGAGCTTAACCCAACTTTTTCACTCTCCTCTTTCACTTTCATCAAGAGGCTCTTTAGTTCTTCTTCACTTTCTGCCATAAGGGTGGTGTCATCTGCATATCTGACGTTATTGAGATGGATTCTTAGAAAGTATAAAAAAATTTGGGGGAGGTGATGGGTGTTTTCATTATCTGGTATTGGAGGTGATGTCATGGGTGTATCCTTATGTCAAAACGTTGTACACTTTATTTCTTTTAAATACTGTTCGTGCTGTGTGGCTTGCAGGATTTTAGATTCCTAACCAGGGAGTGAACCTGGGCCGCGGCAGTGAACACAAGTCCTACCCACTGGACCACCAGGGGATTCTGATTATATTCTGATTATATTTTCCTGACTATATTCCACATTAGGTTCTTAGAAGATAGCGAGCATAATCCCTTCTGTTCCACGCTAAATCCTTGTTGCTTATCTATCTTGTGTGTAGTAGTTTGTGTCTGTTAATCCCATTGTAATTTGTCCCTTTCTTCCTTGCTAACCATAAGTTTGTTTTTCAATGGCTATAATTCTGTTTTGAAGATAGATTTGTTCATATTATATTTTTGATTCCATGTATAAGTGTTTAGTATTTATCTTTGTTTTACTTTGATAAGTATAATATTCTCTGGTCCATTCATTTTGCTGCAACTGGCTGAGTAATATTCCACACACACACCACATTAAAAAAATAATTTATTTATTTTTGGCTGCGCTGGGTCTTCATTGCTATACAGGCTTTTCTCTAGGAGCGGCCGGGGGAGCTGCTCTCTAGTTGTGGTGCGGGGGCTTCTCATTGCGGAGGCTTCTCCTGTTGCCTAGCATGGCCTGTAGGGTGCGTGGGCTTCAGTGGTTTCAGCCTGTGGGCTCAATAGTTGTGGTCCCTGGGCTCCAGCGCACAGGCTCAATCGCTGTGGCACAGGGGCTTAGTTGCTCTGCGGGGTGTGGGATCTTCCCGGATCAGGGATTGATCAGGGGCCAATATACGTTCCTTGCATTGGCAAGTGGATTTTTTTTTAACTACTGAGCCACCAGGGAAGCCCTCTATTACATTTTAAACCAATTGGCAAGACATATTTATGACAAAGAAATGATTGGCAATGATGGAATATTTTTACAGGGATCATGAAAAACTCCCAAGTCTGTTAGGACTGGAAATTGGCTGAAGTGCTCCTGAAAAGCTGAAAGCAAACTCAGAGTGTGCCCAGTATAGTTTAAGGCGTGCTTTGAACAATGAAATTGGCAAGGCAGGCTCACTGACCTCTCTCTGGACCCCTTTGGGGACTCCTTAAAATAAGATGTGCTGTTATTTTCTCCTCCAGGACATTTCAGTGGATCCTCAAAGCTGGGAGATCTTTGGGAAAATCTCTCCAAATCAGGTGGGTGGTGAATCGAATCAGCTTGCTGTCCATTGTCCAGGGCACATTAGGGCATCCATCACCCTGGTCCTCCTCATCCTGGAACTGAGGATGAGACATGCTGGGAAGTGGAGTTTAGGCTTAACCACCTTTGTTATAATAAATGCAGGGATTTGGGGTTGTAGAAATACCTGATGGTTCACAAAATGTCATTTTTACTGTTTCCCCAGGAGGCTTCTCATTACCTCTAATTACCATTTCACTACAGTAACATTCAAAACCTGTATAGAATTTTATAAGCCTGGAACATAGTTTAACCAGAGCGTTTGAGCAGTTTTGCTTTCCCTTGGCTTTCAGGGCTAAAGCCCTGTGGATATACCATGGGAGCAATGGTACAGAACAGGTTTGAGGTTTTCTGCTAAGACTTCTCTTTCCTCACCTCCTTCAGTGATGAGGGCGCATGGTCCATGTGACAGCTGTGGGTCTTCCAAGACACCCAGCCATTGAAAGAAGGGCAGTTACCTCTCTTCTCTTTCCATTGCCAATTTCAGTCTCTGGAGGATATGGAATTATTACAGCCCCTTCCTGACTGTTGCTCAATAGGAGAGTAGCTGCCTGGGGCAGAAGGACAAGGAAGGAGCATATAAAAGTCTCTTTTTCCTGTCCTTAGAAAGTCACATAGCAATCTACTGCACATAAAGTAGGGTGAGTCTGATGTGAAGTTTTCCCCACTTTGATCTACTTTGCGGAAACAGTAAAGATTCATTGCATCCTCTGAGCTCTTTACATTAGATCATGGGTTGGCCAACCTTTTCTTTAAAGGATCAAAGAGTAAATAGTTTATACTTTTGCAGGCCAACTGGTCTCTCTCAAAAGTACTTATTTCCACGGTTGGGTTTTCACTGTAATGACAGTAAAAACATGAAAACAGCCGTAGACAATACATAAGTGAGTGAGCATGGTTGTTTTCCAATAAAACTTTATTTCCAAAAACAGGGGGTGGCTGGATTCAACTCACAGCTCATAGTTTGCAGCTACCAGCCTTTAGTAGATGATAGTAAATAAGATTCATAGATTTCTTCTCTTTGTAGCATTGTCCTCTTCTTTGCCATCGATGTTTCTAGAGTTAGTTCTTGATGAATTATATTGTGGGACACATTGTATTAGTATAATAATTAAAACTTGGAAAGGACGCTGCATTTGGGTAGGATGTTATTTCTACAAAATAAAACTCAGTTCCATCAGAGCTTAACCTTATTTGATGCTTATGTGAAAAAGCCCAGGGAAAGTTAATGCAAAATTTCCTCCTTGGATAATTTAAAATGTAATTATTCAGGATTTCTCATGTGTGTCATATTTTACCTTGTCAGTTTCCCAATGCTCAGCCAACTAATGATAATATCCTTTTTTTCAATTTTTCTACACAGATGATGACAATCATAATAGTAGCTAACGGTAATACTCTCACTTCCTTATTCCTGGTTATGTCTCAGGAATAATCTTTAGAACCATTTCTTCAGGATCATCAGGTGTGACCCAAGTCTTTTCCTGAAAATTCAAATAAAGGTTTATAAAAATCTAAATGACACAGTCTATCTGATAACATAGATTAATGGGAACCAAAGAAAGAAAAGAAACATCCTTTGTAAAACATTTGTTAGGTAAGGGTTTCCCTGGTGGCTCAGACGGTAAAGAAGTCACCTATAATGCCGGAGACCTGGGTTCAGTCCCTGGGTTGGGAAGATCCCCTGGAGGAGGAAATGGCAACCCACTCCACTGTTCTTGCCTGGAGAATCCCCATGGACAGAGGAGCCTGGTGGGCTCGTCCATGGGGTCGCAAAGAGTCGGACACGACTGAGCGACCAAGCACAAAGTAGTCTCCATTTGGCAGTTCTGACAACTAGCCGAAGCCTTTGACTGTGTGGATCACAAGCTGGAAAATTCTTCAAGAGATGGGAATGCCAGACCACCTGACCTGCCTCCTGAGAAATCTGTATGCAGATCAGGAAGCAACAATTATAACTGGACATGGAACAACAGACTGCTTCCAAATTGAGAAAGGAGTACATTAAAGCTGTATATTGTCACCCTGCTTATTTAACTTATATGCAGAGTACATCTTGAGAATTGCTGGGCTGGATGAAGCACAAGCTGGAATCAAGATTTCTGGGAGAAATAGCAATAACCTCAGATATGCAGATGACACCACCCTATGGCAGAAAGTGAAGAAGAACTAAAGAGCCTCTTGATGAAAGTGGAAGAGGAGAGTGAAAAAGTTAGCTTAAAACTCAACATTCAGAAAACTAAGATCATGGCATCTGTCCCATCACTTCATGGCAAATAGATGGGGAACAGTGGAAACAGTGACAGACTATTTTTTTGGGCTCCAAAATCACTGTAGATGGTGACTGTAGCCATGAAATGAAAAGACGCTTGCTCTTTGGAAGAAAAATTATGACCAACCTAGAGAGCATATTAAAAAGCAGAGACATTACTTTGCCAACAAAGGTCCATCTAGTCAAAGTTATGGTTTTTTCAGTAGTCATGTATGGATGTGAGAGTTGGACTATAAAGAAAGCTGAGCACTGAAGAACTGATGCTTTTGAACTGTGGTGTTGGAGAAGACTCTTGAGAGTCCCTTGGACTGCAAAGAGATCCAAGAAGTCCATCCTAAAGGAAATCAGTCCTGAATATTCATTGGAAGGACTGATGCTGAAGCTGAAACTCCAGTACTTTGGCCACCTGATGCGAAAAACTGACTCATTGGAAAAGACCCTGATGCTGGGAAAGATTGAAGGCGGGAGAAGAAGGGGACAACAGAGGATGAGATGGTTGGATGGCATCATCGACTCAATGGACATGAGCTTGAGTAAGCTCTGGGAGTTGGTGATGGACAGGGAGGCCTGGCATGCTGCAGTCCATGGGGTTGAAAGGAATTGGACACGACTGAGCGACTGAACTGAACCCGACAATGAGCTAGGTTCTTAGAGCCCCAGTGCAGACTCTTTCCTAAGCTCATGTACCCACGCGACAGTGGATGCCCCACTTGGGTGTCTGATACATGTCATCCCAGTAGTAACTGAGCTTCCCTTGTGGCTCAGATGGTAAAGAATTGGCCCACAATGCAAAAGACCTGGATTAAATCCCTGGGTTGAGAAAACCCCTTGGAGAAGGGCATGGCAACCTAGTCCAGTATTCTTGCCTGGAGAATCCCATGAACAGAAGAGCCTGGTGGACTACAGTCTGTGGGGTCTCAAAGAGTCAGACACAACTGAAGTGACTTAGCATGGATGCATGCACCCTAGGTTACTGCCATCATTTGATACTACTGATGATTCTTAATCCTGAAATGCCTCTGAAAGTTGATGAATTTAAGCACATCTATGGATTTATGGAGAAAGGTTCAATTTCTATAACATTATTATTTTAGTCCTTGCTTCTTTCTTTTGCTAGTGGAAGCAATTATAATTTTGTTTTCTTGGAATGTTACATGAAAATACAGTTTTCACAGTGAGGGAATCAGAGGTAGATCCTGTTTTCATGAGCTTGCCATATTTAAGAGGAAGTAAGGCTAATGATGCTGGGAGGGATAGGGGGCAGGAGGAGAAGGGGACGACAGAGGATGAGATGGCTGGATGGCATCACCGACTTGACGGACATAAGTTTGAGTAAATGCCGGGAGTTGGTGATGGACAGGGAGGCCTGTCGTGCTGCGATTCACAGGGTTGCAAAGAGTTGGACACGACTGAGCGACTGAACTGAACTGAAGGTTAAAGAAGAAAACAAAAGTGTTTAAGACAGTGTATCGGTATTATTAACATGTTTCTTCAGATGTAACATGCATTGGGAATTCAGGAGAGGAGAGGTCAAACATTGGAGCCAGAAATTAAGAGGATGAAGTTGGGAGATGGGGAGTATTCTTATGGACTGAATCTTGGGAAGACACTGGATATTCCATGTCATGTGTATGGATAGCCACTTACTGAGCCTTCCACATTTTGTCTAAGTGGCTTGTCATTGTGTGAATGAAGGATAATTAGGCTCTGGTTTGGGGGATATTTTAGTTCTTTTGCCATATAAATTCACTTTTAAAATTCTGTGCTCACGTTGAGGGCATTTCATGGTGACTTCTAAACTTTTTCCTCTTTTTCACTAATAATATATATTGCTGGCCCTTTATTTATTTATTTTTGTCATTTTTTCAGCCTGCATAGCACCAGTGTAGGTAGGTCAAATGAGGAAGGATGATGACATAGGGAGGCTTCTTCCAACAGAAATGGGCATCGGAGTCTTCAGGCATCAGATCTCCCAGTGCATAGCCATAATGATGAGCTGCAGGACAGAGCTCGCAGGAAAAGGAGAAGGAGGGCAGCAGTCGTTGGAGGCTCTGTTGTTTCACAATCAAGAGGATGATGCTCTGCCAGCTGGGTGGGGTGCCAAAAGGGGACCAAAAAACCAGAGGTAATGTCATCAAGGAGAGAAACGGAAGTGGCTCACCTCTTGGGACATTTCATCTCCACCGGAGGGAGTTCTCGGGACCTCCCTGGCCATCCCGGGGTTAAGACTCTGCCTTCCAATGCAGGGGTTTGATCCCCCGTCAGGGAGCAAAGATCACACAGGCTTTGCAGTCCCCAAACCAAAACCAAAAGAATACTGTAATATATTCAATAAAGACTTTAAAAATGGTTCATATCCAAAAAATTAAGAAAAGTAGTTCTCCCTGACAGCGTGTGTAATCCCCCGATGCTTTCAGGAAGCTGAGGCACTTGAGAATAGGATTCCCAGGGACCTTTGTCCCCAACACTCTCCTTGCTACTCCCCATGTATTTTTTAAAGTACCAGGAAACCCAAGAGAACCGTAACTTACAGTTGTGTGAGTTCGTGCAGATTAGCCATTTGGACAGGTCAGACTGTGGTATTTGAAGCTGTTCCATGGACGGACGTCATGGGGCCCTGGGTAGGAGCTGGCACCCAGAGTCTTGGAATGACAAAGCTTACTTAGGTTGTGCCGGATCCTCACCTTCTCTCGCTGTTAATCAGTTTCTGGCATTATTCTACTAATGACTTTCTTTAGAAAATGGGAAACGAACTGGACTCAGAAGCATGAATGACAGCCCACGACTGTCATTGCTTTTCAGAGCCCACATGACATTGTATGATTCTGTATGTTTGGGGTGCAGAGAATTATCATCACAGTTGAGCCCAGCACACAGTTGACGCATTCAGCTCTTATAACCTCTTTTCCAAAACCCTGAGTTCATGTGGGTTCATTATCAAAGTGTTCATTATGTCTAATTATGCCCCCCATTTTTCTAAACGCCACAGTTACAATGATAAAATGAAGTAATAGATGTGAAACAGATTCATGCCATCCCTCCTTTAGAGTGCCTCCTCTCAATACCTCAGCAAATATTCGTTGTGGGACATTTGGAAACCCCTCAAAAATTATATGGAAGGAAATAAAAATTAACTGCCGTGCCTTTACCTAGTGAAAAGCGCTGGTGACAGTTTGATGTGTATGCAATACAGTTTTGTATCCTTTGGATAGTTTGCAGTTTATCTAGATGATAAATTGGTTTCTATTGTTCTAAGTTGTGTATATCTTATTTCTCCTATTAGAGTGGAGCTCTTTGAAAGAAAGATCAATGTCCTGCAACAACTAGCATTGTATTTTAAGTTAATTTGCATGAGTGGTTGCGATTGCTAATTACTACTGAGTATCCATTCTCCCCTTCCTTCTCAATAAAGAATGCTATTAGACAGCAATAATCCCAGTTTAAAAAACTTTTTTAAAAACCAAAGACACTCTATTTCCCAGACATTCTTGTAGACGATGAAGCCATGAAAAAAGTTGGAGTTATTGGGTAGAACTTCTGGGAAAGTTCCTTAACTCAGGTGGCAGGCAGGTATTTTTCATTTCCTCTTTTTATTTCATCTTGCCTGAATTTGAATGTATTGGCTGGAGCTATAGCAGCTGTTTTGGGATCATAAGAGAAAGGTCAAGAAAATCAGAGGGCCTTTGACCCTGACACTTTGAACCATTAACTGAACTAACATTAAAATTGTTGACACAGACCTTTAGTTACATAACAAAAATACACTCTTGTGTGTTTAATCCACTGTATTGCAGTCTAGCCAGCTGCTGAACTCAATTCCAAACTCATACCATCATACCACTTTATTTCAAAAAAGGTTTTGACCGCCAATGCCTCTTTATACATCATTGTATTTTCAAAAGCAATAGGCATTGTGTATCTTCCCAGTGGTAAGTGTTCTATAAATGTGTCTTGAATGAACTCTAGAGAGTTTAAATTCAACCTCACCAATAGCCTCATCTTCCTCCAGTGCCTGACTTTACCGTTTTCTTGAACCCAAGCAGTTACTTTTTTGTTTTTTTGAATCAGAAAAATATAATGGTTCAAATCTATAACAGGTATTCATTCTGGGAAATGTCCACCTAAGTTTTTATTTATTTGGGGATAGCCTTTCTTCTGTAGCATCTGATGTTTTATTTCTCTCAATTTGATGATCATTAAGTACTACACCATGAAAATAATACTGTACAATTTTCAATATGTTTAACATATCAAGAACTCAGTAACTATTTTGTTCTCCTTTTACCCACACTCTAGCATGGGATAAAAATAGTCTAAATGACTTAGGTTCTAAAAATAATATTGAGATGGGAAAGAAATGTCTTGCTTCCCATTGCTAACTAGTCTCTATCCTCAAGATGTATTAAAGGTTTTATTTAGTGTGGCAGCTCTGCTTAGTGGGTGGAACACAGTTGACTGGAGAACTGTGTTAAGTAGGATTCTGCAGCCACATTAAGGCTCAGCTGTCAAAAGGGCAGTAACTGGATTAGCTATCCTGTTGTAGACAAGAGGATAAGTAGAGTTGTCTGTGGCAACTCATGTACCTGGTATTTGCCATCCCACATGTGTGTATGTGTGCTAAGTCGCTTCAGTCACGTCTGACTCTTTTGAGACCCTATGGGCTGTAGCCCGCCAGGCTCCTCTGTCCACGGGACAGGGATTCTCCAGGCAAGAATACTGGAGTGGGTTGCCATGCCCTCCTCCTTCCTGACCCAGGGATTGAACCTGCATCTCTTAAGTCTCCTGCATTGGCAGGCAGGTTTTTTAACACTAGTGCCATCTAGGAGATCATCCCACATACCAAGATAGATTTACTTATACACACATGCACATGTGCATACACACTCACACACACACACACACACACACACACACACAGCTGAAAGGCATCACGTTCTTTAGAAGGAGTTCCCTAATCCCAGTCTTTCTCTGCCAATCTTTTCCCGCCCTTTTAGATTTATTCAGTCTAATTTTTGTATTCATGTAATGTATATACACATACTGTATGTGTGTGTGTGTATGTGTGACACATGTATATATATATATATATATTTTTTTTTTTTTCTGTGTCCCAGTTTAGATCGGATTCCTTAGGCTAAATCCTGCATCTATTCTGAGTTTGTCGTTTATAGAATTACTAGAATCACAACATGGTCACACTGTATGCTAGGGTAAAGTTTCCTGATGACAGCATGCTTCTGAATTCACTGGATAACGATCAGTGTGGTATTGTTTATATTTCATCCTTTCTAGGAGGAGGAGATGGTGGATGGCATGTTAAAGCCCCTTTCAAATATTCAAGTGTACAAAGGCTCAGGCCAGGGGTTGGCAAACTTTTCCTGTAAAGAGCCAGCTAATAAGTATTTCAGTCTTAACAGGCTGCATAGTCTGTCACACAGCTAGGCGGTTCTACAATGGATAGTTCAGAAGCAGCGGTAGCAGCAGCAGACAATATGGAAATGAGTGGGCATGGCCACGTGCAATACCACTGGGGAGGGTGGGAAGGTTTGGCCCCTAAGTCTAATTTGCTGACCTCTGCAGAGGGAGTTCGAAGACTGGGAAGGTTCCCTACAGGGCGCTTGTGTGAACTTCAGTTTATGTCTGCATGTCCTTTAATTATCTGTGACGTGATGATGATGATGGTGCCTATCTTCTAGAGGTGCTGGGAGGATTAGATGAGCTGATAGTAGGTGTGCCTAAATGGTACCATATCTGGCCAAGAAATGGACCTCTCAGTTGATCATCCGGTTGTTTTATCCCCACCCGCGCTCTCGCCTCACCCACCTGCAGGCTCAGGTGAGTGGAGCGTGTGAGGCGGCAGAGCTGGTAGAGATGGACAGCAGTGTCCCCCTTAAGGAGCACGCTGATGCTGAGCCCCAGGCCACTCTGCTCATGGGGGACAGGGCTCTTCTTATCGCCAGGTCTTCTGAGTTTTCAGGAGGGAACAGAAATCTGTGTTTTAAGTACAAGATTCCACTTTCAAAACTTTTGCAAACTATTTAAAATTTTAAAACATGGTAGGAGCTTAGAAATGATCATCTAAGTGTAAGGGTCAAGAGATGCCGTTATAGGACCTTTGGGGCACGATTCCCAGGGTCAGGATACTAAGTAAACAGTATAGTCGGGGACTTGGAAACAAGTCAGTATCCAGCCAGGCCTCACACATCCCGTGCTTAAGTGCTAAGCTGTCAGTACTTCAATTAACCATCATAACAACTGGATTCGTTTACTTGGTGGATGCTAAAGACTGTGTCCTCTGTTCCAGGCACTGGTCTGCACAAAGGGCATCTAACAGGAAACGGGGCGGAAAAAAAGTCCCTGCCTTCATGGAGCTTTTATTCCATGAGATCAGTAGGTTCATAAAAATACACGTAGAGGATGAGCCTTCCCTGGTGGTCCAGTGGTTACAATTTCACCTTCCAGTGCAGGGGATTCAAGTTCAGTCCCAGGTTGGGCAGCTAAGATCCCACATGTCTCATGGCCAAAAGCCCAAAGCATAAAACAGAAACAATATTGTAACAAAGTCAATAAAGACTTTAAAAATTGTCCGCATCAGAGAATCTTAAAAAATAAAAAAGAATATATGTGGAGGAACTAGTAATGAAGAGTGACCTTTAGAGGAAATGATGCTGAGAGCAGAATCATTTCTTCCTGGAGTTGGAAAGGGTGGCAGAGTTATCAGCAAACATGAAGGATTATAATAGGAAGACTACAAGTTAATGACATAGAGGTATCCTGACTGGCGGTGCTCCGGGTTCCCTGAGGATAAGTAGGAGGAAACCTGAGCCATTTCCAGGGCAGGGGTTTAAGTAAGATACCAGGAAGAACTTCCCAAGAGCATGGTTGTTAAGGAGAAGCAGGTGGCTAAAGTTGACTGAGAACTCTCTTCCCTGGAGAGCTTTAGGAGTGACCAAGTCGACATTCATCCAAACATAGAGTCTTCGTGGAGGCCAGGAATTGGACTGGAGCCAGGAGGCCCGAGAACCTTAGTGAAAGATTTTACACTTCTAAATTTCTGACTTAGGTCTACAGAGTCATCGTCTTTAAAGTGAAAAGCAGTTTGTGCCTAGAAAGATTTCTTCTCTCATAGATGAAGCTCCATGGATGAGCTCATGTAAGGAATGCATTTTTTTTTTTAATTTTAGCAGTTTCTATAAATGGGTTTTCTAAACCTCAAGCTGAAGTTGTTACCACGACGGGGAACATGGAGATAATTTTTCATTCTTTCATGCTATGCTGAATGTCAGCAGTGGAAGCTCCTAAAAATAATCATACCTTGTATTTATATAGCACCTTTCCCGGATGTTCTCAAACTGCTTTGCAGACATCATGTAATTAATTCCTATAAAGCATCCTGAAGACAGTGGTGTAATATCAAGTTAATATTTGTCTTCTGTATAGAGGTAATGCATTTTTAACTTACACATTATATTTATTTTTTGTTCGGTGAACTCTATATCAGGCATAGGGTTTGCTGCCTGAAACCACTTTCTGGTTTCTGTTTTGCATGGGTTGGCAAGCAGGAAAGATGAAGAAAATAAGTGCAGATGAATAAAATAAGTTCAGGAAGGTAAGAGCACATGAGAAAAGAGAAATTCACACCAGGCTGCCGGAAGTTGGTGAAAGTGTCGATTATTTCTAGGGTTCATGGGAAACCATTACAGGAAGATGGGAAGAGAGAATGGAAAGGGGATTCTAACAGGCCCCAAAGCAGTCTTTTTAACTTACTCAGACCTGTAAGTGACGGAGAGCAGGCCTGGAACATGGTGGGTGATGCCCTCTGTTGACTATTGTTTCTGGGCCAAGTCTCCCCTTTCTCAGCCCTCTTCTCCCCACAGGGCCACACAACTTCCCTTTGACATGCCTTTATCTTCATCTTTCTCAGTTCATCTTTTCTGCACTTTCAGAAAAGGTTCTAACAGGAACCCACTTGCCATCAGTCATAAGTACTTTAGTGTGAACTTAGGCCAGGATGACCTCTGTCAATCATTTCGACCCTTTACGTGTGCCTGAGTGCTGAGTCACGTCAATCTTTGTGAGCCCATGGACTGTTGCCTGCCTGGCTCCTAAGTCCATGGGATTCTCCAGGCAAGAATACTGCACGGGTTGCCACGCCCTCCTACTGGAGGTCTTCCCGGCCAAGGATCAAACCCTTGTCTCTTAAGTCTCTTGCATTGGCGGGTGGGTTCTTTACTGCTAGTGCCACCTGAGAACCCGTTTGCTGTTAGCCATGGACACTGTAGTATGAACTTAAGCCAGGAGAACCTCTCCCAATCATTTTGACCCTTTACACCTCACCTCTAATTTTGCCATGCAAGGGTTAAGTGAGTGAATTTGCACCCCACCTCTTAGAATAGCACCAGACTTGTAGTAAATGTTTATGCAAGTTGTTATTAGTAGTGTTGGCAAAAACATCAGGCCTGGCTGAGCGGCGATGATAGTAGACTGGCTTCCTGCAAGCGTGGGTGCATCCTTCAAATCAGACTGCAAAGGGGTAGCCTTGGATTCCCTCAATGCATCAAACCCACCCTGGCAGCAAATACAGCAAAGGAACTGTTTCCCCGGCCCTAGCAGATGGCTGGAAAATGGACAGAGGAGGGAGGGAGGGAGGTCAGATGTGAGGTGTGTTACTGGGAGGGGGGATGGGGTGCTGTGTATGCTGATAAATTGGACAGAGAGGAAAAAGGGCAGGGAAACTCTGCGGAAGACCCCCAGGTCCCAGCTTGGAGGGGTGGGCAGTCAACTGCTGTGGAGCATGGCGTATGGGTTTGGAAAGGGAAACTGTTTACGTAGGCTCCAGCTTGTGGCTGGCCCAGCAGGCTGCCCGCAGGCTTACAGCTGAACATCACAGTCGTGGCACGCTCCGCTCGGGAGGAGCCAGCACGAGGGGATGGCCAGGGACGTTTCCGCCAGCCCAGAGGTCCTGGCGCCGCCCTTGAGTGCTTTCGCATTGGCAAGACTGGTCTGATGATTTTCCGCAGGCCAGCTCAGTCTTCCATGCTCATGGACCCAAAATTTAGCATCTGTACTGGGTCCAAAATTCCTCTCATGGACTCTGATAAGCCCTTTCAAACCAGCTGAAGACTTAGCACTGTATCCACTTTCAAGTGTGAACAAGGCCTTGAGTTGTCCAGGCCCTAAACCTGAAACGTACTGTCTGTTTTCAGAAAGTTCTTCTTCAAGCACCTAAGCTGGTCTTGGCTCACCCGGAAAAGAAGACATTCTTGAGCCAAGGCCTAAGGCTGTGGAATTCTGCCCTTGGCACTAAAGCAGAAGCCTTAAATGAGGTATTCAGAACAACCTTAGCTGCATTAATTCTGCCTTGATGGAGTCACCTTTGATTCAAGGCCATCCAAGAATGCAACGGACATGGTCCTTTCATGCATCTTAGTTGCAAGAAAGATATTTTCTTTCTGAAATTTAATCAGTTTTCTTAAACAAAAGGAAAGTCATCTCGACCCGTTTCATTTAAAAATGGAAATTTCAAAGAATTTGAAAACAGATTAGCCTATGACATGTTGGATACCAATATTAGCATCTATTTATGCTAGCATTAGTATCTATTATCAGTGTATGAAGCAAAGTTGAATGTTTAGTTTTCTTAAAAGGACAGAAAGTCTACCATTTTTTTCCCCTGAAAATGTTTGTTTTCTGGCTCAGTAATGGAAAAGAGGGGCCTGGCCTTATGTAGAATTGGTTGACAGTTAATAATTCTTCATCAGTTCTGCATCAGTTCTTTGAGGCTAAGCCTTCTTTATGGTCCAACTCGCACATCCGTACGTGACTACTGGAAAAACCATAACTTTGATTAAATGGACCTTTGCCAGCCAAGGGTGATGTCTCTGCTTTTTAATACGTTGTCTAGGTTTGTCATAGCTTTTCTTCCTTGGAGAATCTTTTAATTTTGTGGCTGCAGTTACCGTCTGCAGTGATTTTGGATCCTAAGAAAATTAAATCTGCCACTGTTTCCACTTTTCTCCATCGATTTGCCATGAAGTGATGGGACTGTCTACCATGATCTTAGTTTTCTGAATGTTGAGTTTTAAGCCAGCTTTTTCACTCTCCTCTTTCACCCTCATCAAGAGGCTCTTTAGTTCCTCTTTGCTTTCTGCCATAAGGGTGGTATCATCTGCCTGTCTGAGGTTGTTGATATTTCTCCCGGCAATCTTGATTCCAGCTTGTGATGGCATTTAGTATGATGGACTCTGCATAAAAGTTTAAAAAAGCAAGGTGACAATATACAGCCTTGACATACTTCTTTCCCAGTTTTCAACCAGTTGGTTCCACCATTTGGATGCCACCATTAGGATGAGAATTATCTGAAAGCTCTGGGTGCAAGTGACAGAGATGCAATTTAAACCAGCTTGAGACAAAAAGGGAATTTATTGGCTCTACTAGGAAGTTTGAGGACTGGGTATCCCTGAGCTTTTCTGGGTTTGGGGGTGCAAACAATGCCTTTGAAGGCTCAGGCTCTCTTGCTCCCTCTCTGAAATCTTATTTCTTCCGTGTTGGATTTTGCTTAGATAGTGTTGCTCCACATTTTGTCAAGGACAGCTTCCAGCTACTTCAGGCCTCCATCACTCTTAATGCTTAGTTATTAGGCTCAGGCTGGCTTAGTAGCTGAGAGATGGGGAGGAATGATCAGATAGGGATGCAGTTTGGATGTCCAAGGGCAGGGGGAGGAGAGGGGAGGAGGAGATTTGACTCAGGAAGGCCAATCAGAGCCCTTTCCAGTGACTGATCCCAAACTTTGATTCCCTGATCTATCATTAACACCATTACCTTATCAGAATGCTCCCGTACTGTTGGAGGGAATGTAAATTGGTGTGGCCGCTCTGGAAAACAGTATGGATGTTCCTTTTAAAAATGAAAAATAAAGTTGCTATATGATCCAGCAATCTCACTCCTGGGCATATATCTGGAGAAAACTCTAATTCAAAAAGATACATGCACCCCAATGTTCACGGCAGCACTGTTTGCAACAGCCAAGACCTGGAAGTGACTCAAGTGCCTATCAACAGACGATTGGTTTAAGAAGATGTGTATACACACACACACACACAGACAATGGACTACTACTCAGCCTGAAAGAGAATTAAACTAGAGAATACCATATTAGGCAAAATCAGACAGAAAATGACAAATATTATATAATATCACTTATACGTGGAATCTAAAAAAATAATATAAATAAATCTATTTACAAAAGAGTAGCTGACTTACAGACTTAGAAAGTAAACTTATGGTTAGCAAAGGGTAAATAGAGGGGAGGGATAAAATAGTAGAGGATTAAAAGATGCACACTACTATACATAAAATGGATGAGTGACACGGCTTTCCTGTATAGCACAGGGACTTATATTCAATGCCTTGTAATAATCTATAATGGAAAATAATCTGAAAAAGCATATGTAACTGAATCATTTTGCTGTACACCGAAATAACACAGTATTGCAAATCAACTACACCTTGATTAAAAAACAGCATTCCGTTATCAACACTCCTAACACTCTGCTCCTCCCCCTGTGTCCCATGTCGCCATCGGACGCGGACATCCTCCTGCTCTTGTGGCATCGTCTCTACCTGTGCTGTGAGGGCAGCAGACTTGTGCTTAAGGCAGAAGAAACCATGTGGTGCAAGAAAGTGGCCAATCCCGGCGGAGGCAAGAGTTCTGTTTCCATAAGAGGCGTCAGCTGCCGGGATCCTAGAACAACAGACGTCCATGCAAGGGTAGATCCGTGCAAGGGTAGAAGCTGACCCGTGCATTAATGGATTCTCCCCAGCACCTGCCCACGAGGGCGGCAACCTGGTCTTTCTGTACTGAACGTCAGTCTTGGATCTGTATCTTCTTCACGTGCTTTGATTCTCCAGCAAAGCTTAGGTTCAGCCCCTGTGAAGTGGGCAAATCAGACAGCTTTGTCTAGAGTCATCATCCCAATACCTTGTCTCATTCCTATCTACTTTAAGAAAGTGTTTACTTATTTATTTTATTTTTGGCTGCGCTCGGTCTTCATTGCTGCACACGGGCCTCCTCTGCTGGCGGTGAGGGCTTCTCATTGCAGTGGCTTGCTGTAGGGCACGGCCTCCGTGGTGGTGGGCTTCAGCAGTTGTGCACACGGACCCAGTCGTTCTGGCACTCGGGTTTCCTTGCTCTGTGGCATGTGGGATCTTCCCAGACCAGGGATCAAATCGATGTCCCCTGGATTGCAAGGCAGATTCTTAACCCCTGGACCACCCAGGGAGGCCCCTATCTACTTTTTGATATGAACCAGGAATATGATAGTAGATGGCTGTCTTCGAACATGATCTCAGTATTTTGATGTTTTAACCTTGGAGATGGAGAAGGCAATGGCACCCCACTCCAGTCCTCTTGCCTGGAAAATCCCATGGACGGAGGAGCCTGGTAGGCTGCAGTCCATGGGGTCGCTAAGAGTCGGACATGACTGAGCGACTTCATTTTCACTTTCATGCATTGGAGAAGGAAATGGCAACCCGCTCCAGTGTTCTTGCCTGGAGAATCCCAGGGATGGGGGAGCCTGGTGGGCTGCGGTCTATGGGGTCGCACAGAGTCGGACATGACTGAAGCGACTTAGCAGCAGCAGCAGCAGCAGAAGCAACCTTGGAGACAATAACAGAAGGTACCATCTCCGTTATCTAGTAAGCGTTTGCTTTTGTTTTTGTTGTTTTGCTGAGTGCCCAGACATAGAACATAAAGACTATATTTTCAAGTCTTCTTGACAGCTAGGTGTGACCATGTAGGTTTTGGTCTCTGGGGCTCGAATGGATCTTGGGTGGACACGCTCTGAGTCATGCTCTCCCTTCCTCCTATTCTGTAGGCTGGAAGGTAGACACTGTGAAGCCTCATTCTGAGTGCTTCAGTTGAGGGCAAAGTCTTAATGATGACCACACAGCAGGAAAGAAGGGACCTGGGGACCCGACTCTGTGTAGCCTTGTGACAGCTGTTGGTTCTGGCAGTCTCCCAGAGCAGAACCACCTCGTCACAAGGATGGGAGAGAGAAATAAATGGGAAAGAAAGATCATCTTTTATCTTGCTCAAGCCACTGTTATTTTGGATTCCTGTCACATGTGCTAAGCCTGTATTCTAACTAAAACAGTGAACCAAGAGCTTTTATAGAAACATTTGGATTAAGCAATCCAGAAGGTGCAGCAGTGAGAATTGGGTTAAAGTCTAAGAGAGCTTAGATTATCTTAAATAATTACTGTCTTGATGTTTGGGGGAGGGGGGGATGTAGCTTAAAAAACATAGACAGTGATAAAAAATAATTGAACAACCCGAGAGCATGGCATTTATCATGCATTATGGAAATAAGAGACTTAGGAAATTTTTGAACTAGAAGGAGTGGAAAAGTTCACTTGGTCTCATCACTTGGCCCAATCACTTCGTTTTAGAGCTGGGTTTCTCAATTTTGGCACTGTATTGACATTTTGGGCTAGATAATTTGTTGTTGCTGGGGCCTGTTCTGTGTATTGCAGTTGACTGGCAGCAACCTACCAGGCTCATCCACCGGATACCAGTAGTAAATGTCCATCTCCACCCCACCCCATGTGATCATGACTATTAAAAGCCAAAAGGCCCCTGTGGGCAAGGGGTTGTCAAATTTGCCCCTAAATGAAAGTACTGTCACAGAGATCGAGAAATTGTGACCCAGCCAACTAGAGTTAATTCCTTCTATATGCTGCTCTATTAGCACCTTTGAAACATGCAAGTCACTTATAATACTGATTTAAAACTTCAGAAAAACACTGAAAGAAAGGTACTTTAAAATAAATAAAAATGAAATAATAGTAGTAACTGGATTTTTATGAAAGTCAAGCTTCTTAGGCGTCCTCTTAATCTTCATGAAAACTCTAGGATTCCCCCATTTCAAAGTGGAGAAAACTGAAAGTCATCGATTCCAAGTGAACTTATACAAAGTGATCCATCTAAGAAGCTGAAGATCTCGTGTCTGGACCTGGCTTCAAACCCACACTCTTAGTACTTTCACATAAAGGGAATAACAAGCAAAGCATTTTGCCATGTTGAATCATTTTATCAAGTCATCAAAAGTAACCTAAATATCTGGATAGATTCACATTTTCCTTAATAAACTTATGTATTTCTTTCATTCAATAAAACCAGTTATTGAATACCAACTATATGTATAATATTGAAGGATTAAAAATGAAAAGGTAAAAAAAAGTCTACATTTATTGTCATATGTATTAATTCCTTGAATGAATTCCTCGAATCCTTGCAATAATGCTAGGATATTGGTTTTATGATTATGATCATATCATAGATGGAAATGGAGGCATCAGAGGTTTAAGTAAATTGCTGAAGCTCACACAGATCTGTAAGCAAGAATCGGGTGGAGAGGGCGGTGGGAGGGGGGATTGGGATGGGAAATACATGTAACTCCATGGCTGATTCATGTCAATGTATGACAAAACCCACTTTAATATTGTAAAGTAATTAGCCTCCGACTAATAAAAGTAAATGAAAAAAAAAAAAAAAGAACAAGGTGTTAAATCCAGGCATTTTGACTCTCTAATTGTTTCCAAGGCTGCCATAACAAAGAACCACAAACAGTGTGGCTTAAAACAAAATGAAGTTGATTGTCTCCCTGCTCTGGAGGCCAGAAGTCGGGTGTCAGCAGAGACATGTTCCCTCTGAAGCCGATAGCAGGGTCCCTCCTTACCTCTCTCTAGCTCCTGGTGGCATCTGGCAATCCTTAGCATTCCTTCACTCCCAGCTGCTTCACACTCCAGTCTCTGCCGTCTTCATCACAAAACCTCCTCCCTGTGTGTTCCTGTCTTACCGGGCTATCTTCTTGTAAGCAGACTAGCTCTATTGGATCATGCATTCATGTGTGCGGATTTTGTCAGTCGTGTCTCTTTGTGAACCCATGGACTATAGCCCACCAGGTTCCTCTGTTCTTGGGATTTTCCTGGCAAAAAGTATTGGAGTGGGATGCCATTTCCTACTCAAGGGGATTTTCCTAACCCAGGAATCGAACCTGCATCTCTTGCCTCTCCCACACTGGCAGCTGAGTTCTTTACCATTAGCACCAGCTGGGAAGCTCATATTGGATTACAGCACCACCCTATTCCTTCTGCTTTCCAGGTGGCTCAGTGGGTAAAGAACCTGCCTGCCAGTGCAGGAGACATAAGAGATGTGGGTTCAGTCCCTGGGTCAGGACGATCCCCTGGAGAAGGGGATGGCTGCCCACTCTAGTATTCTTGCTTGGAGAATCCCATAGACAGATGAGCCTGGAGGGCTACAGTTCGTAGGGTTACAAAGAGTCAGACACGACTGATCAACTGAGCGCAACGCACAGCACCACCCTACTCCTCATTGAAATTGACCGTATCTGCAGTGACCCCATGGACAAGGAAGGTCACATTGCAGGTATTGGGGGTTAGGACTTCAATACAGTCTCTTTCGGGAGACACAATTCAACCCATAATGACTCTTAACCACCAAGCCATAGTGTCATCTTTTTCCTTTTAAAATATTATTTGTTTGTTTACTTAGCTGTTCTGGGTCTTAGCTGTGGCATGTGGGATCTTTAGTTGCACCATGCAAACTTTTAGTTGTGGCATGTGGGATCTAGTTCCCTGACCAGGGATTGAACTCAGGCCCCCTGCATTGGGAGCATGGAACCTTAGCCACTGGACCACTGGGAAAGTCCCATCATGGTGACTTCTTATAAGAGAGATGCAATCTTTGTCTCTGGAAGCTCACAGGAACATAGGAAATAAGGCATGTGCATGAGCAATAGCAACCATACAGACTAGAATAATCTGATCAGTGTCACAAAAGATGGTGAAAACAACATTGAGCCATGGAAATTCTGAGAAGGTGAACAGATTTAACTGAGGCTGGGGAAGGAGGTGCAATGGATAGGCCATCACCAGGAGGGGTCCCTAGACAGATGAGGGGAGGTTTAAGGACAGACAGAACTGCATACAAAAAATGCACTCAGCTGAGAAAACTCAGGGCTTATTCCTAGAATGAGATGCTACCCAACTATCCACCAAGTCTACAAACCAGGAGAGAGTGGGCCATAGAATCACAGCTTTTCAAATCAGAACTTGACCAGATCACTTAGCCTAGCCTTCTCCTTTAAGAAGATGACAGTATTGCACAGCTGGGTTGACTGAAGCCAAGAGGGGTTAAGTGGCATGCTTTTATTGGCCAGTGATGGAGAGTGGTGAACCGGGACCCAGTTTTTCTCTCTTCTCCTTGCAGCTTTCTATATTTTCTATATTATAAAAAGCTACAAAATAGATTGGAGAGGTATGGTGAGGGGCTGAATGCCAGACTGAGTCACTAAACTGAGTCACAGAGTGACAGGCTTTCCATGCAGTGACTTTGTTTCCAGAGGTTTGCTGGTGGACCAGGGGCTGAAGGAGAGATGGGACTGACGGGAAAAGGGAGGGGCTCCTGGCAGTTCAGAGTGGTGCGATCAAGGGGGCTTGAGCTGTCCCTGGGCAGTGAGAAGGAGCAGGTAGAGGAAAGAGCATCTTCAGAAATAAGAGACAGAAACTCTTGAGTGTTTGGATGAGTTTGGACAGGAGGCCAGTTTTGAGATTTGGAGTCCCGAGATAATCTAGTGCCATTGATAGAAGTGGAAGATTCAGGGGGTGATAGAGGGTGATCAACCATCCCGGTTTGCCTGGCATGGAGGGGTTTCCCAGAAGCCAGGACTTCATCACTAAGACCAAGACGTCTGCTGCTCTGCTGGCTCAGTTGTGTCCAACTCTTTGTGACTCCATGGACTGTAGCCTGCCAGGCCTCTCTGTCCATGAAATTTTCCAGATAAGAATACTGGAGTGCGTTGCCATTTCCTACTCAAGGTGATCTTCCTGACCCAGGGGTCGAACCCATGTTTCTTGCGTCTCCTGCATTGCTGGCAGATTCTTTACCATTCTGAGTCACCTGGGAATCCCAAGACCAAGACATTCCCAGTCAAAAGTTCCTACAAGAGTTGGTCACTTAAAGGAGAAACAGGTTTTGCTTTTATAAAATTAAAATAGTTCATATTTTATCTAAATGTGTTAGACTCTCAGTCATGTCCGACTCTTTGCTACTCTCATGGACTGTAGCCCACCAGGCTCCTCTGTCCATGGAATTCTCCAGGAAAGAATACTGGAGTGGGTTGCCATTTTCTTTTCCAGAGATTTATTTATCTAAATATACCAGTAAAGTAATTATTAAATTTAAATGACTACTAAAAGTTGATTTAGGGCTAGTTAACACAAGATTTAGATTTATAAAGTCTGAAAGTAGGACAATTAGCTCAACAATACCTTTCAGATCTAAAATTCTATGAATCTATGTATCCAGCCAAGATCACTAACCAGTCCTTAACTAATCATATGTACCATGTGGAAATCATATGTGCTTGTGAAGGCCACAAGGAAAGAGTTCATTTTGGAGACCAACATATTGGTAGCCTCCTGCCTTGTGTATTTCACAGTCAGAAAGTTCTGTAAAACCACAGGGTTCCCTTTGCTTGGGTATAAAAAAATGCAAGTTGTTTTTTTTTTTTTTTTTACTTGAAGTATAGTTGATTTTCAAAGTTGTGTTAGTTTCAGATGCGAAAAGGGATGCAGAATATATATGCATATATTCTTTTTCAGAATCTTTTCTATTATAGGAGATCACAAGATATTGAATATAGTATCCTGTGCTATACAGTAGGTCCTTGTTTATTTTATATACGATAATGTGTATCTGTTAATCCCAAACTCCTAAATGTAACCCTCTCCTTTCTCCTTTGGTAGGGGTAAATTTATTTCTGTCTGTGAGTCTATTTCTGTTTGGTAAATAAGTTCATTTGTATCCTTTTTGGATAATACTTTTCTCCCTTTGTTGGGGGAAGGGTCTTGATCTTAGGGTTGTTCCCATCAATTCCGCCCTGAGGATATATCATTAGTGATGCTTTCACTATTTGTCTGCTAAATGACTTGAGTCACCAGCTCCCATTTCACATAGGGACCTCAAAGGTATGTTGGAAGAGCTCCTGATTTCCCAGGCTCTTCCTGAATCTTATTTTAGATAGTAAGAAGTAATTTTTCAGTGCAGTGCACGTGAAATTAAGCATGCAACTGCTATTATTAATGGGACTTATACATCTCATTTCCCCCTACACAGTAACATATGCATGTGGGGCGCTGAGGCTGTGCTATAGTTGTTCTACCAGGATTTTATCATCTGTTCTCTGTCCCTTGAGATAAATGCACAGTTCATTTTCTCATGGAAGGAAAACTGAGCCTTGGTCTCTGACCTCTCTAAGGACTTGCTCCCAAGAATCTCTTTCTGGTGGTAAGTATTTGAGTAGTATGTTTTATTTTTTATTTTTTTAAATACATCTCCTTTTCATTGGAACATGCTGAAAAATAGATATAGTCCTTTCTTTTGTGATGTTGTGAATTCAATACCGACCAAATTCTGCACATCACCTCAGCACGTGAGGCCTACATAGCCTCTGTTTATTTATAAATTGCCATGTTTTATGACAAGAAAAGCTCTTCCACATTGCTTTTGTTCAATGCCTCAGTGGTGAGGGGAGATGCCTGTTCCCTGAGAGGTTAAACAGTTTTGGTCTTTGATGCCTGAATTTTGACTAGAAAAAAATTTTTGACTTAAAAAAAAAAAAAACAAAAAACAAAACCGGGACTGGAAACTATTAGTGGCCTGGTAAATATTTCTGGTGACCTCATCTGTTCTCACCCTATCTTGGTTGGTCTAGTTTGGGGGCAGTTTGCGAGTTTAGTGGAAAATCGGGATCAGTTATAGTGGACGAGTGAAATGGGATAAACAGGAGGAGAGCGAAGAGGTGGCAGCTCGCAAGAGCAAGAAGCCAGTGAAAGTATCTGGCATAAAAGCACATCAGTGGCCAGGCATGATGGTACCACCTGTGATTTAGGAAGGAGGCTTACTTCTGTGCCGTTGAGCACTTTGTGAGTTTCTCTTGGCAAAATTATTGATTGTGGCTCAAGGCCTACAGGTGAAAGCCATTACTTAAACTATGAACTTCAGTAACTTCCAGCTTAATCATCTGGGCAGGCTTAGCTACCAGATCTTTCTGCTGGGAGCAGATCCACCGTCCAGAAGGCCAGTGTCGTTATTAACGCTGCTCACAGCGAAGTTCTTTTGTTTTGTCTTCTCCGTGTTCCAAACTGACAGTAAGTGTAACTGACATCAGCTTAGGAAATAGGAAAAAGATGTAGGACCCAAGCAGATACTTCTTTCCGATCCAGACCGGCTCTGAAATCTCTTAAGGTGCTTGGTTGCCACAATTCTCCCCCCACCTCCAAAGGAATTGTTTTTCCTATCTTCTAAGTTTCTTTTTTCTTTTTTTTCTGAAGAATTTAAACTTGGAAATATGCTCCACCACGGAGTGAAAACTACCGAACAAGTCTCTCCAGCTGCTCAGGATGGTTTTGCAGCCATTCAATTAAGTCTCTTCCAGCCTTGAAAAGCTGCCTGCTTTGGGGCTGGGTTTGCGCGCCACCCCGTTTTGTATTTTCATGGTCGCTTTTAGCAGACATGTGGATCATGGCATAGAGCTCTATACCGTGTCTCCCACATCACGCCGGTACGCTGTATGCACAAAACCCTCATCTTCCGTGGCATAAACTCCACCAGCACCTCTGCCAGAGATAAGCGGGCAAGAGCCAAAGCGAAGAGGGAACAAATCCACCTGTCACACTGCTCCTGCCACTCTCCCGCCTGTCGACAGCATCAGGGTCATTTCGAAAGCCCTTTGTACAGTAAACCGTTTGTTTCTTATAAATGCATGTTTAGATGTCAGGGAAAGTGACATCTATTTTCCAAAAAAAAAAAAAAAAATCACGGAGTAGCATATCCCCTGTTGTCCTACCATGCAGGCAACAGCTGCGGAGAAAACAGAATATTTTAAATAAGTTAGCAAAACAGCAGCCCCCTGGGGGCCCTGGCTCCGCCTTAAGTATGTTAAACAAAGCACCTTAAAAGGGCTGAGTTTTATATACATGTAAGTTGTTTAATTCCCAAGGACACTCTTCTCCCCATCGAGAATGTGTGCCTGTGTGTATTTTTTTTTTTTCCCTTTCTCAAGAACTTTTCTTTATGGAAGGTTTGTGTGCCGGTTCAGCGGAAATTATACGGCATCTTTTCTTCAAACAGAGCTGCATTAATGTGCCAATGCCCTTTATTTAATGCACTTTAAAATTCTGACGCGCCTTTTAAAAAGTATGAGTTGTGTTGGGAAAGTCTAATCACCGTTCTGCATGAACGGAAATGTGCTATTTTTGCAAGGGGAGTGCTGGGAGTCGGGTTTGTAGCAGAAGGGTGTCTCTATAGTACAGATGTCCGAAGACACTGGTGCGTTTTGTTGCCCAAATCAACCCGCTAGAAATGTTACTTCTGCCAAAATTAGTCAGAGGAACTTCAACTCATCATCATTTGAGCAATTTGGGACTGAGCAACTCTGAAGACTGCAGGGAATATTTAGAATTCATTCTGCAGAAACTCAGCTTGGAGGGCAAACTTTCTTTTGCACTCCAGAGTGTGCATCTATTCCGCAAGATTATGCTGTGTGCCTGTAATGACTTCATACAGATTTTTTAGAAGTCTCTTGGGAGCCTATCGTTTTGGTTTGCTGATCTAATCCATTTTCCTTTCTTCTCTCTCCCCCCCGCCTCTCTCTGGCCGCCTCTCTTTGGCTCTTTCCCCATTCCAATCAGTATGTCCTTTTGAAAAATGTTTTGTGGAGGTTGAAGTTCCAAGGACATCACTTTCCCTCTTTGAATAAAATGTGCCCTCTTGTTTGAATGCAAACTGCCTGTGCCCTGACTGAAACATCAAAAAAACGGGAAATATACCCAGTGCACTCAGGCAAAATTGGTGTGTAAGTCTCTTGGAAATGTCTAGTAACAGGTGCAGTCAGATAGGCTGGCAAAGCATTCTGGTTTCATAACAATTACTAATAAGAAAATAAACGTTAGGTATGCATTATTTAAAATATTTTGTGGGTTTTTTCCTACTAAAGAAACCCCCAAACTGATCTGGTAAACAATTCTATAGCGTTCAAAACCATAATAATAATAAAAAAAGAAGCCATCCGACTCCATCTCTCCCAGCTTAAGCTCTCTTCTTTCTATTTTAGCGAAATTTGCATGTAGATGTTTGTTCCTACAGAAAGAAAATACATGCAGCTTTTTACCCAAATCTTTGAAAATCCGTGTTATCCATCATGTCGGTAGGAGATTCTTAGAACTGTGGCTTTGATGATTATACAACCATATTTATTACATGCCTTCCATATCCTCAAGGAATGTCAGTTGTCATAAACCAGTAGGCATGCATACATATTTCCCTTTTTAGTAAAAGGAAATGTTTGCCAATTATTTAGAGATTTTGGGGTTTCTATGAATAAGGGTGCTAGACAGTCTTAGGACTGGCTCAAATGCACTTTGGTAAGAAAAGCTGCTTGCTGTATTTGGAGATTTCAAAAACAAAGCATTAATTAAGAAATTCTGACTTAATTTGCCTGCATGCAGTCAGAAACATACCTACGTATGTGGAAATTTGATCATTTCACATTGTTTGCTATCTGTGCTATTTTGGGTAGAATCTGCAAAGAAAAGGAAATAATTTTCTTTCATAACCAACAGAAGAGCATACTATATACCAACATCTAGTAACTTTTTTTTGTTAGACTTTGGATTTCTGCATACTTCGTGGTGTCCAAGTTTTACAGCATCCAAAGCCAAAACATCAGGTTTTGTATAAAAGAGGGTAGCCATGTTATTGTTGTCATTGTTGTTGTTTTGGTCGCTGAGTCGTGTCCAACTCTTTGTGACTCCATGGACTATAGCCCGCCAGGCTCCTCTGTTCGTGGGATTTCTCAGGCAAGAACACTGGAGTGGGTTGCCATTTCCTTCTCCAGGGGGGTCATGTTACAGAGATCTTTCATAAATTGAAACCAATAGAATTTGGGGGAATGTAGAGTATAAGGATTTGAAATATATCAGGAGAGTGGGGTGGGAAGGAAGAAGCAGAGGAAAGCCAAAAGCGGGGGGCAAGGAGGAAATCGATCCAGTTCAGCAAAAATGTTTAAGAGCCTTAAATTCTAAGGAATGTATTGAATTCACTGCACAGCAACGTGAAGTGTTTGCGGGAATGGAGTTCTAATTTGACACACTCTACAGGATTTCTAGGGATTAAGGTTGAGAAAACTTGAACACAACATGGGTCTAGATATTATCAATGCACTAAAATAAGAAAATGACTACAGGTGAGAAGAAACAATCAATTCTGAGCCCACTTTGAGAGGCAGAGGAGGAAGACGAGACAATGGCTTCAGTTCTTTCCATTCGTGAAAGCTCTCACTCCTCCCACATGTCCGGATGGGATTTAAATTCCGAGAAGCTCGGGCTGTGGTAAGCCAGCCACATTAAGCAGGGGACGGAGAACAAACTCCCTTTAGGCCAGTCACCTGTGAGGCTGGGTGGTAAAGCAGAAAAAAAATTACCTTCCGCTCAGAACGTGTTGGTAACTTCAAAGCATCAAGGACTCAAAGTGTTGCAGAGTCTGTGTGTGTGTGTGTGTGTGTGTGTGTGTGTGTGTGTGTATGGTGTGTGAAAGAGAGAGAAAAAGAGAGAGAGGAGAGAGAGACCAATGAAACGGATGAGTAGGAGAGAGGAGAGAGAGAAGAAAGTTGTTATGATGAGTGAAATTGAAGAAAGAGTTCCCTTAGGAACATCCATATATTCACATATTAAGGAACATATGTAAAACTATATAAATGGAACCTAAGTATTTCTAGCTGTGTAATTAAACCCACACACACACTACTCTGTATACCTGTGTATGTGTGCTTGTGGCTGCGTTTTATTGTTATCGTTTTTTGGTAAGGAAAAGGAAATCAGCGTTGTTTCACCAGTGATATCATCGAATGTGCAGCCCCTGGCCCCAAGCCTCCTGACTCCACCAATTAGCCTTGTTTAGCTTTTCATTACCCCCATTGCTTGACCTGCTTCCATGCATAATAGGGTTAATCGTAATGAGATGAAATCTTCTGGTTCTGTTCATTGCTTATACAGTATGTCCTCCAGACTTCCTTCTGACGTGAGGGCGTCAGGGAATGCTGCTCATCTGCTCCACTGTGCTCCCTCTGCTGGCTTCTCCGAGGGGACGGGAAGATCACTGGCTCACACGGAAACAAGGACTGTTTGGGAAGGTGCACATACACACCCCCACACACACCCCTAGAAAAACAGTACCAGTGAAATGAGAGTTAGTTCTGTACCCTTTCGACCACAGAAGCACCATCTGCATAACATTTTCTACCCAGAGTGCCATGATCCCCGGGGTATAAAAGCCTGGGGTAGGGGTGGGGGCCAGGGGGCTGGAGGAGGAGATGCCAGCTATGTTAGAGCCGAGGCTTGGTTAGAAGCATACAAGTCCCACCTCGTGAGTTTATTTCATCTCCTCTGCTTGCTGCTATCTGCTAGTTTCTAAAGGGGAGGCGGAAGGGGGCGGTGCTTTATCCTGTGAGTGTCCCCCAGCATGAGCGCAATTTGGTACAAATAAATTGGTCACATTTCTTTCCACATGTGGAACTGGGCTTGAGACTGGGTCATGGAATTAGTTAAAAGATGTGTCTGCTTCTTAGAATCGCTCGATTCACGGGAATATATGGTTATTTATTCAAAATGCATCAAGTGAAAACTGCTGAGTTGATTTTTCAAAATGAGTTAGAAAATTTAATAGAAAAAATTTAGGGAGAATTTTGAAAATGTATAATATATAAATTTTTATTTAAAAACACATTCCATTTAGTAATAAAACTGGTTCAACAGCTACTTAAACTTCTAAGTATATTTTAGCTACAAATCTAGACATTAGGAAAAATCAGGCAACTATGGAAGGTTTCCATAAATGGATGGATTACGTTAACCTAACATAAAGTGTGTTTTTGTCTTGAAGTCAGGAAAAACTGCCTTTTTCTCTGAGGTACACAAAATAAGTTTTCGCCCTTTGTGGAAAGATTAACAGAGTTAAGTCTTAGCTTCAGACTTGGAGCCATTAGGAGATTTTAAAAAAGAAGAAGAAGAAAAGGAAGGAAGGAAAGAAAAGCATGGAATAGAAGCGCCCTGTCTAATGTATAAATCAGTCTAAATTTTTAATGAAGTTTCCTAATATACTTGATCATATGGCATACAATTTAAATATACACCTCCTTACTCAAGGAGTTTCTTAGGGGAAAAAAAACACAACCAAAAAAGATAAAGCGAATAAAAGAAATGAGTCTATAAAAATCTGAATAAATAGGAATTTATACTTTATTTAATGCCAATCTGCTCCAAATTTTATGTTTGTTATGTGTACTCGCGTACATGTCTGGCATCGGCATTTAATGAATTGTTTTGGTATCGAAATATACTCTCTTGCCATTCAAATTCATGCAGACTCTACTTGTCCTTCAAAAAGGAAAACATCCTGTTTTGGTTAATGGGCTTAAAAAAAACAACAACAAAAGTAAATTGTGATAGCAATTAGGTTTCTCAGTGAGCATGCTCAGTGGGTCTCTCCTGGTTGCTAGGCAACCAGCTGAAGGTGTGTGGCAAGAGAGGACCCCAAATGTAAAAGCATAAGCACCTTTGGCATAGGTTTCACCTAGTCTAGAAGCCCAAGCTCAATTATCTAATTAATGGTGGGATATCCTTGGGTCACTTTGATGGCTTCCCTTTTTGCATTTTTGGGGATAGGATTGAGGGTCAGGAAGGGATAGAGTGGAGGATCCAGCGGAATGGGCTCAAGAACCATAGTGAACGTTTCCCGAAAAAGCCCTGTGCTTGACTTGGGTTGCAGGTTTGGGGTGTGCGTGTGTGACAATTTATTTTCCATCTCGAGGGTCGCAGTTAGCTCTAAACCCCTTGGGCTGCCTGGTTGGTACCTCCCAGGCACCATTTGAATCCCGCCTCGCATCAGCCTAACCCTGTCCATTGGACCTTTATGTCTTTCAGATAGAGCCACTTTCACATCCTCAAGTCACAGAGCAGAAAGCTCCCAGTTAAACCACAGCGTTCCATTAAACGTTGCCACCCGTATTCAAAAGCCCATTTGTATACCCGAAGAAGCACTTACAGCAGTTCAGAGACCGGTGCCGTGAAGTAAAAATGAATCAACTTTTAGAAACCACACAGAACGCTCCGTCTTTGGTAAGTACAGCCCTGTCTCCATCAGCACCTCTTAAGTAGCAACCCGACCAAACACCTGGTTCGGTCCACAGTGACAGTTCACTGTCTCTCCGGTGGTAACAATTTAGAGGCATGATGCTAAACAAGATATATACATGATGTCAAATATTGGCTGCACACATCTAAGCCAATCACTTCTAAATAAATTAACCATGGCACTGCCTAATACGATCCACCTGCTTTCTTCCCTCCGTTGTTCCAGACCCTACCTGAACCCCCCTTTGATTAAATGTCAAAAGCTTGCCTTGTGCCTACAGATTTCACTGAAGGCGGATAACAGAAAGGTTCCTCCTGTGACTCCATAAAACTGAAATAAATTCCACTGGCATCTTGTAAATTTTTATTTTCTAGAATGACTGCAGGCCCCATCTGCGGCCCAGCTGTTATTAGAACGGAAAGCGTTGGCCCTTCTGCATTACAAAACAGCATAGAACAGTAATTGCCAGTGGAAGAGATTAAGTGTAGACACTAAAAATGTTTACTCGCAATGAATATGCATAACGATGGGTAGGAAACAGCACTGGAAGATTAAAAAGAGAGAAGGGTTTGTTTACAAGGCTGGGAAAAAAAAAGAGAGTGGAATGTCATTTGGCCCCGAGCCTGAAATAGGAACGAAAAACCTTTGGGCAAGGCATTAGGGAGAAAAACAGATGGTTTGTGAACCTTTTATTAGATAGAAAAATCATTAATCAAGCCCAGGCTGGAAATGGCAGGGTTTTTGGTAGTTCATATTTTAGTTTATTTTTTCTTAAAGTGACAGTATACTTTTTTTTTTTTGTCTTTTTGGGACAGTCATCTATGGATCTTATGTCACTAGGCACTGCTTTTGTACAACATTCCACATTAAAGCCAACTTCATGTTAGGTTAGTGTGAGCCCTGATTTGTTATATGGAGAAAATTCCTCCAAAGGGTTTCACATTTCAGCACCTGTTTTGCCTGTATAGCAATTAAAAAAAAATTACAGCATGAATATTTTTTTTTCATTCATGTTCCATTCCTTTGGTTTCTGAAACTTGGGAAGAAAATAGAGAAGGGGAAACTTTTGCATGTAAGGCCTTGCTGACTAGGTTGATTTATAGCAGTTTATGCAAAATACGTAATAATTACAAATTGATTCATCTCCTGAGAGGGAGTTCACACCATTTCATTGGAAAAAGTCATCAAGAGAGTGGAAGGGTCCCCTTTGAAACTGTACTCGCCATAAAATTAATCTGTGCCCTTTGGGCTGGAAGAGGCTGCATTTTACTTTTTTTTTAAATAATGGTAGTGAAAATCTCAGGGAAGGACATGTCATTGAGAGTACAAAATCCTGGAATTAATGGTACAGAGTCCATCATCTGCTACTAGCCAGTCACAAACTCTTAAGAAGTACCCTATGGTGGAGAATTATTGTTTAAATGAAATACATGTAACAGTCAAATACTCTCATTAACATACACTGTGTGTATTTATATATACAACTATATACACAAACAGACACTTGGGTGTGTATTATGTGTTCAAGGTTTGGAATGTGATTGCTGTATAAACTTCTGGAGTGGGATGGCAGGGTAGGGCAATATCAGAATAAGGATGCCTATAGCCAGACCCAGAATAAATCTTCATATCACAGTCCTGGAGTTATGCCATGGTCTACCATGTACTTGGAGCTAGTAGTGCATTTCTATTTGGTTGGCCAAAAAAGCTCGTTCAGATTTTTCCATGCCATCTTATGGTAAAACCCAAACAAACTTTTTGGCCCATCCTACTTTGGGAAGCTCCTTTTCTCCCCCCTCCCCGCCCCGAATGTTTACTTATTTAGCTGTGCTGGGTCTTAGCTGTGCCAAGTGAAATCTAGTTTCCCTGATCAGGGATGGAACCTGGGCCCTCTGCATTGGTAGCATAGTCTTAGCCACTACACCTCCAGTGGACTCCCTGGAAAGCTACTCTTCAGCTTATGAAATGTGCTTGTTCCTGTTTTGTGTATTTCCTACTGAATAGGGGCTTGGATTCATCTGGATTGTTACTCTTAGACCTAAGTATCCTTAGGTCTGAGAAGTCCATGAATGTGCAGTGGGACAATTTCTTTTTAAGGAATGAGAAGGTACTTCAAAAGTATCTCATTCATGGTTTCACTCTCCTAGTAGAAAGCAGTTTCAACAACTTTATTCACTAGTAAATATCAGCAACTCATAGGGCAATCGTTCTTTGGCAAAGCATGCTCATAGATAAGCCACTGGTTTCCTTCCCTTATTTCCCATGAGATGAATTTTGGAAGTCAAGGCCAAAGAACAGCTGCTACATCATCTAAATTGTCCTCTGGTCCGCACCTATCTTCAGTATTAAGGAAACGAGACCCGGTGAAATGTCACATGAAAACAAGGAGAAGAGATTCTCAGACTGCGGGTCTCTGTTGTGACGTCATTACTGTGCGCCTGCTCCGATCATCCTCCTGACCATCTGAGCTGCGTTTCTTCCCTTTCCTTTGCCACCCGTTTCCTTCACGGACCTGCTTACCTTCGTCATTGTCAATAAAGAGCGCCAATGAGAAGCGAGCTCAGCAGTGCCCTTCTGCACAGATTCTCAATCAGCGCCAATCTACCACCTCAGTGTCCTGGGTTGACATTACAGAAACAGAAGTTCAAAGACATGGCTGATATCCTCCTTTTAAAAACACTTCAACGATGCAGTCAGCGATTTCTGTTTTCTGACATTCTTTTTCAAAAGAGATGCTTAAAGCAAAAAAGGTTTCCTGCCACGAAAATGACATTAATATTTCGTAAATCAAGAACGAAGATAATGTTTTGGCTGCTGCAGAGACGTTTACCTTATGTCGTTTATCTAAATGCTTTTCGATTCAAACATGACACAATTTTTGGACTGGCTGTAACCGGAAAAAACAATTCCAAGAACTTTCTTATTTCAGAGCCTGAAATTCTTTAGTATATTCCTCACCAGAATTCACTGTGGAGGATACAGCCTTTCAGCTCATTGAAAAAGACTTCCCAAATAATAAATCTTTCCCCACGATCATTTGTAAGCACTAAACCAAATAATTTACTAAAGTCAAGACGAGACTTTCAAATGAAAACTGTGTAAACATGTTTGTTAACTTTTGAGTTAACTGCATTGTTACCAGGGATAAACTATTTTCTGTATTGACTTTTGAAAGAACTGATATGTTTAAAGATCAGACATTTTGTCTAAAGTGAAAAAAGAAAACGTTTATAGATAATAAAGCCCTCTCAAATGAACCTCTCTCTGCTAGTGGAAATAGTAAAATCACAAAAGCAATCATGAATTTCAAAGCTTTTCACCTATTTGAAAAGTGTAAGGAGGATTGAGGTATTGCAGGCTGTGCCATAGGGTAAAAATATGATGTTCTGGTATTACACACAAACACTGTCGATTTTTTTCTTATGAGTTGCTAAAAACAAGCATTTTATCTCTGACTCTTTATCATATTTTATCTATGGTTAATGAAATTTTTTTTTCCTTCTAAAACCTTAAGGGTTTTACCAATTGATTTTGACACATTTAGATTTGGAGAAGGAAAACACACTTACAGAGCAGCTATTTCAAAATATCGAGGAGAATAACAGTTGCAAAAAGACAAAAAAAAAAAAAAAAAAAAAGCATTAAGGTTCTGCCATAAACCATTCAACAGCAAACGGAAGACTACAATTAAGGCCAAGCTGCTTCTCCAGGGAATGCTGAAGAACAATTTCTTTTCCGACTGTGGATAGGATTGAAGAACTGCCCACAGAGTTCCCAAGTCCTGGACTAATAACTTCCTGCAGGAGATGAGCCCCCTTGAAGCTGTGAGGGGCTGAAGGTGGCTGTGGCTGCCAGGAGGAGGGAGAGGGCCATGGTCTGGAAAAAGAAGGCACCACGGTTGTTGGAGGAAGAGTAGCTAGGATCGCTATGCGTTAGCTGTAGCACATCATTAATAACGATGATCAAAAGAAAGAGGAGATCTTAACAGCTGCATTAAATTATTATGGAAATTGGCATTTTCAAATGGATTCAGGGTGAAACAAAAACAAAAGAGCAGCTATGGATGGGATGGGTCACGTTGGGAGGCCACAGAATAGTTCACAGAGGTGGAGGAACTGTGATCGAGCAGATCCTTCTCTTCTTTGGCTTTTCCTTACATTGATAGAATTTACAGAAAAGATGGTCTTCCCCACAGCAACTGAATGAAGAAAGCTGCTTCAATGAGATTGTGTTCTCTGGAAGGCATAAGAGATAGTCAATACTATAAAACTATGTAAATATCCTAACTAGAAGACCTGGATGAGAGACTGCCGCAATCTATAACTTTAACAATAATTAAATATTGCTAAACCTTAGTTTTGAAATAAAGAATTTTTTCAGGGAAGCAAAAGATTTTGACACAATCTGACTTCGATGTAAATATTCTGTATTAATAATAAAAAAAATAAAGTACATGTGAGGAGCTGCTCTGTCCTATCCCAAGAAAAGGAAATGATAAGAAAAAGTAATTTGGAGTTGCAGGACATTGGAATCGTTGATTTTGAAGGTGTTTTCTAAGTCCTGTACTTTTTCTCTCAAGAATTATTAATCCATTAATCCTTTTTTATGTAGATATAAAAAGTCATGGTTTAAGGATTTTACTGAAGTTATACAATTCTCAGAGTATCTGATGAAAAGGTGAAAAACGGTCAGACAATGAGGTGGATGTTTTTCTCTGCAGACCTGAGAGTCAGAGACTGGCTGTATGTTCTCCTTGCTGTGTGGAAGTTTTGGTTCCTGGTGTAGATCTAACCTGGACCTCTTTCATTACAACAGAGGAACTATGAAAGGTCTCTTTCTCAAAACTTTAGAATGAGGGACAAATGCTTGGTAATTGGTTACTAGTACCACAGGCAAAACGAAATCCTCCATGAAACACTTGAAACTTATACCTCAACCAAGAAAAACACTGCAGATCAGTTAAACTTTTGTTCTGGAGGTCAGTAGTATACATGGGGTTTCTTTTATACCTTGCTACAGACTTCAGAAGAACATCAGTTGACAGAAGGTAAGGAATATTTTTAATTTGATGGCCTTGGACGTTGTGATTGTTTGGGAAGATGAAGCCTCATCCAGTTGTATTTTTGGCAGTAGTCGTGTCCACTTTGGATGCACCCATGTTCTTTGGCTCTGCTGAGTGCAGTCTCTCAATCGCAAATATACCTTCTGGACTATTAGAGGGAAAGCCTTCCCGGGAACTTTCCCAAGAGCCAGCTGCCATCATGGTAGTTGGGACTTCTGGCTATCACAGTGTTATCTCTGGACAGGAAGAGAGCCACCCTCAATTGCCTAATGTGTTGCCTCTTGGTTGTTCTCTGATTCCTGAGTGTTTTTGACTTACAAGCCAGTAAGGACTTCCATAGCCACAATGAGCTCAAGAATCCAGTATTTTTGTGGGTCTCTAAGTTTTATTTTGCAAGTGTGCATGAGCAGAGTTTTCATAAACACTTACCTCCTTATCACTTTTCAGTCCTGGTCACATATTGAAAATTATCTGCAGATTTACATTTTAGAAAATGTACCAGGGCTTCCAGGTGGCACAGAGGTAAAGAATCTGCCTGCCAATGCAGGAGACACAAGAGATGCAAGTTTGATCCCTCGGTCAGGAAGATCCCCTGGAGAAGGAAATGGCAACTCACTCCAGTTATTCTTGCTTGGAAAATTCCAAGGACAGAGGAGCCTGGTGGGCTACACTCCATGGGTTGCGAAGAGTCAGACACAACTGAGCATATACACACACATCAGATGTTGGAACCTCCAACCACCTGAATGAAAATCTGGAGTCGAAGCCCATGCTTCTGCATTTTAATAAAGCTTTAATGGTAATTCCAATACACGGCCAGATTTGAGAACTCTACCCTATATGGGCTCATGAACCAGATCATATATATGACCTTAAAACATTGGAAGGTGAAATGTTTTTGGTTCTGTTACTTGCCAGTTGACTGTGAAACACTCACACAGTAAATGATATACCATGAGTCTGAAAGAATGCATATACTTCAAGGAGTGCTCATGCTCTGAGAATAATTTAAAGATCTAGTCATTTCAAGCTCCTGGAACACGGGCATCATTGTCATCAGGGTATAGATGAATATTTAGCAGATATAATGGGAATATCCCAAATGGGCTTTGTAATATCCAAACAGCTTTGCCCTGTTGCATCTGTTTGCTGGATTTATCTCAGCCTGAAGACTTAGCAGGTGCTTTCTCCACCTCAGCTTCCTCATCATCAATGGTGCTTTTGTCTCCAAGGAATGATTTGAGACCAGAGGACTGCCAGGCTGTGGAACTAACAGCAATATAGCCCTTTAAAAATACTATATGCACCTTCGGGTCCAAATGTCTTTCATTCATATTCTGCAAGAGGCTGCATTTCCCTTCCAAGAAAGACTTCTGATTTTTTTAAAAAATATGTTTACAGAGTGGGAAAAAATGTGGAAAGATAAGGTCTTCTGGGGGGAGTAGATCATCCCTGAGAATGACTTGGAATGAGTTTTCCTGATGAGTTATGGGAGCATGAACACATATCCTGTTTTCCTTCTCAATTCAGAGAGGTTTTCACAGAGATGCCTGTTTGCTCCAGCCCATTCATTCTGTTTGCACTTCTTTATCGAAGACATCTGAAAGGAAACATTGGCTCGGAGGTTCAATCCCAGGTGTGATGAGGATTTCTGGAAAGACAGCTCTTGTTGAATGTTATTACTGTCCGCTTTTCAGTTTTCCTTTCTAAGGAATTCCAAAGTGAGTGAGCCACTCCCCATATCCCAGATGTTGTTGTAAACCAGAATTTTGGAACATTCGAATGAAAATGCAATCCCCTAAAGTTCAGCTGAGTCCCAGCTTCTCCAACCAAACAGGGACAAAAAAGTATTTGTGCAACGGCTCATATGACTTCCTCAGCATGCTGCATCCTTGGCTGAGTGACTCAGGCCTAGTCGAACTGACGCACCTCACTGTCAACTTTAGAGCTGGCAAACTCAAGGATGCTAGAATCGAGGCCCTGGTTCATTGTTTCTTTTGAGAGACTAAAGTTCTGGAAACATCTTTCCATGTTGATTTTTATAAGACCTCTAAACAATCTTTTAAAAAAAAAAAAAAACAAGTGGATAAAAATTTCATTTGTTGAAAAGTTTCCTATGTAGTGTTGGCAATCATTTCAGTAGGACTAGTATTCTGAAGAACATGTCTTAGGGGATGAATCTTATTTGTCATTATTATCTTGTCCAGATTGAAGCAGATCGTTTCGGGAAATGTCAATATCCATGGTTTAAAAACAGTCAAGAGACAGGCCAACATATATATTTAATAAAAAATGCTTTCGAAGGTTTACATACCATCTTGAATGTTCAGTTTTAACATATACAAATTTCAGTTTTCCACTCCACTCTCTGCCTACCATTCACCTGTGTTTGTCTAATAGAAACCAGTCAGTGCAGCTCTGGTTACACATCTGTTTCATGCATGTGCGATTACAAGCCGTTTTAGCAACTAGTAAAACTACAGGTGTCTGGGTTTTAATGTAACCATTTTAAAAGAGCAGTTCATGGGCCTCTGATTATTATTTTTTATGGCTGGCTATGTTCCTACCATATAGACTGCCAGCTCAAGGGTTAAATGTAAGTCTATTGTTTTCTCATTCTGGAAGGATCTCTGAAATCATTCATAAATTAAGTTCTTAAACTTGGAATCCAAACGGCCAAATACAGCTTTTGTATTCTGCACAGACAGTCTGTACTTCTGTGTCTATATGTCTCCAGTGACAAAATAATTAACCGAATTTTGAATGCTGGAGGCTAACATCATTAAGTATATGTATCTGTTTGGCTTGCTTACTTGCTTACTGTATCATGAGATCACACTTACCATCAGATCACTTGGAGAAATTATGTGGACACATGTTCTTGTAACAGTTTTAGAATGTCTGTCGGTGTACGCTTACCATCAGTTTGTGTGTTAGTCACTGTCTTCTGTCTGACTCTTAGCGACCTCATGGACTGTAGCCCGCCAGGCTCCTCTGTCCATGGGATTCTCCAGGCAAGAATACGGGAGTAGGTTGCCATTTCCTTCTCCAGGGGATCTTCCCAACCCGGGGATCAAGACTGGGTCTCCCACATTGCAGGCAGACTCTTTACGGTTTAAGCGACCATGGAAACCATCAGTTTGGTTCTTTATAAATGAAAATTTTGACTTAGAGATTCTTCACTTTTACCTTTCATCATCTGAGTGTAACTGGAAGATCTAAGAGTTCCAGAACTATTCTAACAACTCCTGAAGTTAATAATTTCTACTCAAATACTCCAAGAACAAATTCATCTCTTTGAAGCAAAAGATGGGTGTGGAAAAATTGTAAGTGGAGAAAACTTGTTTGCAGATTAATTTAATTAGATTAAATTAGCCTTTAAAATTTTTAAGAATCCTGTCTCGTTTCACAAAACTCAGCACACATTGGAGGAGGGGCAAGTCAAAATCAATTACAAATATGACTTTGCTGCATAGTAATAGAGACAGGTCACGCTGCTATATTTAAGGCGCTAGTGACATTTCTATTACAAACATAAGCATCATTTTCCCAGGATTTATTGCTCAGGCATAACCATTTTTAGACAGGATCATTTATGAAAATCTAGTGCTTGGCTCCCAAACCAGATATTTTTATTTACTTCTTTTAAAATAATAAACAGATTTTAAAAGTTCTGGATGAATGAAAACAAATTAATAGTTATAATTGGGAAAGTTTGCTTTGTTAAATAAAGTTCGGCCACTTCACATAAGTGTTAGAGACTGCAGTTAATTTCTCGGTAATATATTTTCATTTGCCCTTTAACCATAACAGCATGATGAGGTTTCTGTGGCAGAGATGGAACCTAGGATTAATGGCACCCCAAACATTCTAATCCTCTGTATGCTAATTAGTTACTCAAATTAGAGAGAGAGAAATTTCTTTCTATTTTATGACAGCTTTAAAACACAAAGTAAAGACAAATTTTCTAGAATATGTGAGAATTTGACTCTGGGATTAGTTTGAATAATATTTTAAATATGTCAAGATACCTTAACATGTTTAAGTATTTTAAAAATAAAAATCCTTAATTAAAATCCTCAATAGTGACAGTTGTCTTCTAGAGAAAGTCATCATTTTTAAGGTGCTCCAAAAATCTGTTCCCTGCTTACCTTTTCCATGTCAGCTTTCACTGCTTCTCTCTATGAACCCTCCTCTGCAGCTGACTGTGACTCCTAGCTGGTTCCCAGACACATCTGACCTCCCTGAAATTTTGCTTTTCGTCATAACCCATCTTTATTCAAGCCTCTTTCATTCTCCCAGGCCCAGTTCAAACACCACCAACTCCAAAAATGTTTTCTGAAGTCATTTCTTCTCTACGAACACTGAAAATGTTTGGTTTGTCCATCAACAGAGGAATAGATAAAGAAGCTAAAAAAAATGTGATAAACATACAGGTGTATACATGAGTGGGGCTTCTCTGGCGGCTCAGATGGTGAAGAATTCGCCTGCAATGCAGGAGACCTGGGTTTGATCCCTGGGTCGGGAAGATATCCTGAAGAAGGGAATGGCTACTCACTCCAGTATTCTTGCCTGGAGAGTTCCATGGACAGAGGAGCCTGGCAGGCTACAGTCCATGGGTTGCAAAGAGTTGGACACTACAGAGTGACTAATACTTTCACTTTTTTTGTATATATGTATATATATAAATGCAATGGAATATTACTCAGCCATAAAAAAGTAAATCTTTGCCATTTGCAACAACATGGATGGACCTGGAGGATATTATGCTTAGTGAACTAAGTCAGACAGAGAAAGACAAATACTGTATGTTTTCACTTACATGTAGAAACTGAACAGTAAAACAAATGAGTATAACATAATGGAAATAGACTCATAGACACAGAGAACAAGCTTATGGCTATGAGTGGGGAGAAGGTAAGGGTAAGAGCAACATAGAGGAAGGGATTTAAGAGGTACAAACTACTAGTTATAATATAAAGAAGATACAAGGATATAAAGTACAGCACAGGGAATATAACCAGTATTTTATAATAATTTTAAATGGAATATAAGCTATAAAATATTGAGCCACTATGTTGTACAACTGAAGCTAATATAATATTTCAAGTCAACTATACTTCAATTAAAAATATTTGGCTTTTACAATCATTATGTATATATACATTATCCATGTTCTATATACTAAAGAGGAGCTTAGTCAAGGTTTGATCACATAAACAGATAAATGAATAAATACCTACTATGTTTGGTCTTATGCTTTTTATTCAGTTCAGTTCAGTCGCTCAGTCGTGTCTGACTCTTTGCGACCCCATGAATCGCAGCACGCCAGGCCTCCCTGTCCATCACCAGCTCCCGAAGTTTACTCAAACTCATGCCCATCGAGTCGGTGATGCCATCCAACCATCTCATCCTCTGTTGCCCCCTTCTCCTCCTGCCCCCAATCCCTCCCAGCATCAGGGTCTTTTCCAATGAGTCAACTCTTCGCATGAGGTGGCCAAAGTACTGGAGTTTCAGCTTCAGCATCAGTCCTTCCAATGAACACCCAGGACTGATCTCCTTTAGGATGGACTGGTTGGATCTCCTTCCGCTCCAAGAGACTCTCAAGAGTCTTCTCCAACACCACAGTTCAAAAGCATCAATTCTTCAGTGCTCAGCTTTCTTCACAGTCCAACTCTCACATCCATACATGACCACTGGAAAAACCATATTAGGGTCATGCAATAGATAAGAGTATGACATAGAAATATGTTAATATAAATATATAATATTTATGTTAATACTATATTTTTAAGAAATCTTAGCCCATCCAAAAGTAAGTAACATTTTCAAAAAGAGCAAAATGGAAACAAATGTGATTTGCTCTAGGTCAGGCTCTTATTCATCAAACCTAAAAATACTAACCTTGTGCTTTCCAATGTGATGGATCTGAAATGTCATATTTGTCCACCCGCTGCCCTTCCTGCCCGTATGAAGCCTGCACCGTCCCTTGACGGCAAAACGTTTCCAAACAGGCTTCTTTGATTCCAGCTTTATCCATCCTTCATGGATGTCATGGCTGTCAGACTGAACTTCTGACACAAAAGACAAGAGGATGTCAGTCCCCTGCTCAGAGCTCTCTGCCGGCTCACAGACAAGCTTCTGAAGGTCCACCTGTGAAGCTTAGATCCCTGACACGGCCATTCGGTGTCTCAAACATCTGTTTTCAGTATGCCTCCCCCAACCCCTCTCCTCTCGCCTCCCACCCCATGCCCTACGCTCAGTCTCATGAGAAACTTCACCTCACCTTGAAAATGCCACTGTACATCCTTCCTATGGACTGGAGCATTCTTCCTCCCGTTCTGACTGTCCATTGCTTCCTACTGTTCTAGGCTTAACTCTAGTGCTCCAGTGTCTGCTAAGCCTTCTCTGATCCTTCCAGTCAGAATGGGGGTGCATTTCATTTGTTATTCACCTATATTTCCCTGTGCCTAATCCTACAATGAGTTACTTGCAGTTTCAGCCCTACCAGATTACATGTCTATTTCCCGAGAACAAGAACCATGTCACCATCACGTTTGCACCTCTTTCATCAACAGTACCTTCTCACTTTGCTTTGCAGGCAGTGCTTGCAGCCTCGTGAGGAATCGCGTCTTTGGGATGTGTGAAAGTGAAAGTGTTAGCAGCCCAGTTGTGTCCAACTCTTTGCAACCCTATGCACTGTAGCCCACCAGGCTCCTCTGTCCATGGAATTCTCCAGGCAAGAATACTGGAGTGGGTTGCCATTTCCTTCTCCAGGGCATCTTCCTGACCCAGGGATTGAACCCAGGTTTCCTGCATTGCAGACAGATTTGGATGTATAATACACTACAATGAGAATTGTATTCTTAGAATAAATAAATAACTTTAGAGAATTCTGATTAGCAGTCATAAGTTAATAATGGATTTAATTGCTGAAGCATTGAATGGTTGGTGGTTTTAAGTGAATTATCTCGATATAAGTTGTTTTCCTGTATCAAATATATTGATAAATAAGAAAAAATTTTGGTATTTAACCTCAAATCCTTTTTTGAAATCTAGGACAGTTTGAAATTGAATTATCTCTGTATGGATAAGTATAATAATAATGCCTTCAGTGTTGGTACATTTATTTAAGTTTGGAAAGTCAGGTGGAATATAATAATACCTATGGAGTGAGTGATGACCTCATTCTCCATGGCAATAATCTGCCTTTCAGAAAAAGTCAAACAAACTCCTTTATTTATTTTTTATTAACCTTTTTATTTTGAAACAAGCTCCTTTTGTACAGAACAAAAGTAGTCTTGAGTTTAACTTTGCTGGTTGTCTGGACTATAAAAATGAAAGTATAAGCCAAGTCACTAAATGAAAAGAAACAGGGGGTGTCTTTCATTTGGAAAAGAAATTGTAAAACAGCTCACACCAGGCATTTATTCATTTTTATATTTCATGCATTTTAAGAGTTGTTATTGCAACTATAATATTTTAAATACTTAATTTTGGGGTGTGTGTGTGTATGTGACTAAGGCTAAGATTCTAAGTTGTAGGATGGGGTGGTTCCTTCTCAAGATGCAAGAGCTCCAAGCACTTTTACATATAGGGTCTTACTCTATATGTAGACATTTATAATTCCTTAAGAAAATATTCTAGCACATGTCTGTTATCAGATTCCTACAAAGGGCAAGTGAACATTGTCCATTGGCTGGAGATAAGCGGAGTTCTCTAATGACTGTGGAGGTGAAGGTGGAAGATTATTTTAACCTGATAATCCTGGAAATTCTGCATTATGGCATTTGGCAGTATGAAATCACGCTCAATTTACCTTGCAGATAATAATACAAAATCCAGAGAATGAAAATAACGTCTCTAGACAGGGGCCAGTCTGGACTAAGACTTGTACTTTTCTCAATGCTTGTTTTTTTTATCACCAGCTCATTCTTCTTACCATTATAGATTTGGGAGTTTTCATCCTTGGTAAACATTGTGATCCATCCCTTTAATTTATTTTGTTCCCTTCTGAGCTTGGCAGTAAGTTGGAGGTAAGCACAGCTGCATGACTGCTGAGCATGCTTCCAGATGCTTTCAGATGGAGACAGAAGCTCTTTTATCCTGCAAGCTCCAGCTGAATCAGGAGGCCAGAGGCCATGACTACCTGTACACATTTTCTTTAACGTATCCAGCCAGCTTTGCTGACAGAATTGTATGGTTCCACATGTCTTAAGTCAAGAGAGACTTATTTAGCTAGGGATTCCTGGTAAAGTGCGTCATTTTGAAAGCATTCATGAAGCTCCATAAATGAGTCAACTAGACTTAATTGAAAAGAAGATTTTGCTTTGTATGCTCCCTTTAACGGTACTGTAATGACAGAAACATCCTGTGTGGGGCTGGTCAGTATGGTAGCCACTAGCAGCATGTGACTACTGAGCACTTGAAATGTGGCTTGTGTGACTGGAGGAAATGAATTTTAAATTTTAATTTAATTTAAATATTTGCATGTGATCAGCAGCTGCCATAGTTGACAGAGCAGCTCTATAATAATATGTGATTGAAATACAGGAAGAAAAGTTTTATAGTTTTCAGTTATTGCCCATTTCTTTATATTCAATGACTGATATATCTTCTAATTGATATATCACTATAAGGGGTGAGTAACAAAGATCTGTGTGATAATATGGCTTCATTGAAACTATGGTGCTGCTGTGAAATAATGGACCTGCTTGCAACATTTCTATGTTATAGAATCAAAGCGTGCCTTCGAGAGCTAGAAGATCTGGAGGCAGAGGACTTACCTTTCAATTTGGCCCTATTTTCTGAGTTCAGTTCGGTTCAGTTCAGTTGCTCAGTTGTGTCTGACTCTGCGACCCCATGGACTGCAGCAAGCCAGGCCTCCCTGTCCATCATCAACTCCTGGAGCTTGCTCACACTCATGTGCATTGAGTTGGTGATGCCATCCAACCATCTATCCTCTGACATCCCCTTCTCCTCCCACCTTTGATCTTTCCCAGCATCAGGGTCTTTTCAGATGAGTCAGTTCTTTGCATGAGGTGGCCAAAGTATTGGAGTTTCAACTTCAGCATCAGTCCTTCCCATGAATACTCAGGACTGATTTCCTTTAGGATGGACTGGTTGGATCTCCTTGTAGTCCAAGGGACTCTCAAGAGTCTTCTCCAACACCACAGTTCAAAAGCATGAATTCTTCTGCGCTCAGTTTTCCATATAGTCCAACTCTCACATCCATACTTGACTACTGGAAAAACCGTAACTTTGACTAGATGGATCTTTGTTGACAGAGTAATGTCTCTGCTTTTTAATATGCTGTCTAGATTGGTCATAGCTTTTCTTCCAAGGAGCAAGTGTCTTTTAATTTCATGGCTGCAGTCAACCATTTTCTGAGTTATCTTGGGCAATTAATATTTGTTTTTTTTTTTTCCTTTTATAACCATCTTGCTTTCATTTTCCATTCCTCTCTGTATCAATTAGCTACTACCCCATTAATGCTGTATAAAAAAACACCTGAAAGTCAGTGGTTTAATATAATAATTGTTCTTGTCTGTGTACATGAATTTGCTTCTAGAGGTGTTTAGTAGATCTAGGCTAACCTCAGTTGGTGTTGGCAGCAAGCTGCAGGTTAGTTCAGGTCTGTTCCATGTCTCTTTCATATTCCTAGTCCCTATGGCAATAAATATGTATATACTGATTTATCTATCTATATCTATATATTTCTCCTCTTGAGAGAGTTTGGGAAATCATTCTCTTTCTTTTTAGTGAATGAAGAAGCAAGTTGTCCTAGTTGCTGCTGGGAGGTATTCTGCAACTGGGTCAAAGAGAGGCTGAGCTGTGAGAATGACAGGGAGAAAACTGCAGTCCTGACAGGGGTCTCCCCAAACCTGCTCTACCTGTTAACTTTCAATGATGTGATTTATTCATTGTTCTGATCATTTAAGCCTCTTTGAGTTAGCTTGTGAGTCTTCATTTTCATTTAATTATGCATGCTATTTAACTTCCTCCTTCCTTATTAATTTGTTCACTCATTCATTTGTTCATTTAATATGATCGCATGAAGGTCACTGAAGTGCATAGTTCTCACTAGTCTTTAGGAAAGATGCAAGATGAATTTAAGAAGCAAAAGGACAGTCGTTTGGGGATAAAACTGCAAAGTAAAATTATGCTTTAACAAAATCCTTTATTTCAAACACTTGGCAGCTGCAGGGGGAATTAAAAAAACAGATAACCAAAATGACATAGCTAGGTACAAAAATGAGTAAACATCTCTATGGATCACGAATGAAACAGAAACACCAATGTGAGCAGGGGTGAAGGTGTAGATCTGACAGATTCCAGCTCTGGCAGCTTGGAGTGGCTGCACTGTCTGCACCAGGGCAGATGGCAGACCTAGCCACACTTACAGCTTGAAGCCAGGACGGAGGTGGGCCAGCCACCTCCTCACTTGAGGCTGAAGAAAAGTTATTGCTGACTCACTGTCTGAAGCCGTAGCTTTATAGGACTCAGTGGGCCCAGGCAGACAAGCAGACAGAAAACACCACCTCAAAACAAGGAACTGAGCCAACCCACCTGATGACTGGATTTGTGGTATCTCTCAAATCAAGAAGGAGCAGGAGAGAAACCCACTGTTGCATAAACTGGATGTTGACTGCTCACTCTTAACAATTACAGACTGGAAGGGAGAACCCAGGAAAAGAGATGAAAACAGAGAGAGAATAGAAAAATTCTACAGACAAATATCCTAAACAAGAGAAGGATGATGCTAAACAAAATAATCAATAAAATCAAGAAACAGAATAGAAATGAACTTAATGGTATAGTCAGAAAAAGACTAAAATGAGAATGTTTAGAATGCTTAAAGAGATAACATAAAACATTTTGCTCATTAAAAAGAAAAAGATTATGAAACAAAGGCAGCCAGAGTTAAAACAGGGACAGAAAGATAAGAAAAAAATTGAGATCATAGTAATAAAAGTAGAGCTATTGAAATAAAAATAGAATAAATGTGATAATATCTAGAAATGAACAATTGGTATCTTAGATTATATTACTAAACAATAAGCCATGTCTCAGGACCAAAGTTTTTAAGAGACTCATGTATCATGTCTTTGTTTATTTCAGAGCATAGAGAAGGACAAAATTACTATAATTTTGGTAAAAACTTTAGAAGGAGAGTTAAAGAAAGAAATATAGATTAATAATACTTACCTAATTGCATGCATCCTGAATAGAATAACAAATTATCTCTCTAGTTAGAAAGCATGAACAAGTAGAGTTTACTGCAAGCATGTAAGAATAATTTAACTTTGGAAAATGTACTAATGTATTTCAGATTAGCTGATGAATGAGAAAAAATGTGGTTATTCATTTATCTGTCCATGGATACTTAGGCTGTTTCCATGTTTTGGCTATTATAAATAAGACTGCAGTGGACATGGGGGTGTAGATATCTTTTCAAACTGTTGGTTTTGTTATCTTTGAATAAATTTCCAGAAGTGGAATTGTTGGGTCATAAGACAGTTCAACTTTTAATTTTTTGAGGAACCTTCATGTTATTTTCCATTGTGGTTATACCAATTTACATTCCTACCAACAGTACACAAGAGTTTGCTTTTATCAATAGCCTCTCCAACCCTTGTTATTTCTTGACTTTTGATAATAGCCATTCTAACAGGTGTGAAGTGATATTTCATTTGTGGTTTGAATTGCATTTGCGTGGTGATTATGATACTGAGCACCTTTTTCATATATCTATTATCTGTGTTTGTATCTTCTTTAGAAAAATGTCTATTCAAGTCCTCTGCCCAGTTTATTCTATTGAATTCATTTTTTTCTACTGAGTTGTATGAGTTGTTTACATATTTTTGACATTAAATCTTTTGTTGTAAACCTAACTCCAATATTTTATGTCAATAATTTGTTGTTGTTCAGTCACTAAGTCGTGTCTGACTCTTTGCAACCACCAGGGACTGTACACAGCAGACTCTTCTGTCCTCCACTGTCTCCCAGAGTTTGCTCAAATTCATGTCCATTGACTCGGTGATGCTATCTAATCATCTCATCCTCTGCCATTCCCTTCTCCTTTTGCCTTCTTCAGTCTTTCCCAGCATCAGGGCCTTTTCCAACAAGTCACCTCTTTGCATCATGTGGCCAACATGTAGGAGCTTCAGCTTCAGCATTAGTCCTTCCAATTAATATTCAGGGTTGATTTCCCTTAGGATCGACTGGTTTGATATCCTTACAGTCCAAGGAACTCTCAAGAGTTTTCTCCAGCACCACAGTTTGAAAGCATCAATTCTTTGGTGCTCAGCTTTCTTTATGGACCAGCTCTCACATCTACTATTATATGATGTGACTATTATACATGACTATTGCAAAAACCATGCTGCTTAGTTGCTCAGTCCTGTCCAATGTTTTGCAACCTCAGGGACTGTAGCCTACCAGGCTCCTCTATCCATGGGATTCTCCAGGCAAGAATACTCGAGTGGGTTGCCAGTCCCTTCTCCAGGACTGGGAAAACCACAGCTTTGACTATATGGACTTTTGTCTACAAAGTAGTGTCTCTGCTTTTTAATATGATGTCTAGATTTGTCATAGCTTTCCTTCCAAGGAGCAAGTATCTTTTAATTTCACGGCTAAAGTCACCATCTGTAGTGATTTTGGAGCCCAAGAAAATAAATCTGTCACTCTTTCCACTTCTTTTTCCACTTCTGTTTGTCATGAAATGATGGGGCCGGATGCCCCAATCTTACTTTTGTAATGTTGAGTTTCTAGCCAGCTTTTTCACTCTCCTCTTTCACCTTCATCAAGAGGCTCTTTAGTTTCTCTTCATTTTCTGCCATTAGAGTGATATCATCTGCATATCTGAGGTTGTTGATATTTCTCCTGGCAATCTTGATTCCAGCTTGTGCTTCATCCAGCCCAGCGTTTCTCATGATGTACTCTGCATATAAGTTAAATAAGCAGGGTGACAATATACAGCCTTGATGTACTCCTTTCCCGATTTTGAACCAGTCAGTTGTTCCATGTCTGGTTCTAACTGTTGCTTCTTGAACCTGCATACAGGTGTCTCAGGAGACAAATAAGGTGGTCTGGTACTCTTGTCTCTTTAAGAATTTTCCACAGTTGGTTGTGATCCACACAACCAAAGGCTTTCTCGTAGTCAGTGAAGAGAAGTAGATGTTTTTCTGGAGCTCTGTTGCTTTCTGCATGATTCAGCTAATATTGGCAGTTTGGTCTCTGGTTCCTCTGCCTCTTTGAAACCCAGCTTGTACATCTTAATTTTAAAAAGAGTGTAGTTATCTTAATAGAGGTAGATAAAAGTGGTGAAACTCTATGTTCATTTATGATTAAAAAACAAGAACAAAATACAAAACTCACAGTAAATTAGAAATAGAAGTAAAATTTTTAAACCTGGAAAAAGAAATATGAGAAACTTTGAAAAAACATCACGTATCTGTGAATCATTAATGAAAATCCAGTTTGGTCAGAAAAAAGACAAGAATGGATTCCTGTTATTAATACTCTGCAGTATTTTACCTGCAACCTTACCAGCGCAACAAGAAAAGCAAAACCAAATATACACAATGCCTCAGCAGGTAAAGACTCTGCCTGCAGTGTGGGAGACACGGAAGACTTGGGTTTGATCCCTGGGTTGGGAAGATTCCCTGGAGGAGGAAAATAGCAACTTACTCCAGTATTGTTACCTGAGAAATTCCTTGGACAGAAGAGCCTGGCAGGCTATAGTCCAAAGGGTCAGAAAGAGTGGAACACACCTGAGTGACTAAGCACTCAGAAAGAGACGAAATGGTTCTGTGTGGAAAAATCAAGAATCTCTGTAGAACAGTTATTAGAATTAGTAGAAGAGTTTAGAAAGGCTGCTGATTCAGGGATGTCCATATGCCAAGACTGAATACTGTTTCTCTTCAATGAAATAACCAGTTAAAATATAATTAAGATGTTTCAAGTAGTAAAAAGATACACTAAGGTGCATAGAAGTTAATTTAATAAAAAATGAGCAAGATTTTTGTGGAGTGCCTTATTAAAGTAAAAAAGAATGTCAGAATAAAAAGATAAGCCATTATTTTGGTTGAAAAAGTTTAAAATTGTAAAGATATTAATTTTTATCTCCATGGCTAAACTGTGAATTAATGCTATTTCAATAAAAGCAGTTATCATATAACTCAAAAACTGTTACTAAAACACAAAGAGTCAAGAAAAATTAGTTTGATTCTTAAAAATAATAAAGTAGTGGAATAAGCCGTTTTAGCTCAACAAATGAAGCTGGAAGAGTTGGTTCCCCAAATTCCAGGGATATTAAGGATCTAAATGTTACTGCAAAAACAATACTTTCAGAAAAGATATAATAAAATATCTTGGTTGGTGAAGATATCTTCTTTAAATAAGATGCAAAAAGTAACAATCATAAGGGAAAAGATTTATGACTATCAATGCACTAAAATTTTGGATTATTATAAACCAAAAAACAAAGGAATGTTCAACAACGACAACAAAAACCAAACAACTGAACAGTGGAAGAATATATTTACAGTCAACAACTAATAGAAAACTACTAGACAGGAAGTACAAGTTCTTACAAATCTTTAAGAGAAAATCTAATATAAAAACAGGCAAAAGAAGTGAACGATCGATTCAAAAATCAGTATCCAAATGGCCAATACATTCATGTTTATATGATCACAGGGACTGTTGATAGAAAATTTTAAACCAGTTGGATCATTAAAAATGATTAGCAAGTAAGTGAAGTAACAAGAATTTTCAGAATGTATCAAAGCCACCTTTGAAAGAAATTTGTCACTAGCTTAGCTGGTAAAGAATCTGCCTGCAATGCAGGAGACCCCGGTTCGATTCCTGGGCTGGGAAGATGCCCTGGAGAAGGGGTAGGCTACCCACTCCAGTATTCTTTTGCTTCCCTAGTGGCTCAGTGGTAAAGAATCTGCCTATAATGTGGGAGACCTGGGTTTGATCCCTGGATTTGGAAGATCTCCTGGAGGAGAACATGGCAACCCACTCCAGTATTCTTGCCTGGAGAACCCCCATGGATAGAGGAGTCTGGTGGGCTACAGTACATGGGGTCACAAAGAGTCGGACATGACTGAGCAACTAAATGCAATACAGCACAGCACAGTAAAGTTGAAGATATCTGACCCATCTCAACATTTGTGTATCACAGGAACTGTCATACTTGTGCATAAGGAGACATGTATCAGAATGTTAATGCGGTATGTCACGATCTGCCACAGGGAAAATGGTTTTAACATTTGGTGTATTTATGCAAAAGAAGGCTTTGTAGCTCTTACAATGAATGTATATTTAATAATTAAATTTCAAAAGTATTTTAAACAGCAAATGAAATAAATATAGGATAATATGTACAGTATGATACCATTTATGTAAAGTTTGACATCATGCACAGAAAAACTCTTTATTATGAACATTTATGCATGAAAATGGTAAACACTAGATTAGGGGTTATGTAGATTCATTTTAGTAGTCTCTCAGGGAAGGAAATAGTAAAGTGGAATAGAGACATATTATCTATGCATTAAAGATTATTTATTATAATACATTAGCTCTTAAAAATCAGAAGTAAGTGTTGCAAAAATGTGAAGATTTGACAGAGCTAGTAGAGGGAAGGGATACATGGAGTTCTTTAGTTAATGCTCCTGTTTTTTCTCTTTGATATATTTCATGGAGAAATCGAAGAGCGGATGAGTGTGGGATTTTGAAGATGGAGTGATGATTATGGATTTATGACAGATGAAGAAAACATTTTATTTTCACTAGTTAACTAGTTCAAACTGTGACAGACAACAAGGTTTCTGATAGGGTTATTATTTCCCTTCCTGAGTGAGCTTTTCAATATCCTCTCCCTGTCCATCACCTCCAACCACTTTCAGCTCAATATACACTTGTGGATTCAGACGAGTGGGGAAGAAGAACAGCAGTATCTCAGGCATACACTCTTTATCGGGAGGGGTGTGTGTGACTGGAATTCTCTTGTCAAGATTATAGAAACAAAAGACTTTTTGTCGGATGATCTGTGGCTTTGGGAGGTCATGGAGATCTGTGGCTTCCAACTGGTTCAGAGAGGTAGTTAATAGGCATAAACAAATTTACCCCAATATTTTCAATAGCCTAACAGTAATTGAGCAGTTACCCAAGCCGACTCCCAAGGCTCCTAATGTTTCTTTTCTTTTTTAAACTTTTGCATGAAATGTGTCAATGATGTATGGTTTTGTTAGCTACTCCTTACTGTTAAAGTCCTCTCATAGAGTCTAATAACATTATCAGAACGTTTGAGCATCTTAGGGAAAATTAATGGAAGAACCCAGAAGCTTAAGTAGGAAAGATCTGGAAATACAGGTTTGTATCAGTGTCTCTAAGATTAAAAAAAAGAGAAATTTCGTGATGTATTCAGGTCTATTCAGTCAGATACAGCAGAGGCAAGGCTTAAGCCTGGACCTTCTCACGGTCTGTTCAAGCATTCTTCCCATGGACTGCGGTCCTTTCTCTCCAGTATGTCCCACGTTAGGTTCAGGCTCTAACTCACTTGAAAGCCATAGGCAGGTTGAACTAATTCCAGAAGCGGGGTTAATGTGTTGCAGTAGCACACTAGCGATGTGTGTGGTAGCACAAAAGCAATCCACACATTGTTGTAGGTTTAGTCAGGTATATGTTTTGAGTCCTGGAGATTCTACTAATTGCTTTGCAGCATTGTCTTCGTCTTTGGTAGCATTGACATGACTTACTAAGTCATGTCCAACTCTTTGTGACCTGTTGGACTGCAGCACGCCAAGCTTCCCTGTCCTTCACTATTTCCCAGAGTTTGCTCAAACTCATGTCCATTGAATCAATGATGCCATCCAACCATCTCATCCTCTGGCGTCCCCTTCTCCTGCTGCCCTCAATCTTTCGCAGCATCAGGGTCTTTTCCAATGAGTCGGCTCTTTGCATCAGGTGGCCAAAGTATTGGAGCTTCAGCTTCAGCGTTAGTCCTTCCAATGAACATTCAGGGTTGATTTCCTTTAGGATGGACTGGTGTGATCTCCTTGTTTTCCAAGGAACTCTCAAGAGTCTTCTCCAGCACCACAGTTTGAAAGCATCAATTCTTTGGGACTCAGCCTTCTTTATGGTCCAACTCTCACATCTGTACATGACTAGTAGAAAAACCATAGCTTTGACTATACGGACCTTTGTTTGCCGGCAAAGTGATGGGTTTGCTTTTTAATACGCTGTCTAGGTTTGTTGTAGCTTTTCTTCTGAGGTAGCATAGAATTGCACTAAAAAGCATCAGCTCAGACAGGATTATTTCTTAGCACCATCGTCTGTGTCCTGGTGGGATTCATGTCACTTGTTCAACCCAGGAGATATCAGCACAAGTTGTTGTATCATTTCAGAACCAAAGATCTTAGTACCTTTAAATGAGTAAAATAAACAAGAATACTTATTTTACTTCCTCTTTCCCCATCTGCTTACAGGTTGCAGAAGCTTTGAAGACTAAAGGAGGCAGGTACAAGGAGGCTGGATTTCTGGATCACCTCATGAGTGACTCTCCATCTGCCAGGAACATCTTTTCGGGGCTTCAAGATAATGAAAAAGTAAGATTTGTTGTATTAAGTTGCTGAAACTTTGGTCTTTATTTGTTACAGCTGTTAGCATTTCTCTAAGTAGTATGCAGGCCTCTTTCTGGGTCATTTGCTCTTCTGTGCTTCAGTTTCCTTATCTGAAAAGGGAATGGCAGTCCCTAGATTCATAGGATTATCATAGGTCTCCAATGAGATGTAAGAAGAAAGTGCTAGATAAACTGAGGCATGTTGAGGGCAGCCACTTAGAGCTTGACAACTTAAATCCCCTCCTGGCAACTAAAGGAAGCAAACAGGAATCATCCTGCAGCCGCCACCAAAATTGAATCAACTTTAGACTTTAACCACACCAGTCTCCCTCTGTAATTCCTTAAGCTTTTGGCCTGCTTCCCACTAGTGACATCTCTTGAATCAATCAGTTAGCCAGTCAATCAGTCAGACAAATAAATAATTATTTCAAAGTTAGTTAGTAACTGCCATGCTCAGGGCATGCAGTTAAGCCACTCCTAAGTCTTATGTATTTAATTCCAATGATTAATATTGACCTTGTTGTCTATTTTCCTGTTTATGAAAAACCAAAATAAAAATTAGCCATAATCCCACTTTAGTGATAATCACACACAGGTGAGAATTTTGTTTTCTATACATATGTAAATTTTTAATAAAAGAAAAGGGAACCATAGTTTACATACAGCATTGTGAATGTGTTGTGTGTAGTTTTTTTGACTCAAATTATCATGGGAAATTTTTTCCAGGTCAACAAATAAAGAACTTTATAATCATTTTTAGCAGTTATGAGGATTTCACTGTTTAGTGTTTATTTATTCAGTTAATTCTCTGTTGACAAACATTCAGGTCACTTAATATTTTTCAAGATTATAAATAATGGTGCAACATTAGTTTTGGTACATGTACATATCTTTGGCATATTCGTTTGATTATTTCCCCAGGAGAACTTAACATTTGTGTTTCTGCATCAAAATAAAACCACATTTTTAAGGTTTTTCATTCAGAGTGCCCAGTTACTTCAGAAACATTTTTATCCTTCTATTTTCCAATAAGGCTAAGTATTTACATTTGTATTTTAAAATCCTTTATATACGAAGAAATGGAAAGACAATTAGTGCCCTGTGTAGTGTTTTAGCCATGACATCTTAGATCCCAAGATGTCCTCATTTTCTTGTTAGTTTCCTGTTGTTTTTCTCCACTTTTTGGTCACTACGCGCTTCTCCTTTGCGAGCGAAGCCTTCGTGCTGGTCCCTTACTCCTGACAGATGTTCACAAAATCTGTACCGAAGACCCTGCCCCATAGAGAATCTGTACACACAGACCCTGCTCCATATACAATTACCCTCTGGCTCTTTTTATCTCTTTTTCTCCATCAAATCTGTAATGCCTATAGTGAAGATTTATCTCATCTGATATTTAGAGGGATATTCTTTAATTTAGGTAATTCACAAGGAATGAATGGCAGATAAGTGTCTTCATGGTCTCTCCATGCAGACTGTAACTCCCAGCAGACTCTAACCGTGGTAAAGATCTTTTTGGTTATGGACTTAACTAACTCTTAGTTTTGGATACCAAGTGCTAGCTATACAAGGTCTTACTTTTAACTATTTTGGAGCTTATAGTCATGCCATTGATTGTCTTCTAAGCAATAAAAAAAAGGAAAAGAAAAAGAAGAAAGAATGGAAGGTGGGTAGGAAGGAATGAGGGAAGGAGGGAAGGAGAGAAGAAAGGAAGAAAAAAAATCCCAACAGTTTCCTTTTTGAGTGTTTTATAGGTTGCTGTTGTTTAGTCACCCAGTCATGTCTGACTCTTTGAGATCCCGTTGACTGTAGCCCAGCAGGTCCCTCTGTCCATAGGATTTCTCCGGCAAGAATACTGCAGTGGGTTGCCATTTCCTTCTTCAGAGGATCTTCCTGATCCGGGGATCGAACCCACATCTCCTGCACTGGCCAGTGGATTCTTTACCACTAAGCCACCAGGGAAGCCCCGTTTTATAGATTAGAACAGCCTTAATCAATAATTACTGCATTGATCTCTTGAAGCAATTTTTGTGATGTAGAGGTTATGATCAAGATGATCTTAATATTAATCATTAATATTAAGCTCCCATTACATCTGTGACAGTTAACTTCTCTTCCAACAAAATAAAGAAAATGCAATCTAGCACTCATGAATTTTATAATTCAAATGAAACAACACAGATAACAAATGTAGGAAATGATTTAGGAAATAGGTTAAGTATATTCAAAATTAACATACATGAAGCATCTCGACTGCCATATTTCAATGACTGAACTGCATAGTGACTGTTTCTTAGTACGAAAATGCACCCTAGTGCAATTTACTGAGTTATATCATGCTGGCTACCTGGAAAGGAAAAAGGAATTAAAGATGTCTTGGTATTTATTGTCATTAGTCTCTAGGTAAATATAATTAAGTGAGAATATAGGAATGGATTGTAATCTTATTCATATCCTGAATATAAATATGGTTTGAAGTAGACATGACTATGGACATTTGTCAGACAAACTGACATGACTTGGCAGAAAGATTTAAACAACTCTGTCCTTCACCACTCCTTCCAGCTTTATTGACATAAAATTGACATATAACACTGTGTAGGTTGAAAGTGTACCAGGTGATGACTTGAAACATGTATATATTGCAAAATGATTAGCACCATAAGGTAGCTAATACGTCTACCACTTCACATAGTTACCTTTTTTGCGGTGAGAACATTCAAGATTTATTCTCTTAGCAACTTCCAAGTATACAATAAAGTATTGTTAACTATAGTAGCAATGCTGTCCACTATATCCTCAGAACTTATTTATCTTATAAATGAAAATTTGTACCCTTTGACCAACATCTCCTTATTTCTCCTGTCAATGAACAGTCCACTATATTTCTGTGAGTTCAGTTTTTTTAGATTCCTCATATAGATGAGATCATACAGTATTTGTCTTTCCCTGTCTTAGTTCACTTAGCATAATGTCCTTGTTTCATCTATATTGTTGCAAATGGTAGGAGTTGCTTCTTTTGATGGCTGAATAGTATTCCATTGTATGTACATGTGCATGTGTATTTGTATGTATGTATCGGTCTTGCATTTTCTTTATCCGCTCATCATCTGAGTGGAGACTTATGTTGTTTCTTTGTTTCCATGTCATTGCTGTTGTGCATAATGCTGCAGTGAATGTGAAAGTACCGGTGACTCTTTAAGAGAGTGATTTCACTTCCATCAGGTGTGTACTTGGAAATGGGATTGCTCAGTCAGAGGATAGTTCTGTTTTTTAATGTTTTTAAGAACCTCCATAATGGCGGTAACAATTTACATTCCTACCAAGAGTGCACAAGGATTCCCTTTACTGCACAGCCTCACCAACACCTGTCTTTTCTTGTCTTTTTGATAATAGCCATCCTCACAACTGTGAGGTAATAGCTTATTGCAGTATTTTATTTGCATTTCCCTGAGGATTAGTGGTTTGAACACTTTTTTCCTGTACCTGTTTACTGTGTTTTGTTTTTGTTTTTTTTTTTTTTGGGAAAACGTCCATTCGGGCCCTCTGCCCATTTTCTTGATTATTTGCTCTTTTTGCTATTGAGTTGTACGTATTCCTTACATAGGTTGAATAATAACACACTATCAAAAGTATGGTATGCAGATATTCTCTTCCATTCCACAGCTTGCCTTTTCATTTCGCTAAAGGTTTCTTTGCTGTACAGAAGCTTTTTAGGTTGATGCAGTCCCACTTATTGATTTTTTTCTTTTGTTGTTTGTGATTTTGGTATCATTTAATAATTGCCAAGGGCCATTTAAGAAGTTTTTCTCTATGTTTTCTTTTAGACATTATATGGTTTCAGTCTTAAATTTATATCTTTAATTCATTTTGAGTTAATTTTTTAAAGAGTAGTGTAAGACAGGGATCCATGGATACAGTTTCATTCTTTTACATGTGAATATCAGCTTTCCTCAGACCATTAATTGAACAGATTATGTTTTTCCCATTGAGTGTCCCTGGCTTCCATGTCAATTAGTATTAACAGCTGATGGTGTATGCATGAGTTTATTTCTGAGCTTTTGATAATGTTTCACTGGTCTATGTGTCTGTCTTTATGCCAGTACCATACCGTTTTGATTATTATAGCTTGGTAACCACAGTTTGAAATTGGAAAGTGTGATTCCTCCAGTTTTGTTCTTTTTTCTCCAGATTGCTTTTCCTGTTCGGGATCCTTTGTGGTTCCTCATGAATATTGGCATTGTGTTTTATATTTCTGTAAAGTGTGCCGTTGGCATTTTGGCAGGGCTTACACCGAATCTGTGCATGGCTTTGAGTAATATGGACATTTTAAAAATATTAATTCTTCTCATCTACAACACAGGATATCTTTCCATTTCTTTGTGTCTTCCTCAGTTTTTTTTAATCAGTGTCTTAATCCTATTCTTAATTGTCATGGAATCCCTTAGGGTACTTAGCCTGTTTGCAATATTTGTATATTATTTTACAAAGTATTTACTACTAAAAATTATTACTATTATATACAATATTTGTATATTATTTTACAAAGTATTTACTACTAAAAATTATCAGTTCAGTTCAGTCGCTCAGTCATGTCCAACTCTTTGCGACCCCATGAATCGCAGCACGCCAGGCCTCCCTGTCCATCACCAACTCCCGGAATTTACTCAAACTCATGCCCATCGAGTCGGTGATGCCATCCAGCCATCTCATCCTCTGTCGTCCCCTTCTCCTCCTGCCCCCAATCCCTCCCAGCATCAGGGTCTTTTCCAATGAGTCTACTCTTCGCATGAGGTGGCCAAAGTATTGAAGTTTCAGCTTCAGCATCAGTCCTTCCAATGAACACCCAGGACTACTAAGAGATCAACCTAAATCTGAGTTTTTAGCTTTGTGAGTTCTGCTGTGTCTAACCTGGGTGAAAGATAATTGGAAATTTGGATATTGAAATATAAAATAATTCTATTGACATTATAATAGTGAGAGATGGGCACATATGACTCTCAAGTATATCACAAGAGATTTTATGTCATGTAGGATATTAGTGTCATCATTAATACCATAGTTTTTGAAGAAGCAAGTTAGCAGCCTCAGAGTACTAATACAGATTGTAGTACCTACCCGAAAGTGACACGCAGACATATCAAATTCTTAAAATATGGAAGTGGCTTTGGAATTGGGCAATGGGCAGAGGTTGAATGAATTTTGAGAAGCGTGATAAAAAAGTCTAAATTGCTTTGAACAGACTGTAAGTATAAATATGGATGTTAATGATGCTGCTATTGAGGGCTCAAAAAAAAGTGAGAAGTATAGTAGAGAAAGCATATATCACCTTAGAGAATGTGTAAATTGTCATGAACAGAGTGTTGGTAGAATTATGGACTTTAAAGACACTGTTGGTGAGGGCTTGGTAGGGAATAAGGAGCATGTTATTGAAAATTGGAGGAAGGAAATTCTTGTTAAATAGTGGCAGAAAGCTTAGGAGAAATGTGTCCTGCAGTTATGTGGAAAGTAGAACTTGTAAATGATTAACCTAGATATTTAGCTGAGATCTCCAAGCAAAGTGTTGAAGGTTCAGTCTGGTTTCTTCTTGATGCTGACAGTAAAATGTGAGAGGAGAGAGATAAATTGAGGGAAAACCGATAAACAAAAAGCAACCATGACCTGATGACTTGAGAAATGTTCTGCCTACCCAGATTGCAAAAAGTCCTAATATTATTAGATTCTCTGTCAGGAAACTGCACTAAGGGAAGACAACAACAACAAATTGAAGTGTACCTGGAAAACCTTTTGCTAAAATCAGAAAGGTCAAAAGGTCAGAGTATTCAGTCACAAAAGACTCTTTGAAAAGGTTAAATATGTGATTTCTAGATTTCCTCAGTCAGCTCAGTAGAAACCAAGATAGAGGTGAGATTATCTAGGATAGATCTGTGGAAAAGCTTCTTGTCTAATTGAAAGACATACATAGGAGACCCACAAAGCTCTTGATAATTTCATACCGGTAGAAATGTCAGCTTGAACTGAAAGGGACAGATAAAATACAAAATGAAAAAAGGTTATTGAATTTCCAAAATTCTATAGACAGGAAGTGGGTTGATAGAAATATTCAGCTACAAAATATGTGCTACTTTTCGTGAAAACTCAAGGTTTTTACCTGGTTCTCCTACCTCAGTCAGACTTATTTTGATCACCTGGGGTGTGCTACCTTTAAGCTTAAAAATTGATCGCTACTTCCCAACACTAGAAATAAGTTCCCCTCTCCTCTCTTTCTCATTCTCTTAAGTCTCACTCAATAGATTCTTTCTTGAGATAGTATAGAGCTCTTTAAAAATTTAACATTCTTGTCACTCTAAGGAATACATACCCTGAGGCCAGGAATAATACCTGACTTATTTTTTAACAGTACTTAATTGAGGTATAATTTATACACAGTGAAATGTTAAATGCATCTCAGTAAGTTTTTATATAATCATCTCCTAAATCAAGATAAAGAACATTGCTGTTAGCTCCAAAGTTTCCATGTGGATTTGTTGTTGTTTAGTCAGCTGTGAGCAGCTCTTTTGTGACCCCATGGACCATAGCCCTGCCAGGCTCCTCCGTCCATGGGATTTCCCAGGCAAGAATACTGGAATGGGTTGCCATTTCCTTCTCCAGGGGATCTTCCCGACCCAAGGATTGAACCCATGTCTTCTGCATTGCAGGTGGTTTCTTTACGGCTGAGCCAGCAGGGAGCCCTGTGGATTCACACACAACCATTATTTTGATTTCTATGCCATGTAATCAGTCTGTTCTTAAATATTATGAAAATGAAATTGTACGATAGATACTCTTTTGTGTCTGCCTTGTCTTGCTGAATATCAGCCACGGTTGGACTTCACTCAGCATAGCTTTCATCTGACCTCTCATGGAGGTGCTGTTGCTTTCTCATACTGTGGTGTTTTTTGCCCCTAATTGTTAAGATCCTATTAGATTTTCTAGGATAAAGAAACCATAGGATAAATCCTTTAGATTACCTTTAGGTTTGTGAAAATGAAAAGTTAAAAAGATGTTTGCCTTAACTCTGTTTTTTTCAATGTCCTCACTTTATAATTGAAGAGAAATATAAAGTTACAGAAAGCATATAAGGTGATAACTGAGATAGATGATTTGCTTTTTTGCCCCTTTAACATATATTGTATGTTAACATATGTTAATATAGCATGTAATTATTAATTTCTTTATACTTTTCTAGTAAATACTACCAACTTTATCTTAAGCCTTTGTACAGAATTTGTTTTTGAGATGCATCTCTCTCTTTCTGTTTTTACAGCAAGTCCTTGCAATATGCAACTAGGTCTCTCAATGTGCTTGGATAGAGTACCAGCTTGACTCCCTGAGACATAGAGCAAATTCCCACTGGCATTAAAATGGTGTATAACATAACCACATTTATTTAAAAATGTATTCCAATATCAAATAGCAAAGTTCAACAATGCAAAACTGCAATTACTTTTGCACCAACCTAATATGTATAGTAGTGTGTATATGTTAATCCTGGTCTGCTAATATATGACTCCCCTCAATGTTTCCCCTTTAGTATCTATAAGTTTGATTTAGAGATCTGTGAGTCTGTTTCTGTTTTATAAATAAATTCATTTGTATCATTTTTTATTAGATTCCACATGTAAGAGTTATCATATGATATTTGTCTTTGTCTGACTGACTTAGTATGATAATCTTTAAATTCATCCATGTTGTGGCAAATGGCATTACTTTTATGGCTTTTTTTTCATTTTCATTCTTTTTATGGCTTTTTATCCATTGTATATTTGTACACGTCTTCTTTATCCATTCCTCTGTCAATGGACATTTAGGTTGCTTGCATATTTTGGCTGTGGGCTTCCCAGGTGGCGCTAGTGGTAAAGAACCTGCCTGCAAATGCAGAAGATTGGAGTTTAATCCCTGGGTCAAGAAGATCCCCTGGAGGAGGGCATGACAACCCACTCCAGTATTCTTGCCTGAAGAATTCCATGGTCAGACGAGCCTGGCGGGCTACAGTCCACAGGGTCGCAAAGAGTGGCCATGACTGAAGCAACTTAACATGCACGAACACATGCTCGTGTATCTTGGCTATGGAAGATAGCTCTGTAAAGAACACTGGGGCGCATGTATCTTTTTGAATTATGGTTCTCTCCAGATACGTGCCCAGGAATGTGATTGCTGGATCATATAATACCTCTATATTTAGTTTTCTAAGGAGCATCCATACTGTTCTCTATAATGGTTGTACTGGTTTACATTTCACAGGCTTTGGATGCTCAAAGCAAGTCAGTCAGTTTTTCCTTCATACACCTACCCAAGCCATAAGACACATGTTAAAAAGAGGTTTGATATAAGAAGCTGCTGTTGTCCTTAAAATAATTTTTTATTCTCCTGATCAAGATAATACATGCTGTCATAGAAAACACAAAGTGGTAAATTTGCTGAGAACAAATATGAAGATAGCATATTAAAAAGAAGAGATATTACTTTGTCAGCAAAGGTCCATGTAGTCAAAGTGATGGTTTCCAGTAGTCATGTACAGATGAGAGAGTTGGGCCACAAAGAAGGCTGAGCGGCAAAGAATTGATGCTTTTGAATTGTGGTGCTGGAGAAGACTCTTGAGAGTCCCTTGGACTGCAGGGAGAACAAACCAGTCAATTCTAAAGGAAATGAACCCTGAATACTCATTGGAAAGGCTGATACTGAAGCTGAAGCTGAAGCTGAAGCTCCAATACTTTGGCCACTTGATGGAAAAGTCCCTGATGCTGAAAAAGATTGAGGGCAGGAGGAGGAGAGGATGAGATGGTTGGATGGCATCATCGACTCAATGGATGTGAGTCTGAGCAAACTCTGGGAGATAGTGAAGGACTGGGAACCCTGGTGTGCTGCAGGTCATGGGATCACAGAGAGTCAGACACGATTGAACGACTGAACAACAGCAGCAATAATACAACCTATGGCAAAAATAGCAAGAGGTCAAGAAAGTACCATATATTTCAATTGCAAAAAATCAGATCAACAGGCTCAGCTTCTCCCTGTGACCTACTTTCCATTGGTTATGTCTTTGGGTTCTCTCTGTGACAGCTCACTGGACAAGGTTCTTCCAGGATTCTGCAGTCAGGAACATGGCAGATGGTAATTAAAGACTATAGGTGGACAGTGGTCTTCTCTCTGTAATAAGAATTTTAACTTAGAAAAAATATTCTATTAGGTTGACTGTTCCACTTACCAGAATTTAGCCTTTTTTAAAAAAAAAATTCTCATGAGTATTTGTATGGACTAAAAATACCCTCTTGGCCTGGGGAATAGAACCTTTCTGAATAAAGTAAAGAGGACTAAGAACAATATCATGGAAAAGTAGAAATGATTTCTTCTGGCAATTTGTATGCATGTAGCTCTCCATTATTCATGAGCTGCTCCTTTAGTTTTAAATGATCAGTGTCTTTGCTGTTCTTTCTTTTCCCTTCTGTTTCCACCATGTTGGCATTTCACTGCTCATTAATAATTGTGGGAAGAAAAAAGAGAATACATTAATTGATGATTGCATCAACCACTACATAATTTTCCACTGGTATAAAAGTCCCAGTGGCATTTTTAAAAGGGTAGATACTGATGGCTAAACTACCCGTGGGAGGCGGAATGGGTTTATGATTATTCTTCCTTATCAGAAGAGCATGTGATGGTCCTCTGGCTTTCATGAGGCAGAAGAAATACCCTAAAAGAATAGGAAATAGAGAATATACATCTTTGAAGTTTCTATTTTGGCAAGAAACAGGAGAGGGAATTTTCCCTAGTGGTCGAGTGGTTAGGATTCTGAATTTCCACTGCAGGGGGCACGGGCTTGATCCTTGATTGGGGAACTAAGATCCTACATGCCCAGTGTGTCAAAAAATAAAGAGAAGAGATAGATTTGAGAATTTTCAGAAATGTGTTTCATGCCTAGCTCTGGTATCAGTACTGTGTATATACAGAGGTGGATAATGGCAGAATAGAATTAGGCAAGGCACCACCTCACCAAAATATTTGCTATGAACTATCCTGTCCTGTCATAACCCAAGAAGCCATCTCAGAGACCCACAGTGGTCTAGTCCGTGGACTAATAGAATGGTCAGTAGGCGCGGACTCCCCAGCTCGCCTTGTCCATGTAAATGGATGGCGTCGGGTGAACTCACTAGCCTGATTTAAGAACATTTCCACAATTTCCTTGAGCGCCATGTGCTTCTAACTTCACATGGGATCAAGGATCTCTATAGACCCTTTTATGATGTGAGTTGAATTTTGTACTAGAAACATAAAGATATATAAAATACTTGAAGGACAGATTATCATCTAGAGTAAAATACATATAAGACTAAGAAAGTGAAATAACAAACCAAGTGCCAAAAGGATGGCACAGACATCATACACTGGTGGGAGGGAGAAGTCCCTGAGCATTGGAGTGCCCAACACAGGCTTGGAGAGGAAGAGAGAGACCTTGAGCTCAGCCTGAAAGGAAGACTAATGAGAAAAGGAGGGAGCATTCCGGGCATGGATAACGGCAGGCACAACAGCCCAGATGTGGACAGGGGTACGGCATTTTGGGGAATGAAAGAAAGGGAAAGATACACCAAACTGAATGCAGAGTTCCAGAGAATAGCAAGGAAAGATAAGAAAGCTTAAGTGAACAGTGCAAAGAAATAGAGGAAAGCAATACAATAGGAAAGACTAGAAATCTCTTTAAGAAAATGGAGATACAAAAGGAACATTCATGAAAAGATGGACACAAAAAAGGACAAAAACAGCAAGGACCTAACAGAAGCAGAAGAGATGGCAAGAATACACAGAAGAACTATACGAAGAAGCTCTTAATGACCCAGTTAACCATGATGGTGTGGTCACTCACCTAGAGCCAGACATGCTGGAATGCAAAGCCAAGTGTGCTTTAGGAAGCATCACTATGAACAAAGTGAGTGGAGGTGATGGAATTCCAGTTGAGCTATTTCAAATCCTAAAAGATGATGCTGTGAAAGTGCTGCACTCAATATGCCAGCAAATTTGGAAAACTCAGCAGTGGCCACAGGACTGGAAGAGATCAGTTTTCATTCCAATCCAAAGAAAGGCAATGCCAAAGAATGGTCAAATTATTGTACAGTTGCACTCATTTTACATGCTAGCATGATTAGGCTCAAAATCCTTCAAACTAGGCTTCAACAGTATGTGAACCCCCAAATTCCAGATATACAAGCTGGATTTAGAAAAGGCAGAAGAACCAGAGATCAAATTGCCAACATGTGCTGGATCATAGAGAAAGCAAGAGAATTCCAAAAGAAATCTACTTCTGCTTCATTGGCTATGCTAAAGCCTTTGACTGTGTGGATCATGACAAACTGTGGCATATTCTTATAGAGATGGAAATACCAGACCACCTTACCTGCCTCCTGAGAAATCTGTATGCAGGACAAGAAGCAACAGTTAGAACTGGACATGGAGCAATGGACTGCTTCAAAATTGGGAAATGAGTATGTCAAGACTGTATCTTGTCACCCTGCTTATTTAACGTATATACAGAATACATCATATGAAATGCTGAGCTGGATGACTCACAAGCTGGAATCAAGATTGCCAGGAGAAACATCAATAACCTCAGATATGCAGATGACACCACCCTTAATGGCAGAAAATGAAGAGGAACTAAAGTGCCTCTTGAAAGTGAAAGAGGAGAGTGAAAAAGCAGACTTAAAACCCAACATTTAAAATATTAAGATTGTGGTATCCAGTCCTATTACTTTATGGCAAATAGATGGGGAAAAAGAAACAGTGTCAGATTTCATATTCTTGGGCTCCAAAATCACTGCGGACAGTGACTGCAGCCATGAAATTGAAAGATGTGTGCTCCTTGAAAGAAAAGCCATGACAAACTTAGACACTGTATTAAAAAGCAGAGACATCACTTTCCCAACAAACATCTGTATAGTCAAAGCTTTGTTTTTTCCAGTAGTCGTGTATGGATGTGAGATCTGGACCATAAAGAAGGCTGAGTGCCTAAGAACTGATGCTTTCAAGCTGTAGTCCTGGAGAAGTCTCTTGAGAGTCCCTTGGACTGCAAGGAGATCAAACCAGTCAATCCTAAAGGAACAACCCTGAATATTCCTTCTGCTGCTGAAGCTGAAGCTTCAATCCCTTGACCAAGAGGTGTGAAGAGTCAACTCATTGGAAAAGACCCTGATGCTGGGAAAGATTGAGTGCAAGGGTAGAAGGTGGTGACAGAGGATGAGATGGTTGGATGGCAATGTACATGAGTTTGAGCAAACTTAGGGAGATAGTGAAGGACAGGGAAGCCTGGCATGCTGCAGTTCTTAGGGTCACAAAGAATCAGACATGACTTAACAACAAGGGATCCCCTAGGCTGAGTAAAGCAGAGAGCATACAGAGGTAGTAGGTCTGCACTGCTAAGAGGGCAGAAAGTCTTGACTATGTACGGTGTTGGCTTTGCCCAATAGTTGGTGAGTATCCTTAAGAGGGTTCATATTTGAATCTAATGTTGGAGACTTTTTTTCTTTCTCTTTCAAGATCAGCAAAAAAATTCCTTTTGGTCAAAGAATGTGGTAGTGTTATGAGAAATGAGTCAGTTGACAGTTTGTGACTGTTCCTGGTGCTAGAGATGAAAACAGATCATCCTGCAATCTATCAATCCTTCGGGCTCTGGAAGATAGAGCCAGAGGTCACAGCTTTGGTCTGTTATTTCCAGAGCTCAAGCTTAACAATTGCCTTGTACCACAAGGCAGCTAGAGAAGTTTGCTAGCTAGAGAACTTTGTATGGAAGGAGCTATCCAGAGGGGATTACGTTATGGGACAAACTGCATTTCATCTTCTTCATTATTACTAATAACCGTGGTGACTGTCTTGCTACTTTCCTTGTGGGCTTTATAGTCTTCAACATGCTTTCAAGTCCGTTCTGTCTCTTGATCCCCACGACAGCTCCGTTAAGTAGCAAGAATTTTAAATTATAAAGTTATTTCTGGGCTACCAATTATCTGTGCAATTAATCCTGGTTGCATATGCAGTGCTCTCATTTGTATTGTCGTAAAAATTATAATGAACAGTTTGCCCTTCTTTTTTTTCCAAAATAGTTTAAAATTCAGGACAGGTTGTTGAAATTCTCTCCAAAAGAGTGGGCTTATTTTAGCATTGCATTTTTCTCAGATTTAGATCCTCCATCTCGCATCAAAATAAAAGCTCGGCTGCCACAAAAAAATCATTTAGAACAAGGCGCTGTGTCTTTAACACTTCCTAATTACAGCTGGATAAGGTGATGCACTTGGGAATCCTCAGAGAATAGGCAGGCAATGTGCTACATGTGTTTATTTATCTAAAACAATTTAGCAATTTACAATGGTATCGGCTTGGGTTTGCCTGTCGTGGGGTATTTTCTTGAACTCTTTGATTTGGTTGGTCTGCCTCACATATTCTTTTCATATCAACTTATCCTCCAAGCAGTATTGGAGGATACTTTTGTTGTTATTGAGCCAAAAGTTGCCCATACCCCTTAAAGAGAATTCTGTAGAACACACGTTTAAAAATTCCAGTCTGCAGGAGACTAACTTCATTGGTATGAAACTTGGACCCCCCTCTTATTAAACACTGTTAAATATTCACTTCATTTTCAAGACAAATATGAACAGAAACACAACCAAACATGTACTGTATTAAAATCATTGATTCACAATATTTAAATTTTCAGCTAGCCTCCAATTAGCAGGCTTTCCAATATTTGAACGGAAGACCATTTTAATGTAATTACAAACACATTTTAGGCATCTAAATTTTTTGCATAATTAGTTCCCTATTAAACTATTTATGTAGCCCTTTTTCCATCAGAAACAGAGAAAGCAGAACAATTTTATTCCTTACTGTTACAATAATTAACTATGCAAGTAGAACAGCATATTAATAGAGTATAATTTGTTTACATTTAAAAGAAAATTGTGTTAGATTAGCATAGCAAAAGACTATTTCCATATCCAGGCAGTAATATGTAGGCCTAATAGCAATTTACAGTGTAGTTAAAGAATATTATTAATAAAGTAATACAGTGTAATTCTGTTTGCCCCACCATATTTCACAATGTCCTTAATTACAGCTAATTCCATGGAGACTAATTTGGGGGTTATTAAGCAGTAGACACAGGAATCTTAAATACAACCTTTCCTAATAATGAATTTAGAAGTTACTATAGAACTTGTTCTTCTAAAACATAGGTACAAGATGAGTATTTGTATTTTCTCCCCAGGGTAAAATATATAAACATACATGTATGTAATTGATACCTAAAAACAAGCTTTTCTGGATCCAATGTTTTGTTAACTACTCAATGAGAGGTTTATTATAAATAAATATAGTTCAGGTGAGATGGGATGGAGACTAGCAATTAGGGAACAATTTAGATTGGTAATTTTTTTAGGTGAACAAATTTCACTTAGTAATGGCTTTAGTTTTTTCAACCAAAGCAATAATGGGAGTGACTACACCAGGGGGTACGTGAGTCCTTCCCCTGGAAAGTCGCAGCAGTAATAACAGTACCTCCTGTCTCACCAGTCACTGTACTCAGTACCACATATGTATGTCATCTTCGGTCCTCAGGGTAACCCTGTGAGGTTGGTGATACTGATTCCATTTTCCAGTTGAGAAAACGGAGTCCCACAGGGTCTAAGGGATTCACTAGAGGCCACACAGTTACCTCACAGAGCCTCAGAACTCACATTTTCCAGGTGTCATGCTGTTTCCATTTTAGGATATACCTTTGGTTTTTCAAAATGGGTTGCAAAAGAATTCCCCCAGCGTTGTTCCCCTTTTGGTAGTGCTTTAATGTATGCTCCCAGTTTTGAACTGTGTGTGTACAGATGCCCAAGTGGATAATGCCAAGTCTAATAATGGTGTAAAATTCAGAACAGGCAAAAGTGTGATCATGTTCGGCTCTCTCCTTTAATACATCTATTTATTGATAGTTGTTTCTTTTTTAAAGAAAACATGGGTGATAAATGTGAGTAAAATCATTTCCAAGCGGTGGAATTCCAGTTTTGCTTTTGCCTTTTTTTGATGGGCTCAAGATTCAGAATTGGTGTTTGAAATGTAGAGGCCCTGACACTGATACAAGTTAGAAATTCTTTGGTGTTTAAAAGGCACAGAGCAATAAATACTTCATTTTTAGATTGCTAGTGGGTGTGCTTGAGATTCAACTTTTGAGTCAGAGTTTCCAGTACATTCTATAAATGAGAATGGTGCTCACTGTGCATCCTTTAAAGAGATTTTGAAAGTTGGTTTGCGTTTCTTTAGTGAACACAGTGAATTAAAGGCAAAGGAACTATCCGTAGGTGAGGTGGTGAGTAGAAGCTTCCCTGGGATGAGGCCACGTGACCTGGGGTCAGAAGACCAAGCTCTGGCTCTGCCGGGTAGTGGCCAGGTGGAATGGATGAGTCGCAATCTCTTAGGGCTGTGCTGTCCAGGAGAACCTTCTGCAGTGATGGAGATGCTCCCGATATGTGTTATATCCAGTGTGGTAGCCACGATCCACACACAAATGTTAAGCACTTGAAATGGGGCTGTGAGACCAAGAAACAGAATTAAATTTTTATTTTAATTTGTTTAAATCTAAATAACCACATGTGGCTAAGGGCTAACGTTTTGGAGAATGCAGTCTTAGAGCATCAATCACTATGCTTATAAAATAATGATAAAAGCAACCTCTCTAAATATTTCAGAGTATAGCTGTGGACTTAAGATCATACATGCAATTTGATTCGTAAACTCTGAGGCATCCCTCAAATATAAGTCATTAGTAATGACCAGAACAATAACTGCAACAATACCAATGATGGCCACTACTTGGACATATCTCCCAAAGTAGAAAACCTCAAGTTACCAAGTGTGGACTTCATCATTGTCTCCTACTTTTTTTCCATAGTGGTGTTGACCTGTGATTCCACACTTCCTAGGGACAGATGGCAATCATTGCAAACTTAATTACATATACTATAGGGGACCAAAGTAGATAGACAGGCAAGGAGTCCGGAGAATTAGGTTCTAACTGTAAAACTGCCATTGGCTAACTGTGTAATCCTGGCTTCTGCTAAAATCCCAGGAGCCAATTTTCTGCAAGCTTTGATGAAGGAAATTCTTGTAATAGTTTACAGGCTCATAGAATGTTAGTGAGAAAAGGGAACTCAGAGATCATCTTGACCAGTCCTTTCCTTCTTGGTAAGCACACTGAAGCCTAGAGTTGGTAAGTGACTTGCCCAAGCTCACTCATCTAGTTGGTGGGCAGAACCAGGTCTAGGACAGTGGTCTTTGGCCCTTCCTGCTGGACTCCATGCTCTGGACTCCAGGACGGAGGAGTTAATACCGTTGAAGACAGATAGCAACTGGTGATCACATATCCCCACAGGACTTCATCACAGTTCTGTAAGAGCTACATAAACCCTACTGTAATTAGCACCATGCAGTAGATTCATTCCCAGAGAACACATTCCATTAAGTAGCTGTGCAACTCAGCTTCCATGTTTATGAAAGGATGGAGTTGGATGAGTGGATTTCCAGGGTCCCATCCTGCTCTCAAAGTCTATAATTCTAAAATTCATGAATCATACAATTTTTAAAAAAAATATATAAATAAATTCTTATTTTACTTATGACAGTGGTTCCTACAAATATTTGAAGTGCTGTGATATATATATTTGTGAGTCATATTTTTCTGTCTGTGTGCATGTATGCTAAGTAGCCACAGTTGTGTCCAACTCTTTGTGACCCCATGGACTGCCAAGTTTCTCTATCCCCGGAATTCTCCAGGCAAGAATGCTGGAGGGGTTACCACTTCCTACTCCAGGGGATCTTCCTGATCCAGGGATCGAACTCTTGTCTCTTTCATCTCCTGCATTGGCAGGCAGGTTCTTTACCCCTGGGCCACCAGAGAAGCCCCTTTGACTGTTTCTTACTCTGTAAGTTCTAGAGGATAAAGGAAGGGAAGGAAGAGCAGACCAACCGATTCAAGGGAAGCAGAATGAGAGTGGCGCTGTGCAACCAGTGGTGTTAAAAATGTTGAGACGCTTTGGTTGACAAGCAGAATAAATTACTACTTGTTGCGGACCCCACTCTTTTAAATAAAAGTCATTTGGTTCATTTTCACATTCATTTGTGAAAAGACTTATTCAGTTTGGTTCAGCTCAGTCACTCGGTCATGTCTGACTTTTTGTGACCCCATGGACTGCAGCACGCCAGGCCTCCCTGTCCATCACCAACTCCCAGAGTTTACTCAAACTCATGTCCATTGAGTTGGTGATGCCATCCAACCATCTCATCCTCTGTCGTCCTTCAGAATAGAACAAAACTGATCTCTGCTTCCACTCATGGTGAGGGATGGAATGAAGTCATATCTTGAGTTGATAAAACCAAGATGACCTGATAGTTCTTGCCATTTTCATTTTTATGGCTTTTTGTTTGTGAACAATGATAACATTTTCTACTTATGAAGGGTGACTGATATATATTCATTAAGACTTTCCCCTAAAATGAGTTTTTCTACTTTCTTCTTTTGAATGAATATTTTATGAATGTCTCAGCTGTTATGAAACATAATGCCTTTCAAAATCTACCTCTTTTTTATGGAAAATCCATAAAATTTTATTTTTCCTTCTTATTGAATTTTATATTTTCATCTTGTTCAAGACAGAGTACATTTTATGAAGTTCAGTTCAGTTCAGTCGCTCAGTCATGTCTGACTCTTTGTGACCCTATGGACTGCAGCATGCCAGGCTTCCCTATTCATCACCAACTCTTGGAGCTTGCTCAAATTCATGTCCATGAAGTCGGTGATGCCATCCAACCATCTCATCCTCTGTCCTCCCCTTCTCCTCATGCCTTCAATCTTTCCCAGAATCAGGTTCTTTTCTAATGAGTCAGTTCTTCACATTAGGGGCCAAAGTATTGGAGCTTCAGCTTCAGCATCAGTCCTTCCAATAAATATTCAGGTCTGATTTACTTTAGCATTGACAACTTGGACTGGATACAGTCCAAGGGACTCTCAAGAGTCTTCTCCAACACCACAGTTCAAAAACATCAATTCTTCGGCACTCAGCTTTCTTTATAGTCCAACTCTCACATACACATGTGACTTCTGGAAAATCCAGAGCTTTGACTAGATGGACCTTTGTTGGAAAAGTAATGTCTCTGCTTTTTAATATGCTGTCTAGGTTGGTCATAGCTTTTCTTCCAAGGAACAAGTAGTTGGAGTATGTTATTACATCTAAGGCACTATTCAGAGTGCTACAGGGAATACCAGAAATGTGTAAGAGATTCCTACCCTCAAGGAGTTTAAATTTGGTGCAATGAGATAAATAACCAGGTAGCTATGAGAGTGGACAACACTCCACTCCAGTACTGTTGCCTTGGGAATCCCATGGATGGAGGAGCCTGGTGGGCTACAGTCCATAGGGTCACAAAGAGTCAGACATGACTTAGCGACTGAACAACCACAATGCATCTACTAGTGCTGCAGACCCTACCAAATCAGACCCTTTAATTCTAGTCGAGATGTGGAGACTTTCCAAGACTCTTGGGGGCATGGACAGCTGCACTTTTCTTCTTGCCTTAGACTGATAACATTTTCACTTTGATAGTGAAAGTGTTGTCCCAAATAAAGGCAGCCCTATTCCCTGACTGCAGTCATTAAGCTGGAATCTTATCAGTCACAAAGGCGGCAGGAGACCCACCAGCTCTCATCCTGAGTTAATCAAATTAGAAGGTATTTGCCACTTGCCCTAGCTAGCAAGAAATTAAGTTTCACTGAAGCATTTGGGTCACACCCTTCATATCTAAGAATAATCTCCCTGCAAGATATATTTACAGTATTCAGTTGCTTTGGGGCATCATCTTTTTTGATTACTTTCTTCATAGAGTGAACCTGTTGAAGGCAGCATTCATGTTTTGCAAACGGCTGTTCTACTTTCAGGATCAGCATCCGTGTGGTCACGTGCTAACCCTGGCATAGTCACCACTCATGTCAGAGGAGAATCTGGAAAAAATTGTACGAGTGTTTTCTCAAAAGCTATCAGTTGGGCTTTCGTGTTGTTTTCACTGTAAAACAGTGTCCAGTTCTGATAGACATTAAGCAGTAGTGGCAGCCTAATCTGGAATGAAAACAAGATTAATCGGCCTCCAAAATGATTGGTTTCTACGAAGGTGTTTTTCTCATTCACATTTTCTGTCCTTTTTCCCAGTGACTTTGCAGCTGTTTCTCAGGTCTGGCCAAGTTCTTGCCTGTTTTTCTTTTCATGCTGTTGAATATCTGGGACTCGCATCTTCCAGTATCATAGTCCTAAAACAAGTTTGACTCTTGGTACACTCTCTGACATTCATCAAGTGAAGAAAGGCATCCTTCAGTTTCCATGTGATATAGACTTGGAGGGTTTCATTCTCAAGTTCTGCTATCTCTACTTAAATACAGGATTTTAGAAGGATTTGAATGGGGGCAGGGGTTGGAATTCACAGATCGAAGAACCAGCAGATCATATGACGAGCTCTTTCCCATTTGATATTCTCCCATCTCACACCTGAATATTCATTGGAAGGACTGATGCTGAAGCTGAAGCTCTAATACTTTGGCCACCTGATGTGATGAATCAACTCACTGGAAAAGACCCCGATGCTGGGAAACACTGAAGGCAGGAGGAAAAGGGGATGGCAGAGGATGAGATGGTTGGATGGCACCATCAACTCTGTGGACGTGAGTTTGAGCAAAGTCTGGGAGACAGTGAAGGAAGGACAGGGAAGCCTGGCGTGCTGCAGTCCACAGGGTCGCAAAGAATTGAACATGACTGAGTGGCTGAACGACGACAGTTTCACACCTGGACTCCACATGGTTTTCATGGGCATTTGATAACGTTCGGAAAATTGCTCCCTTCCTCTCAGAAAAAAGGAAGAAACCTTACCGGGAGAGAAAATCAGTGGCCCTCTCTACCTTTCATCCCTTTATCTCTTTTGTTGATTCTATAAGAAAGACGCTACATGAGTGCCTCATTTTCATTTTAGAATTAAAATTCAGAATATGATGAGATTATCTCTGTATTATATTAGTGCACAAGTCTAAGGCTTTTTAGGTTACAGATGGCCTGTATTTGACAATTCTGATCAATTCTAAAAATATCCGTATTGACCCTTTTTATTTCCCATATTTCTGACTTCCTAAAAGAGGAAGCAATTATGACAATGGAAGAGACGAATGAGCATAAGTCCTCCTACTACCCTGAGGGTTGTTGGGAAGTCTGTATGTTCATTTTTATTTATTTTTTACACTTTTCCACTCTTCCGTCCAAAGTTGCCTAGTCAAATATAATCTTTGTGCTTACAAATAAATTCAAACAGCTTGCTACTGTTTGTCCCAATTTTCATGTTGGCCCTTCAAATCTTGCTTTCTTTTTGTAAAAGCCACATTTTACATTCATAAACCATTGCATGTTGCTCATTTAACCCTGTTCCCATGCTCCACTCCAAATGCATTACGGACTGACCCCGCATGTCAGCACTATAGCATTGTACAGTAAATAGAGTGTTTTGCTTCATAAATCAAGCATTGAACTTATAGCCAACTTCAGCATAAAAAAAAGTCACTGAAATAATATGGCCCAGCTGCTGGAGATAGACATTGTATTCATAAAGCTAGCCCTAAATTACTGACATTGAAATCCAGATTTGACAAAGCTAAGACTATTTTGGAGGATTCTGAGTAATCCTTATGAAATTCCAAATTTCTCTTTTGTTGTTTTGAAGGAGATTCATTTTTGAGAAGAAAGAGGGTTAGATTTTCTTCTCTCTACAGGATCTTTGATGGTATCAGGAAGGTGTACTAACGTGGCCGGTTCACCTCATTATTGAAGTCTCTTTGCAAATCATCTATTTTTCCTTTGGGAACCCGCTCTTCTGGGCTTAGTGCTCTTATTTTTATTGTGTCTGTCAGCAGCAAAATGCAAAGGTGATTGGGAAAACTCAGGTTTGGATTTCTCTTCCCTCTAAAAGAGATCGACACTATCTCATCAAGGGCATCCAAAGATAGAAACTTATTTTATTTCAAGCAGCAATTTGTATTTCTCTATTGGAAAAAAAAAAGTCTACAAGTCCCACAGTTGGCAGGACTTCTTGCTTTCCCTGTTCTCTGTTCATCTTTCTTTATAGGTAGCAACTTTAGCATTAAAATTTAAAAATATGCCCCAAATCCCCAGAACCATAAAAAAGTACATTTCCAGCACTTTCTCCAAAAACATGCTTTGAAAATTCCCTATAAAGAGAATGCCTTGTCCATGGTGGATTGTCAACATATCAGCTAGTTTAGGCCATAATCTCTTTAGTCAACATGATTTACTGAAATAAATTAAAATCATTTTCCTTTTCCATGAAATTTCACTCTTCCCACCTCACCAAAAAAAAAATATCATCTTTTATAAAGCACAAAAGTAAATGCTTATAACAAATGTAATTACAATAGTATAAGAATTAACGAGATGGGAAAAGCTAATGTCTGTATTATATCTTTCATGCAAGTGGATTAAAACCCATTACCACATTGTTAAAAGCATTTATCTGCTAACTGTAAAATGAGTTCAACTAGTTTTTTTTTTTTTTTTTAATTTTAATGTCCTTAGTACAGGTATTTTCTTTGTTCACCCAAGATAGAAGAGTCTGACTGAATTATGTTCTGGCGCAAATTGCCTTCTGGAATTCAACTACTTCTTTTTGGAAAGTAGCAGTATCTTCAAATTAACCTCAGTTAACACGAATGGACTAAAAAAATTGTTCAAAAATTTCTGTAGTTCAAAAATTGTCAGATTTGTTGAAATGAATAATGTGTTTGGATTTTTGGAAGACCTTTACAAATTTTGAACCTCCTGCAGTTCCATTTGGTGTAAAGAATTATACTATAAACAAGGGGCTCCATCTGTACTTTTGAAATAACTATTCAGTTTTCCATTTCAGACAAATTGACACGAGAAACTGAAAAGCAGAAGTTAGTGTTCAAAGAAGTTCAAGAGTAAACATTTAGTCAATTCGTCTGCTGAGACCGAGAAAGCCTCCGTGCCCAGGATGCTGAAGGGAGGTTCTAGATTGGTGGTGAAGACTCTCTGTACTCTTCTCCCAGCTTCAGGTCACATGCAGAATGAGTCTACTCATAGCGTCCTCACTATTTCTGGGCATTGTGTTCACATCATGCTACATTTATGAAGGAGAAAAAAAAATTATACTAAAATTTCATTTACTACCTTTATTTTTTTTTCTGGTCTTCCCACTGATGATCTCGACCACTATTTGGTCTCCATATTTGGCAAAGGGGCTAAGAAACTACATTTCTAAGAGACGGAGTAAGGTGATAATGGCTGATGGAAACATCTTTGAGAGGGCTCAGCAAGACAAGTTCTAGAAGGCTGTTTTAGTCATCTTACTTCCCAGTTCAACTCAACAGGAAATTACAGATCACCAATACACAGGTTTTGTCTATATGTGCTGTGATCTGCTCATAGCAGGAGCTGTCATTTTGAAAGCAAAATTTAAGGTATGTGGAATCAGGGTGTGAAGGGCGATAAATACAGCTTCACCCAGAACAGTTGGTACATATCGTTCTCTGGATTACAAATTCCATTTTCCCCAGCACTTGCTATCCAGGGTCTGTTGCTCAAGGATTCAGGGGTTCCCGGCTTGGTCGCTGGGTCTCTCATTGTGCCTGAGGGTCATGCATGCCCCAAGGAGCTCTGCATTCTCACTGTGTCTGCATGAGATCGTGCGCCGCCCCACGCGAGCCTGCTTCCATGCTGCTTGCCTTTTCAATAACCCACTCGCCTCTCCCTGCTATTCTTTCTGTGCAGTCTCTCGTATTTGGCCTCACGTAAACCTCCCATCCTCGGTGCAGTCTGGGCCTGCAGTGCTGCCCAGCGGGGCTCTGCTCGCCTCTGACCTCCCAGAGCACATGTGGTCTTTATCATTCATTTGGAGTGCCTCGTGCATAGCTGGGCATTGTGAGCTATCTTGTAATCGCTGTGTTTTTCTCTCCAACGAGATCATGGATTCTCTGAGAAATGAGGATGCCACTTCGTACCCTCTGGCGTCAGTACCTGGTAGGCTTTCAATGACAGCTGGCTGATAGAGGGATGAAGCATTGTGGGGAAGTCTGTGAACGTAGAATGAGTTGACATGATGTACTCCCGTGGTAGTTCATCTCTGCAGACTTGTGTTGGATCAGAATCATCAGGCTTAGATAAGACCATTTCAGCGACTGACTGACTGATGCAACATTGGTTTTGCAGATGAAAAGTCAACTAAAGCTAAACCTCTCTCTAGTGTGGAATGCATAGAAATCAACTTAAATTTTGAGAAAGGTTGTTTATTACAGGCACAGCATTAAATTCCTCAAGTCTTCTTTTTCACAGGGAACATTAGAGTGTGATCACAATATATGCTTTTCAGGTCATCATAAACCATCCCTTTAACAGTTGGATTATCTCCACTCAATATCCCAAAACCTATAGCAAGGAAACTCAAGATGAAGTCAGAGAAGGGAATTAGCATTCAATGAATTCATACTTTTTGGCACTTAGTTCTCCATGATAACCTTACAAGGTGGATGGAATTATATCTCCATTGTTTGCCTGAGAAACCAGAAATTGAGGGATGTTAAATTAATTGTCCAAGATCAAACAGAGACAATGCAAGCTTCTCTGTTTTGGGTCTCTTGACCTATTCCACCACTGTTTTGATTTAAAAAAAAAGCATCAGCTCTTCTAATAATGGGTCAACATCTTATTAAAACTTCTGATTTACCTCCAATTGGAACGGAGCTAGCCCTTTCTTCATGCGTGGTGCTGTGCCATTGCTATAGATTTGGGAGGGTGGAGGGGCTCTGGCCTGAGCAAATCTGGTTTGCTTCATCAATAAGATGAGCCCTTATAACATTCTCCAGTTATGTTTTCCAGTTACGTGCTTGCTTATGTTTAAACTAGGGCTTCCCATGTGGCGCAGTGGTAAAGAGTCTGCCTGCCAGTGCAGGAGATGCAAGAGATGCAGGTTCCATCCCTGGGTTGGGAAGAACCCCTGGAGTAGAAAATGGCAACCCTCTCCAGGATTCTTGCCTGGGAAATTCCATGGACAGAGGAGCCTGGTGGGCTACAGTCCACGGGGTCGCAAAGAGTCGGACACGACTGAAGAAACTTGGCACACAAGCACTCGGGGATAAACAAGACCCAGCCCTCTTTGCTGAGGACGTGCATCTGGTGGGTGAGAGAGCGATTTTACACGTAAGTTCAATAATGCTAAAGAGTGTACGGATAACCCTGAGGGTTCAGAAAGAGGGATCAGTTCAATGCAGTAGGTCACGGAAGCCTTCAGCGAGGAGGAGTCACCTGGCTACGCGTCAGGAGGAGAAGGCTGTTCAGGCGGAACATGAGAACGGGAAGCAGAAAAGGCGCAGTCGCGCCGCAGGCGGGATGCAGAGTCGGTTGCAGCAGGAGAATGAGGTGCAAGTCACAGAGATCGGCTGGAGGGCTTGCTGGGCAGAGCTGTTTGCAGAGGGCCTTGTCTAGCTGCGCCCAGAGCCAGGGCAGAGCCCTAGAGTTCCACACGGCAATCCAGAGGCCAAGAAGGGCAGGAGGAGAAAGAGGACTCCACCCCAAAGATCCAGATGCTCTCTAATCATGTCAAAGCCTGCTGCTTTCTCCCCAGTCATTTCAATTTTTAATTTCAATAGCAAAAAGCATATATGGGACATTTATTATGTGCCTCACACTGTGTTTCATGCAGGAGGGGTTGTGTTTAAACCAGGTGTGTGGTTAGAAGCTGAAGAGAATTGGAAGGAGATACTACTTTTTAAAATCGAGTACCTGAAAATCTACCTGACTTTTATCACTGAGCATAATGCCTTCCAAGTCCATCCACGTTGCTGCAAATGACAGCATTTCATTCTTTTTCATGGTGGAGTAGCACTGCATTGTGAATATATATATACACATCTATTATTCACACACACACACACACAAACGAGAAAGAAGCAGACCCACAGATATACAGAGAACAAACTAGTGGTTAGCAGTGGTGGGGAGCCAGCATAAGCATGGGGGAGTGGGACATACAAGTAAGATAGGCTAAAGGCTAAAGTGCAATATGTGGAGTGTAGCCAACATTTTATAATAACTATAAATGGAGTGTAACCATTAAAGATTGCATTAAAAAATAAATTTTTGAAAAAAGACCTTGGGACTTCTCTGGTGGTTCAGTGGTTAAGACTCCAAGCTTCCAATGCAGGGGGCATGAATTCAATCCCCTACTGGGAACTAAGATCCCATATGCCCTGCAGTGCGGCCAAAAAGAATATAAATAAGTAAATAAAAAGATCTTTCTTCCTTAAAAATCTTAAATGGCTCCCTGTCCTCTGGAGAAGGAAACACACACACACGCATACTCACACACACACACAGAAGGACCTGAAAATCTATATGGGAAGATAGGAAAATGTGCGAGAAATAATAACTACATGATAATATAAGAAAGTACAGGGTTAATTGCTGGTATATATCCCAAGAGTGATAAGGGGCGGGGGGTCCTTTTCCTTTGCAAGAAGTCTTTACAACTTAGCATCCTGTTACTCTTTAGAACACTGGGTGGCTTGATCTCTGGGGCGTCAAGCAACATGGAGATTTGCTTAATGAACACATTGCAGAGACAGGAGCTCAGTGTTCTTTGAAACACTGAAAGTGAAAGTTGCTCAGTCGTGTCTGACTCTTTATGACCCATGGACTGTACAGTCTGTGGAATTCTCCAGGCCAGAATACTGGAGTGGGTAGCTGTTGCTTTCTCCAGGGGATCTTCCCAACCCAGGGATTGAACCCAGGTCTCTGAGTTGCAGACAGATTCTTTACCACTGAGCCACCAGGAAAGCCCAAGAATACTGTAGTGGGTAGCCTATCTCTTCTCCAGGGGATCTTTCCGACCCAGGAATTGAACCAGGGTCTCCTGCATTGCAGGCGGATTCTTTACCAGCTGAGCTACCAGGGAAGGACTTCACGCTATTATGTTTACTGATCTCTCCTCTGTAAGCTAGAGGGGTCAAGGATGATTGAAGTCTAGAAAGTGACAGGATGTAAATAGTTAATAGTCAAACCGAGGGGCCGCTCTGAACCTTTCGAGGCAGCCAGTAAATTGAACGCAGCAGTAAGAAAACAGCCACTCTGCTCATCCATGGAAACAGTCGAGCTGCCGTAATTTGCACAAGGTGCAGTAACAGATCAGCCTTTCAGGGGACCCTGCACACACCGCACATTGCCGCAGTCTCACCTCGGTCACAGAGCCGCTGCCTCACAGCTGGGCTGAAGGAATTAGCTTGCACACCAGAATATTAATGTCAGCATCTTTTATCACATGGGCTGGGGATTTGCAACCATTTGGAAAAAAAAAAAGCAACCACCAACTCTGCTCGTGATTATCTGTGATTTAGAGAAAGGGGCAAAGTTATTTAAACACACACACACACACACACCGTCTGTCATCGAATGCATGGTTGACGTGTCTCCATGTAAGAAAATGTAAGTCGAAATATTTGAGATGCTGTCTTATTTCTGGGCAGTCGTGACAACGGAAAAGCAAAACAGAAAAGCAAAAAAACTCCAGAAGGTGCTTGAGAAAAAGAATGAAGAGAATGATCCCCCACTTCTGCCCATCCCCTCAAACCCACCTTGCTGTGAATTGCACCATCTAGGCAGAGAAATATGACAAAATGCTTTTGGATTGTCTGTGGGGATTTCATGGATCTTGCCCAGCTTGTTATGACCAGATAATAGTTTAAACAGGAAGATTCTGGGAAAGGTGGGGGGCTTGGGGATAGTAGTAATCCGCAGGTGTTAGAACCCCCTACTTAACTGAGGAGATGGAACCGTGCCCGTAGCTAGGCAAGGACTGGGGGCAGCAGAAGCCAACAGAATACAACAGGGAGAAACCGACTTTGGCATTGAAACAGGCCATCAGGCATAAAACGTCTCTGACTTTTTGACCAGGAACTAGCTTGAACTCAGCCTCAGGTGTGGCAGGTTCTTACTTTTTTGTCACCAAATCCCAAAGTCAAAGCCATTTCTCTCTAAGCATGGTAGATCCCACCAGGGGCTGCCTCAAAATCAACTACATTGCTTTATCAATGTATCAATTGCTCCATCAGAAATCAATCAGATGTGCTCTCTGCCCTCCAGTGGTGACCATTCTAAGACAACAGGATGTTCACATCAGACACGCACTCACTGGCAGAAAAATTCCCTCCCGATGAAACCCGTTACACCAGAACTTTTACACAATTATATATTTTTTTAAAAAAGACCTCAAGATGAAATTCCAGGAGAACTTGTCTCATATGAATAATTTTCTTATCAAGATCTTCATCTAGATACATCATTCTCTTGAATGTTTCAAGGATGAAATATTTGGTGCTTATCATGGTATGTCTTAATTACACCCTATTGTAACACCTGCTAATCCTGCCGTTTGACTTTTTAGGAGCCTTTATAGGCTCCTTCTGTTTTGATTTTCCTTGTTCTTTAATCTCTTGAATACTCTTAGTTCTGTGCTCATAGATGCATACTTTTTTTTAAAAGAGAGGTGAATTAATGAATTCTATAAGCCACCAGCACTTCCATAATATTTATCTAGCAATGATGTAGTAAATAGCATAAAATTTGAGATTCATTATTAGATTTTTTCACTTATCAGCTGAATTACCTTAGGAAGTTTACTTAATTTTTCTCTGCCTTGGTTTCCTTATCTGTGCAATAGGGATAATGACAGTTATTTCCAAAGTAGTTCATGATAATCAACGGAGATAATAGACATTTGTCATTCATTCACTAAGTTGTGTCCAACTCCTTGTAACTGCATGGACTGTAGCAGGCCAGGTTTCCCTGTCCTACCCTCTCTCTCAGAGTTTGCTCAAATTCATGTCTGTTGAGTCAGTGATGCCATCCAACCATCTCATCTTCTGTCGCCAAGTGATTTGATATCATCTCTTTTCCAGAGTAAGTTCACAGTAAATGTCAGTTCCTGCCACTTGGACTTCAGGAAATAATGGCTGATGTTGTTGAAATTAAGGGCCTCTTCTGGCCGAAGTGTCCTATTTTGTTTATGATGTTTTCTGAATTAAGACTAAATTGCTAGAAAAGTAAGTGCACAGCTTACATGTAGATATATTATTCTAATACATATTTAATCAATTAGTGTATTTTATAGTAATTTTTCTTGTCTGAGGAGCAATCTTTTGTATTTTAAAGAAGACAGAAGGAATAATTTGAGCACATTATCGTTTGGTTGAAAATATTGCTTTCACCTTACCCAAAACTGCAGGTATGAGCTACATATAGCACCTTAAATCACTGGCTTCAAACTCTGTAAATTCCAGGCTGGTGGAGTCATTTGGGGACAATAGATGCTCTGAAAGTTTGGATGAAGAGGAGATGTCTACTTCTATTTCCAGGGACAATAACAATATTTCTAAAAGACTGCCATGAGCTCTCATTTGCAAAGTCTCATCAATTTGAGACTTTATCCTTGGCACAAAAATAGACTTTTGTCCTCTCCGCTAAATACCAAGCGGAGGAACAGCAGGCCGCAGGAAAAGGTGGGATATTTACCATCACAACAAAACACAGGGTTTTTAGGGAAGGGGAGTTGCATATATTTTCCAGAAAACAACATACTTGCCATGCCAGCCCAGGCAGGCATTCTTCAAGCTAAACCTCAATTTCCTTTCATTATTGCCTAAATCCCCTCTCGGCAGCACACAGATAAGCCCTTTTCAGTTACTGTAGGGTTTTGAAATTTAAGAACAAGAAAGCAAACAAGTAGACAAGGGTATAAAGAAACAGTTTCTAAGTCCATCTTTCTTCTTTTATCTTTACACAGCATCTCTCTCACCCAAACATCGAAATCGTTTGGAATTCAGTCAAGGATGGACAACCGAGTTTAACGAGTCCTCGTGAATTTGAGGAGTGCAGAGCACTTTACTATATCGAATCTCAGGGCGTCTCTTGTCCCTTAATTTGGCCCATAATAAGCCAAAGAGAAATTATTGACTCTAGCACAGGGGTAGTTCCTGTAAAATACAACTCCTTAAAAACATATTGAACCTTAACAATATAATTGACAAAATACTACTAAGAATGTAAAACTGATGAGCCATGATGCTTCTAAGAATGTGCTTTAAAACATGAAGAGTGTCTTATCATTTGGTGTATACTTCATGAACAAATGCCTACAACCAGAGAGACAAATAACCTCTCCACTCTGATGTCTTGCTGTTCCCAGTAATGTTTCTGCGACGCGTTCTTGGGGAAGATGTTAGACTGTATACTTCAGGAGCAAATGTTACACCAATCAAGTGCTTTTTTCTATAATAGTTCTTGCCTCCTTTGTTCCTTTTCATTTTTTGTTTAAAATTAACTACCCATTCCTTTATGCAGTTATGTTTATCTTCCCAACCAGACTATTAACTCTTCAGAATATCACAGACAATATCTAAACTCTTAATGACCTTCATCTATGGCTGTGCTGGACCGTGCTAAGTCGCTTCAGTCCTGTCTGACTCTGCAACCCTGTGGACTGTAGCCCACCAGGCTCCTCTGTCCATGGGATTCTCCAGGCAAGAATACTGGAGTGGGTTGCCGTGCCCTTCTCCAGGAGATCCTCCTGACCCAGGGATCAAACCGGCAACTGTTAGGTCTCCTGCCTTGGCAGGCAGTTTCTTTTACCACTAGTGCTACCTGGGAAGCCCTCATCTATGGCACACCCTGCAAAAAAGCAAGCCCTTTATACAAATGATTTTGTTTCTTATCTGCTCCACATGCATTGGAAACACCTATGTTTTAACTTCTCATTTCTGGAGCCAGATGGAATGTTGTCTTGATGTGGTCTTTACAAGTGTGGGATGAATGTATTTCTGAGGATGGTGTAAGAAGTCCTCTTCTGTCCCCTCCTATCCCCACCTGGCCTCCAGTACCACCTACCCAATATGATACCATGAGACATCCCAATTTATTGCTGTTGTTTTGGTTGCTAAGTCTTGTCCGACTCTTTAGTGACCCCATGGACTGTAGCCCGCCAGGCTCCTCTGTGAATGGGATGTCCTAGGCAAGAAGACTGGAGTAAGTTGCCATTTCCTTCTCCAGGGGATATTCCTGACCCAGGGATTGAACCCACGTCTCCTGCATTGGCAGGTGGTCCTTTACCACCGAGTCAGCAGGGAAGCCTCCTTATTATTTAATACTTAATTGTTTATTATTTAATACAGTCCATAGAATTATAGAGTCAGAATAGGATTTAAGAAGTCTAATAGAGCCTTCTGGCCTCAGGGAAGATACTCTGAAACAATGTCAAACAGACTTGTTTACTGAGTCCATATGGCCTAAAATGGCAAGAACAGAAGACTGTAGCCCAGGCTACCTCATAGAAATCTGTTCTTCACTTCCTTATCTATGTACATTTCAACCTATTTTAGCAGGAAATTCATTTCTTTTGGCATGCATTCCTCTTTACCAAGCTTTTCTGGATGTTTCAATACACTCAATACGTTGTCTTTCAGATAAAAGAGGTTTATCTCTTTTAAATTATATCTCTTTATAAATTATGGGACCTATTTAGATGCCTTCCTGTTATCATTCCCTTAAATGTAAATGCTGTGTATGTCTTGCCAGTGTTTGGGGTTTTCCCCCTGATCCTTCAATGAGTTATTTAAAAAAGATAGTGATTTTAAAATGTTAGCTCTACTCCTTAAAAGTCACATTAATAAAAGTGATGCAATCACATTGAGGAAGGTGTGGCAAATGAAAAAAAATATACAATAGCAAGAGTTCCACCATGCTTGTACAAACCTTGCTGTTATTTTAGTATATTTCTTTTCAGTCTCCTTTTTCCAATACAAAATTTTGTTTGTCTGTATTTATTATCATAGAATTTTTTGCTTCTCTTTCTCAATCAATATAATCATAAAAGCATTTCGAAAGTGTTTAGTCTTCACAATAATCACTTTTGCAGAATGGATACAGGTGTGTGTATGGCTGAGTCTCTCTGCTGTGCATCTGAAACTACCACAACACTGATAATCAGTTATACTCCGGTATAAAATAGAAAGCTAAAAAACCAAAATAAATGTAACAAACACATCCACAAAAATCACTTTTGCTGTCATATTTCATTGACTGGATCTGTCATTCTTCCTTTTCAGGATATTTTGGGTTTATTTCTGTATGTTGACCATAAATAATGCTGTAACAAATATCTTTGTATGTACACTAAAGATTTTTTCCTTAGAGTCAATTTCTAAGGCAGCTAAAATATATAAATATTGGGGGACTTTTATATGCATTGCCAGATTTCTTTGTAAAAGATTTATGCTAATTCCGAGTACCAATGTTTGAAAGTGTTTATTTCCTTTGATTCTTACCTTCAATGGGAATGATGCACTTTAAAAAGTATGAATTTAACTGACGGGAAGAATACATCATTTGAAAAAATAGAGTTACTTCCAGTGAAAAGGGATATTTTCCTTTATATTTCTTCTCTTTGTAAATTGTCTATTCTCTTTATTTGTCCATTTATCTATTGACTACTCATGTTAGGCTTTTAAAGATATTTGCTTCCAGTTTTCTTAAACTGCCTGAAATGCATGTGTTTGGTATTTTATAGCTGAATGTATCTGTTTTTTCTATCTCTTCTCATTTCCTCCCATCTTAGTTTAACTTAATTCAAATTACTCTGATTGTCAAGACAGCACATTTTTCTCATCTCTTTTTGGAGGAGCCGTTCCTCTTTCGTGATTTCACTTTGTAGATTTGGTCTCATGTACTGATTTTGGGTTTTGGCACCATTGTGCATGATATTGACCTGCTGCAAACTCTCTGTGGTTCTCATTCCCAGGACAGCACCTGCTCAAGTCTAGGACGACCTGCTAATTATTTTACCATGTGCTACCAATCTCATGTGACCCATCAGCCTGGTTCCTGACCCTGGACATTAACGGAAAGGCCTCTAAGGCTGCAATGAATAAAAGTCCTTGCTGTGGAGCAGATTTTCTCTTCATTCCAGGACGCATCACGCTGACCAGGGAGACAAGACTATAATAGGAAGAGCACGATGACGGTGAGTGTGGTTTTGTTTTTCTGGCCACAGACTTTTCATTCCCACCATAGAGAACACTCATGTCCGTTCGCTAAGCTCAGGAAAGAAATAATGAGAAACAGGTGACAGCCTTGAAAGCATCATGGAATCAGTTCCCTGAGCAATTGACTGCTCTCCAAAATGATGCCCTGAGCATGTGCAAAGGAAATTTAAAAGAGTATAAATGCAGCAAACCGATCCAAGTCATGTCTGGAGAGAAAGATGTATCACGCTGGGACATAGAATAGCCGTTAGGGTGGGCAACAGAACAGGATCTGTGATTTCAGAAACTACAAACCATATCGATGTGAAAGGCTGCCAGCCTCTTAAGACAGGATTATATTCCTCTTGTCTCTCCTGTGGTCCTTCTCTTTAGTCTCCTAAGACACAGTCACTGTGTTCTTTTATTTGCCTTAAATATATCAGAGGCAACAGAGTTGAGGAGAGGGTATGGGCTTTGTGACCAAACATATCTGTCTGTCTATTCATGCGCAAGCAACTTAATCTTTTTGAGATTCAACATCCTCAGTGGTAAAACAGAAGCAATGGAAATCTCCCTGTCCGGGTTGTTGTAGCTTTAAAGCTAATGTCTTAAAATGTCTGACTCCGATCTTAGCAAATGATGGGCTAAGTGAATGATTAGTAATAAATTCTATCGTGGTTGCTTTTGCTGTTTTTATTCATGTACAGGGTTAGCTCTTGAGATGTGACCTTGCTGTACATTATCACATGGAGAACAGAACTTGGACTCAAGTGTGTAGAAACTGTTAATTCATGTTGCAGTGACTGAGCCTGAGTAGAAAAATATGCCCTTCGTTCCCATAACTGTGTGCTTTCATTTAGGAAAAATACTTTGGGTTTATTTATATCTTCATTGCATTATAGTCTCACAGAGCATTCTGTGTTGTCTATATTGAAAAGAAGAATGAGGAATTTGCAATATTGCTGATAAACTACTTGTGGGGGAGGTCAAGAAAGCACAAACCATGGGTTCATGAACTTTTGTACCCTCTTGGAAATCATGTCAGTGCTCTCAATAATTACTTTTATAACTCAAAACATTATATTCAGTGTTGCTTAGCCAAAGGAAACATCTATTTATTTGTTGTTTTTCCATCACTAAGTTGTGTCCACCTGTTTGTGACCCAATGGACTGCTGCATGCCAGGCTCCCCTGTCCATCACCAACTCCCGGCACTTGCTTCAAACTCAAGTCCATTGAGTTGGTGATGCCATCCAACCATCTCATTCTCTGTCGTCCCCTTCTCCTCCTGCCCTCAATCTTTCCCAGCATCAGGGTATTTTCCAATGAGTCAGTTCAGCTTCAGCATCAGTCCTTCCAATGAATATTAAGGATTGATTTCCTTTAAGATTGACTAGTTAGAGCTCCTTGCTGTCCAAGGGACTCACAAGAGTCTTCTCCAACACCACAATTCAAAAGCATCAATTCTTTGGCACTCAACCTTCTTTGTGGTCCAACTCTCTCATCTGTGGTCCAACTCATCTCACCTCATACATGAATACTGGAAAAACCATTGCTTTGACTATACAGACATTTGTTGGCAGTGATGTCTCTGCTTTTTAATATGCTGCTTAGGTTGGTTATAGCTTTTCTTCCAAGGAGCAAGCGTCTTTTAATTCCATCACTGTAGTCACCATCCGCAGGGATTTTGGAGCCCAAGAAAATAAAATCTGTCACTGTTTCTATTTATTTATACATCTATAAGCTAGATCTTCCCCCAAATGAAAAATCTTATCTATCAAATTGGAAAGTAGATTCGAAAAAGTACTTAAATCCACAATCAAATTGCACTCCCCCACTACTTGGGCTAATTTTTAAAATAAGTAGAATTCTCTAGGAAAATGATAGGAAGGAAAAGACATGGATCCATTATTTCAGCCCCCAGAAAAGGAGAATCTTCAGGAGTTCCTTGCCATCACCTCTAAAGATGGAAAGCACTGACAATTTTAGTCAGCAATGACTGAAGTAGGTTGGCAATCATAAATTAAAATTAAGGAGTTGAAATGTGATATAAAATCATTTAATCTTGATGATTTATGCTGGTTCTCAGAGGCAATTATTTACCAACGTTTATGTTTATTGCTCTTTTGACTTTTTTAATTACAGTAAACCCCAAATTCAATTATACACCCTAGTATATATTTCAAGCAATAGTACTGTAAATAAAAGGAGAATCAATTAATAATGTGCTTAGTCTAGCAAAGCTAAGTCAAAGATAATACAAAGCATGGGGCAACTTGATTAAGGTTTGAAAGGGCTGGAAAAGATTCCATCTGGTTAGGCTGGGAAATTGGAAGGTTGAAAATGGTGATTCTTTTTCCCCTTTTTTTAAAATAGAGAGTTCTTTACTAAGCAACTTCTAACAGGTTATATAAATTGTAATTTTCTAAGTTTAGAGGCAGTGAAAAAATAGATATTTGAAAGCCACAACTTACTTATCAATCATCAGGGATGTGGTTTTCAGGCCCAAGCTACAGTTTTGTGGGTTTATCTTCCTTATCATCTCCCACTGGCGTATGCTGTTGGAATGATACAGGCTGATCCAGCTGTGTTTTGTGTTCCTTAAACATCTCACACTATTCCTCAAATGTTTGGGGTTTGACAAAACCCCAAACGCATTTGGCCAAGCACGTTTTCCCTTGATTTTTAAACACATGTGGGTTTTATGGGAAATTTAATCCATGTGTTTTTGATTCCTTTACACTTAACTCATCAAAATGTTGTTGTGTAAGGTCCCTTTGATGTCCAAGAAGCTTTTGGAGCTATTTTTTTTTTATGGGACACTTTAATCCTTTTTTCTTAGAAACAGGAAGTTACATGATGCCAAGAAAAAATAAACTCACACACCAGGATGGTGATATTTGATTGAACATTTAAAAAACCCGAAGGTTCAACTTGGTTCAGAATTTGACTGAAATCATTCTCCTGGTCATTGATTTCTCATTAAATTTGTGGCTTCTTGGTGGTTTTGAAACAATAAAATGTTATCTTGTTATTCAGGAGGAAAATGTAAAGGTGGTAGAAAATCACAATCAGCGTTCATTTTTATTTTTAAATTTGTATTTATTTATGTTTGGCTGCGCTGGGTCTTCCTTGCTGCCCTCCGGCTTTCTCTATTTGCGGTGAGCAGGGACTGCGCTGCAGTTGCGTGCATAGGCTCTGGGACACTCCGGCTTCTGTAGTTATGGCCGATGAGGTGTAGTTGCCCCATGGCATGTGTGGTCTTCCTGGATCAGGGCTCGAAGTCATATGCTCTCCATTGACAGGCCGATTCCTACCCACTGGACCACCGGGGAAGCCACTCCACAAATAGTTTTTACACTGATGGTGATGTCTTGTAAATGAGATCGGCATTTTAGCACATACGCATATAGACCTAAAGGAGCTCTGTCAGTTGAGGATAAATTCTGTCCTTCTCCCTACGCCACAAAGGAGCCTGGAGAAAGGGTATTTGATGGGAAGCTAGAGCAAAAGGGAAAACCCACTCAAAACATTTTGGGAAACATGTGCATGGCTTATATTAGCATTTTGTGTTTAAATGTGTCACAAAGACGTTAGGAAAATGTCATACATGCACATATAAATGAGGGGGCTGCACGATGAGAAATGTATCAACAGACTGGATTTTGTAGCCTGGGAAGTAAGGATAATGATAGTACTTGCGTGCATGCGTGCTAAGTCGCTTCAGTCATGTCCCCTGGGCTGTGTCCCACAGGCTCCTCTGTCCGTGGGATTCTCCAGGCGACAACACTGAAGTGGGTTGTCATGCCCTTCTCCAGGGAGTCTTCCCGACCCGGGCATTAAACCACTTCTCTTACACCTCCTGCATTGGCAGGCGGGGTGTCCTCCTCTCTCATGAGGCCTCTCAGAACTACTGGAATGAGTATGTACATCAGGTAATCATAGAACCCAGGGGTCTTCTATGCATTGATACACGAAATGTTACCTGTTTGACAGATGAAATTTGGGTGACCTTGGCCAAAGTTACCCAGGTGGTTCTGGTGGTAAAGAACCCACCTGCCAGTGCAGGAGATGCAGGAGATGCAGGTTTGATCCCTGGGTTGGGAAGATTCCCCTGGAAGAGGGCATGGCCATCCACACCAGTGTTCTTGCCTGGAGAATCCCCATGGACAGAGGAGGCTGGCGGGCTACAGTCCACGGGGTCACAAAGGATTGCACACAACTGAAGCGACTTCACACACATGAAAGTGGACCCATGCAGTTCAAACCTGGATTGTCCCAGGGTCAACTTTACTTGTTTCTTTGAGACTTTTTTCCTATAATGTGGAAGGCTTTCTATAAAGTCAATCATATTAAGCAAAGTAGAAGGTTATGTTTACAAGACAGTGTTCTGGGGACATAATCTCTGCTTTCCTAGTTCTGAGGTTTGACAAACCCGTGTAGAAAGCCCACTGAGCTTTCCTCCCTGGGGACTTCTCTGGTGGGTAAGAATCTGCCTTCTAATGCAGGGGATGTGGGTTCCATGCCTGGTCAGGGAACTAAGATCCTACATGCCACGGGGCAACTAAGCCTGCATATGCAACTGCTGAGCCCATGCTCTCTGGAACCTGTGTGCCCACAACTAAGGCCTGATGCAGCTAAAGAAGTAAATACATAAATAAATATATATTTAAAAAAAAAATACAACTTTTCTCTCTCTCTTCCTTTGTTTTCTCTTTAAAACCTACCTTTGAGGTAAGATGGCAGAAAGTAAGGCAGGGGCAGGACAGACAGGCCTCACTACTGGGGAGGTTTCATTCTCTCTCTAGTAGCATGGGGATTTTGAGGGATTCTGTCTCATGAAATCATGAGCTCATTCCAGTCTGTCATCAACATTATCAGAATTAACCTACCAGTTAAAATGGCAAAAGCTTTATCTTGCAATACCTGAAGATTGTTACAAATCATCAGAGCCATTTCATTCATCCAGGAGATTGAAATGGTAATGGTAGTGGACAAATGCATTTTTAAATCACATATATCATTAGTTACCTGATAGGAACACTAAATAAACAGGAAATACCAGAATTTAATATCTCAAGGAGGATGATCAATTTAAGATCAATCGCATATGAAACTAATAATGTAAGTTAATGAGAGTTTTTTTCTCAAACGACAGAATTATTATTTTGCATTCTACTTTGAGAAACATCTTTTGGGCAAAGCGAGGGGAAAGGCATTGTATTCTGTTAGAAAAGAATAGATAGATGTGTACATTACATTTTTGCTTATGCTTTGCACAAATCAGCAAATAAAATGATACTCTTACTTTAATGGTAGATTCCATGAACTATAATGTAGAAGAATGGCTTACAATAAGTTATTGAAGAGCAGTAACAGATGGTAGTTTTTCAACCTAATTCTAATCCTGTTAGCATTATTTGCTATTTACATATTTATTTTAATAACAATGATAGCAACTAGCATTTATTGAGTCCTTTCTGTGTATCAGACACTATTCTCAGGGAAAAGTGAAAGTGAGTGTTAGTAGCTCAGTGGTGTCCAACTCTTTGCGATCCCATGGACTGTACCTGCCAGACTCCTCTGTCCATGAAATTCTCCAGGCAAGAATATGGGGTTGGATAGCCATTCCCTTCTCCAGGGGATCTTCCCAACCCAGGGATTGAACCCAGATCTCTTGCATTGCAAGCAGATTCTTCACTGTCTGAGCCAGCATGGTACATACCTTTCTGTGTACCAGATGCTATTCTTGGGATTTTATAGAAATTAACTCATTAAATCCACATGTGAAAGTATCATTATTGTTCCCATTTTACAGATGAACAAACTAACTCTAGTTTAAGGAAATTGCCCAATGTTATTCAGCTAGTAAGTGGCAGAGTCTGGGTTGCAGAGCTTTTACTTAAAATATAGGTTATTGTAAGGGGCCACTCATTCTGTGATTTTTTATGTCATAAACATAGCTTTTCTCTTTCAAAAAAGCTGGCCTTCTGAAGACATATTTTATTCTCTAATAGGTTCTCTGGGGGCAGTGTCTGATTCATCTTTGTGTCCCCAAAGGGTTAAGAAAACACCTTGCTCACTGCTGTTACCTGTTGTAACCAAGTCTTACTTTCTTTCATATCAAATGAAAATGTGTCTCTACGTTTAGAACATCTGGCCGTACAGAATGTTTTGTAACTCGCCACCAGGAATGTGACACCCACAGTTTTTAATAAATCTCCGAGTGTGTCAAAACACCTGGCTAATATAGGCCATCTGAGGGAGGGAGAGGGGAAAACTTCTGATGTCTGTGCCCAGCGAGTCGTGGGGAGCACACCCCAGAAAGAAAGACAGGAGCCGAGCCCAGAGCCCAGGATTATCAGGAGATGTACCTTCTCATGACACTTCCCATCCATCACGCCCCCACCTGAACGAACCTGGGACGCAAGCCCTCTGTCAGAAGTCTTACTGTGGAAAACTGAGCTTTGAATATGCTCGGAGCAACGAAAGGGAAAGAAAACCAAGGCAACAGGAAAACTAGCTGATTGTCATGCTTCAGGACACGGAAAGTTATTGGAACTTATAGACATTATGTAGAAGTTAATTTTTTTCACTATACTATTTATTTTGGAATAATTGTAGATTGACAGGGAACTTGCCAAGACAGTATAGAGAATTCCTATATATTTTCTACCCAACTCTTTCTTAGTGCTGAAATCTTAACTGTGGTACTTTTGACAAAACTAAGATATGAACATTGGTATTGGCTTGGCCAAAAAGTTCGTTCAGGTTTTTCCAGGTGCTGTCATGGGACTTTTTGGAACTTCTGGAACTTTTTGGCCAACCCAATACAATTCTGTGCACTAAACTAGAGACTTTATTTGGATTTCATCAAGCTTTTCACTAATATTATTTTTTGCCCCCTGATCTGATATGGAAGACCACACTATATACATTCATCTGATCTTCTAGTCTTTTCTAATCTGTGAAAGTTTCTCCATCTTTCCTTGTTTTTTCATTAGTGCTTGACTTTTAAAAGGAAAGAGAGTTCTCTGTAAGTATCAAACCATTGTGTGTGTGTGTGTGTGTGTACACAGAATGGTCAGGGAAGTTTCTCTGGAGGTAACAACACTTGACTAGAAACTTAAGTTTAAAAGATGAGAAGTTACAAGGGATGAAAAAAGCTTAGAAAAGAGGAGTCTGGATAGAAGGGGCAGCACATGCAAAGGCCCTGGGGCAGGGAAGGCAGGAAAACGTTGAATGTGTGCAAGGAGCATTGGAAGACTAGGATGATTGGAGTGGAGGGCCAGGGTATACATGGCTTGAAGGCTGTGGTTGTAAATGTGACATCTTTCCAAGAAGATTTCCTCTTTGTCTTTCACAACATAAAACACAATTCTCCAAAAAACAGCTCTAGGTGGAATTAAACTAGGACTCCTCATTACCCGACAGCATTTCTCCGACCGTAAAAGCCAACCCAGGCTCATTCTTGAGAGGGCAGGCAGATACCTGACTAGTATTGGAGCTAGTTCAACAATATCTGCTTTTTCATGTGAAGTTCTGGCAAATCAAGCTAAAAGGAGTTGCCAATATTTCTAACTACCTAGGTGCTTAATGATCTATTAGCTGTTGGCTCTCTCCTTCTCTCTGGAAACTATTACCTAGCTTAATCTACCCTCACCCCCACTGCTCCATCAGTCAGATCTATGCAAGTTGCCAAATATGACAACGTTGAAATGAATGATATAATTATTTTAATGACCTGAAGGAAAGATTGTGTATCTTACGAGAGGATGGCAAAAAAGTATACATCTCAGACTGTTCATTTTCTCTCCAAATGCCTTTCCTTGAAGAGGTTTTTGCAATCTCTTGATTTTCTGCTATTGAGCTATATGGTTCATGATCTGAACACCTCTCCAATCACCAGACCCTTGCCTTCTAGGTGCTATCCAAGAAAAACGAGCGATTTATGAACCGTTTGTGTCGCTTCTCCTGCAAAAGCTGTCATATATCAATATACAGAATTGGAGAGTTTCAAAAGCAATAAGTAAAACTTCAGCCACCACTCTCAATAGAGCTTTTCAAATCTCTGTCATCCACAAAAATAAAGTGTATAAATTGAAATTGATTTTTAGAAAACCTTCATAAAAATAAATCTAAACATTTGGAAACATCTGTTGGATGGCTCAGGAATTTTATTTTTATTCTATCTGAATGAGTCCAGCTTTTGAAAAACTGGGGCCAATTATATCTGGTAATGTACAAAATCAATCAGATGTATGGCTATACACAATAGGAAGAAACCATCATAACCTTGGTTTTCCTGTTGCTCATGTTTCACCTCAGACTTCAACTGTGGAGCATAATAGATAGAATCACAGGCTTTGGTTACATGTAATTGTGGTTTTAAATTCTGTGTCTTCTACTCATTAGCTCTGTGACCTTGAACAAGTTACTGAAACATTTCTAAACTTTGGTATATAGATTTTAAAAATGGAGATAATAATATTTCTATCTAGAATGATTGCAAAGATTAAATGAGATCATTTACATTAAGGGCTTAACAATGCCTTATTGATTTAAAATGATCAATAAAAGTTAACTCCTTATATAACTGGGCTTCCCTTGTGGTTCAGATGGTAAAGAATCTGTCTGCAATGCAGGAGACCTGGGTTTGATCCCTGGGTTGGGAAGATCCCCTGGACAAGGGCATGGCAACCCACTTCAGTATTCTTGCCTGGAGAATCCCCAGGGACAGAGGAGCCTGGTGAGCTAAGTCCAAGGGGTCACAAAGAGTCAGACACGACTGAGCGACTGAGCACACAGCATATTGTTAATAAGATCACACATTTATTACCCTTCTTATGTGCAGGGCAGTATTCCAACTGTAGGAAAAAGAATTCAACATGGTTTCCTTTTGGAGAACTAGGACCTATTCACATGGAAGCTTCATTATTAAATAGAAGATCTAGGAACAAAAATAGAAGGAATTTAGAAAATAAAGTAAATGACTAGTTGTCAAAGACCCAAACAGGCAAAAAGGAAACCTCTGAAGGTGAAGATGGGCAGGATTCAAAGAGGCTAGGCAGAGTATTCTATTATTGTGTGTCAGTTCAGTTCCGTTCAGTTGCTCAGTCGTGTCCGACTCTTTGCGACTCCATGAATCACAGCACACCAGGCCTCCCTGTCCATCACCAACTCCCGGAGTTTACCCAAACTCATGTCCATTGAGTTGGTGATGCCATCCAACCATCTCATCCTCTGTCGTCCTCTTCTCCTGCCCTCAATCTTTTCCAGCAATTATTGTGTGTAGAGATTGTATTAATACAGTAACATATCATATATCAAAGATTGCACCAATAGAAAACTTAGTTATTGTGAAATGAATAGTTATATAGTTAGTAAAACATACTGATATGAAAATAATATGGTGATGGTTAACAACAGTTAATTCAATTAATTAATGTCAGTTAAACATAATGAATTCATTAAATCCCTTCCATAAATTGAAACTTTCCTTTTCACGAGAAATTCTTGTAGTGGGTTGGAATGTTTTTGTTCTCCTCTGATTGCAGCCTTCACTTGGCAACTCTGATCTTGTTGAGCAGTCATGATAAGGCCAGCTGCATCTGAAATGAGCATGTATCAGTATTCTAACACCTTTAGGTCTATCACCCCTACAAAACCCTTGTCACTTTAGTTTAATTGCAAATTCCCCGGAGAGCCTCCTCTAATGACCCATTTACATTAAAGCTTTTAAATTAGATTTCAATCTTAATTTCACTTGAAATGTTACCCTGGAGTAATCATTCCATTATAAATCATTTTATTTGATTTTATGGAATTGCTCAATTACAAGAGAAGTATTGAAATAAAGTGCAGCTATACCAAGAAAAGGAGAGACAAAAGCAGAGTCTGTTTGACTTTGGGAAAATGTTATCAGTGAGGGCAAAACTTAACTCATTTATAAGCCACACAATGTCTTACAGTACTGAACTGGGGTATATTTTGAAGCAGAGTTATTTGGAGGACTGTGACAGTTTGAATGGATATTGAGGCTTTAAACTTGGGAAGGAAGCAGGGGGAGAATGCCAAGACCATTCCAGATCAAGGTACGATGTTTCTTTCCCTTCTGAAGAAATTGGGAACCCCAAGAGGCCAACTTTAAACACTGAGTGGCATTTCAGAAATTACCTTCTTCTTTAAATTTGGATTCCATTTATACATGTGTGTGTTTATCAACTCTCCTTCAGTTGACCGTTCCCACCCTGTGGTGTATTTTATTTGGGCTTCACTCTATACCTGATAGTGTTGCCATGTGCTCAAGGTGAAAACTTTCTGAGGATGTCTTTTTTTCCGAGCATTAAATTTATCTTTTAGATTGGAGTGTCACTGCTTTGCAACGCTGTTTTAGTTTCTGTTGCACGATAGGGTGAATCAGCGCTATGTACACATATCCTCTCCTGATCCTCCTTTCCCAGCTGAACTGTCTGTGCTACACGGCAGATTCCCACCGGTTATCTATTTTACACATGGTCATGTCTATACGTCAGGGCTACTCTCTCAATTTATCCCACCCTCTTCTTCCCCGCTGTGTCTGCAAGACCGTTCTCTTTGCCTCGTCTCTATTCCTGCAAATATGGTCATCAGTACTATTTTTCTAGAGTCCATATATGTGCATTAGTACACGATATTTGTTTTTCTCTTTCTGACTTACTTCACTCTATGTGATAGACTCTAGGTTCATCCACATCACTACAAATGACCCAGTTTTGTTCCTTTTTATGACTGAGTAATGTTCCATGGTATATATGTACCATATCTTCTTTACTGAAGATGTCTTTTTAACCTACTATAGGGTGGATTGAGATGCTTTTTATTATTAAAAATAAGCCACATTACATTCTTCGGTTGACAAAATTGGGGAAGAAAAAAAGGAAAGATGGACAGGACTTCTATGTTGATAAGCAGAAGATAAGTCTTGTGGCTTCCTTGGTGGCTCTGTGGTAAAGAATCCACCTGCTGTTGCAGGTAGACATAGATTTGACCCCTGGGTTGAAAAGATCCCCTGGAGAAGGAAATGGCAACCCACTCCAGTATTTGTGCCTGGAAAATTCCATGGACAGAGGAGCCTGGTGGGCTACAGTCTACAGGGTTGCAGAGTTGGACACAACTGAGTGACTGAACAGCAGATAAGTCTTCGAAGGGGCTGAAGGTACAAATTGGTCAGCTCAGAAAGATTAGAAAACAGAGCACTGAAGTTTCCTTAAGGTTAAATGACCTGCTTCCTTTGGGCCCAGTTACAAATCTGGCTACTCTGGCAGAGCAGAAACTACTAAGAACGTTCAATTTCCTTTCTATAGTGTCGATATTTTACTCTCTGAAAATGCAAACTTCTTTTAAATGGTCAGAAAGGAATGATTTACATTCTTCTAAAAAACGATTCTGAACACCAACTTGTCATAGGATGCAAACTCCATCATTTGTATTTTTTTTCTTTTTGGTTTTCTGTATAGCCTAGTATCTGGTCAATTTTTATACATGTGTGGTAAAGAACCTGCCTGTCAATGCAGGAGACAAGAAGTGTGGGTTTGATCCCTGGGTTGGGAAGATCCCCTGGAAGAGGGCATAGCAACCCACTCCAGTATTCTTGCCTGGAGAATCCCATGGACAGAGGAGTCTGGTGGGCTATGGTCCGTAGGGTCGCAAAGAGTCAGACTCAACTGAAGTGTCTTAGCAGGCATGCATGCAAGTACTTACAAATGTGTATTTTCTATTTTTGGGTGAAGTTTTCTCTATATTGATTCATTTATTCATTCAGGGAATACTTAATATCTGTTATGGGCCAAGAAATCTTCTAGGCAATGGGCATGTAAAAGTCAGCAAGAAAAGAAAATAAAACATCTATGACATGTACAAGCTTGTTAATTCCTATCAAAATTGTTATAGTCTTACTAATTTTTTTGTCTGGTAGAGAACTCAGTTTCTGAGACTGGTGTTGAAATATCTACTATAATGGTGGCCATACCATGTTCTGCTTAGAATTCTGTAAGCTTTCGCTTTAATTATTTAGGCTAACGTTTGAAGTGAAGAGAAATGTGATCATCAACTCATTGACTAACTGTCATTTTTATTTTTAATAGTGCCCCTCTCGGCGCTTTTTTCCACATATGTTTTATCTAATATCAGTAATTTTAGGGCAGCTTTCCTTTGACTTTTGTTAAATATCTTGTATAAAATGTATTTTTATGTTTTTTTGTTCCAGAAATGTTTGTTTTAAGCAACATGACTATTATTTGTTTTTGTACTTTTAAAAATTTTTATTGGAGTATAGTTGATTCACAATGCTGTGTTCATTTCTGCTGTGGAGCAAAGTGAATCAGTTCTACGTAGACATATACCCACTCTTGTTTTAGGATTCTTTTCCCATATAGGCCATTACAGAGTATTGAGTAGAGTTCCCTGTGCTATACACCAGGTCCTTATTGGTTACCTATTTTTATATTTAGTAGTGTGTGTATGTCTGTCCATGTCTCCCAATTAATTCCTCCCCCCACTTACCCCCTGGTTACCATGTTTGTTTTCTACAATTGTGATTCTATTTCTGTTTTGTAAATAAGTTCATTGGTACGCCCACTTTTTTTTTTTTAAGATTCCACGCATAAGCGATATCTGTCTTTCTGTGTCTGACTTATTTCCCTTATTATAGTATGACAGTCTCGAGGTTCATGTTGCTGTGAAGGGCATTATTTTGTTCTTTTTTATGGCTGAGTAACATTCCATTGTATGTATATGTACCACATCTTCTTTATCAACTCATCCGTCGGTGGACATTTAGATTGCTTCCATGCCACAGCAATCAAAGCTACGGTAATCAGGATGGTTATGTTTTTGTATTTAAGTTCAAACTTATAAACACAGGAATTCATTGACCTCATTTTTTCCCCTGACAACTCCCCTACTTTCCATACCCATTTTCCTTCTCTGGAAAGAGAAGTGATAGCCTCTCTCTCCCAGAAGTGCTCTGGGAGAAGTGTTGGAGGTATGGGGTAGATGTCTCACTATTCAGCTCAGTCAATGACTCACTTACCTCTACTGGGCCTGGGATTCCAAGTCTGCAGCCTTCCAGGTTAGTTATGTGATTTCATCCCCACGGAAATGAATGCATCCCTAATGTGACAATGGGGTCATTGTCCGGCTCGGGGAGAAGGTGGGGAAGGTCATTGGATTTGCAAGTTTTCAACCAGTTCCCCTGTTTTTAGCCCTTGCCTCTTTCCCCTTCTACCACGTTTCACCAAATCAGGTGATTCTGTTTCTTGATGCCTTCTAGGTTTCTACCTGACAAGGGGCTGGCTTTGCCTGATGCCACACTCCTAAGTTTATGCTGTAATTTTCTGCTCTGTGCCGAGACAATCATAACCATCCTACCTTCTTCCTCTTTTCCAACATTCGTTGACACACTTCGTTCTCTGTTGACTCATCTGTTCAATAGGTCTTTAAAGATTTATAGCATTTTATTCCTTTATTTTGATGGAATTTTTGGAAGCAATGAGACTAAATATGCATGTTCACGATGCTATATTTAACCAAAAGTCCCTTGGTTATGTCTTAACAATTTTTATTGTTGCTAGGGTCTTAGCCAGAATTTCTATATTTCTTTTTTTTCAAATTGGAGTATAATTGATTTACAATGATGTGTTAGTTTCAAGTCTGTAAAACGGTGATTTGGTTATACATGTTTCTAGCTATATATTCTTTTCAGATTCTTTTTTCTTATAGATTATTATAAAATACTATACTATACAGTTGGTCTTTAGAATTTCTGTATTTCTGTGAGTTGAGGAGGATGGTATGTATGTTGAGGCAGGAGGAAGAGGCAGTTATAGGGTGTGTCTTTTCACATCCATCCAGTTTGGTATATTTACTCTTTTATTTCTTATTAAACATTTCACAATAAATGTTATAATCTCTGTTTTAGAGATGGGGAAACTGAGACTCAGGGTTAGTAAATCCCTGGCTCATGACAACAAAATCATGCTAAGTTTGAGAGCCAACATCTAATTCCAAAGCAAAGGCGTAATATCATCTCTATTTACGGTTAATGATTAATGATTTAAGATGACAATAAGTGTGTCTATTGTTAATAAATCAATTTCACCCACCATTGATCTGATTTGTGAAGTGTCACTGTTTATAGTTTACTTATAGTCACCTTTCAACCATTCATTGTTCCCACTCCAGGTACTAAGATTTTCATAACAATAGATTTTGCCTTTTTGCATATCAACACCACCACACATTCTGGAGGGCAATTTTTAATGAGGAGACAGTTAAATATGGTCTAATTGGTTTACTGTGGCTGGGTTCCATAATCAATCTACATAATTAACAATTAGATGTATCTGATGGAGTAATGTGGCAGTTTGATAGAGAATCATGGGTCAGACTAGTTCAGGAAACCACGTCTAGTGCATCCTTCTTTCATGAAGACAACCAGTAAGCTTCAGATCCTCACATTTACAGACAGGCTTGAATACTCCCCACTTCCCTCATCTCCAACCCTCCCCTCCCCTTCCCTCCTCTCTCCTGTCTCCTTAACTTTCTTTATTTCACTCCCTTTCTTTTTTCTTCTTTCTTTTCCTTTTTATTTTTTGATTATTCCTCAAAAACTGTGCTCATGATAGGTAAGTAAAGATAAATAATTCAGGAGCATTTGGGCCATTATTAGAACTTAACCATAAGCACTGTGCCTAGATAGCAAATATTTTCTGAATGGATGAATCAGTGAATGAGTAATTGTTCATCAGTGGCTTCTGTGATACACAAAGGAAGTTCTCGAGCTTCCGGGGAATTGTGAACAATGTGCATGGTGACTTCTTTAGTTTCTCACCTATCTTTTTGATTGTTGTTCAGTCACTAAGTTGTGTCCGACTCTTTGCGACTCCATGGACTGCAGTATGCCAGGCTCCTCTGTCCTCTACTATCTCCCAGAGTTTGCTTAAACTCATGTCCATTGAATCTGTGATGCTATCCAGTGATCTCACCCTTTGTCATTCCCTTCTCCCCCGTCCTCTATCTCTCCCATCATCAGGGTCTTTTCCAACGAGTCGGCTCTTCTCATCAGGTGACCGAAGTATTGGAGCTTCAGCTTCAGCATCAGTCCTTCCAACGAATATTTAGGGTTGATTTCCTTTAGGATGGACTGGTTTGATCTCCTTGCAGTCCAAGGGACTCTCAAGAGTCTTTTCCAGCACCACAGTTTGAAAGCATCAGTTCTCTCTAACAAGTCACAATTTTTCAAAAATTTGGCTGCATCAGGTCTTAGCTGTGGTATGTTGGATCTTTAATTGCCACATGTGGGATCTAGTTCCTCCACTGGGGATCGAACCCAGGCCCCTTGCATTGGGAGCATGGAGTCTTAGCCACTAGATCACCAGAGAAGTCTCAACAGGGAAGTCCCAACAAGTCATAATTCTTAAAGATGATCTATTGACCCAGGCTATAAGTATATATATTAATTAAAAGCAAATGAATAAAAACACTATATGTTGAACTGGTCAAGGTATTAGGTGCTATAAATATGTGATCTAAGAAGGTGTTATGACTAGAGATGATGGTGGGACCCCTGGGGAATGAACATAAGAATTAAACACTGAAGTATATAGAGTAGATGTGTATAAAGTGCAGGACATTTGCCTTAAGATTTCTCCTCTCCATTTCAGCATGTGTGTGGTGGGGGGGCATGGCGTGGGGGGATTCTTCATTCCACCAAGAGATTCTCCAAGGCTCGGTGGGTGTCCTACTAGTCCACTCAATCCTGGCACTGTCTGCCCAGAGAGAGCATCCAGGCCCACAGGTTGAGGGCTCTGTACCTCAAGACCTCCCTTGACTTCAAATGCCAGTCATAAGTCCAGGTTGTTCCCTGGCCTTTTAGCAGTTTGGCTATAAATTGGAGACTCCCATGACCTCCTCTTTGTGTTTGATTAACTTTGTTAGAGCAGTTTACTGGACTCAGGAAACTAGTTTACCTCCTAGTTTACCAGTTTATTATAAAGGATACTGAAAGTTACAAGTCAATAGTTAGTTAAAGAGATATCCAGGACAAGGTCCTGAACAAAAGAGCTTCTGTCCTTGTGGTTTGGGGCCCGGCACCATGGTGCATGGAAGCTTTCTGCTTCCACAACCTGGAAGCTCTCCTAACCCCCTTCTCTTGGGATTTTATGGAGGCTTCATTACAGGGATGTGATCAACTAGCTCACTGGCCTTTGGTGATCGATTCTACCTCTAGCCCCTTTCACCTCCCTGGAAACCAGGAGAGGGACTGAAAGTTTCAACCTGGTTCCCCTGGCAACCAGTCCCATCTTCAGATACTTTCCAGAAGTCATGTCGTTAACATAAACCCAGTTGTGGTGGAAAGGAGCTTGCTTAGATAAAAACACAACGTTTCACTTTCATGTATTTATAACTTCAGGAACTGAGGACTAAATATCATAAAAGATGTCCCCATTGTTCTTATCTCTCAGGAAATTCCAAGGGTTTTAAAAACTCAGTGCTAGAAATGGGACGAAGACCAAAAATATATTTGTTATTATAAATCACAATATCAAAGCTTAGTATGAGTGATCCTGTTGAATGCTGGCCTATAGGAATATAAACTTAGGATTGCCAGAACTGCTTTTTAAAAATAAACCAGAAATTCTGATATTTTTGTGAATTCTCTTGATTTGTTTAAGGTTAGAAAATGTGTCATTTGGACTGTTCAGTTGCAAATAACAGATATCCCTCTAGCCAGTTTAAGGAACAAAAGGGATTTATTAAATAATATATATGCACACAGGCTCCAGGAGACCAGAGAATCACTGCGATGATCTGAGTGTCTGTGTCCCTCCAGAATTCATATGTTGAAACCTTAACCCCTAAGGTGATGTTGTTAGGAGGCGGGGCCTTTGGGAGGTGAGTAGGTCTTGAGTGCCTAGTCCTCATGATGAGAACACTGCCTTTATGAAAGAGGCAAGCTTGCCTTGGAAAGCTCCCTTGCCCCTTCCACCATGTGAGGACACGGGTCTGCAGTCAGGAAGAGCATCTTCACCAGAACCTGACCTTGCTGGTGCCCTGATCTCAAACTTCCGGTCTCCAGAACTGTGAGAAATTAATTTATGTTGTTCATAAGCCATCAAGCCTGTGATGTTCTGTTATAGCCGCTAAATCACACTAAGACAGCCAGTCTTCAGAGATTATGCAGCCAAGAACAGCGCCCAAAATATGCTGCAGGACTGGCCAAGTGAAGACACTACTATAGCTACCATTAAGCATTGATGCTGAAACCCACCCCATCGATGCTAACTGCTATGCAAGAAGGGCTGCCACTGCTGTTGTCGCCTTCATCAGAGCGGACAGCTTTCAGTGCTTACTTTTGAACTGAAGCCTCACTCTAGTGTATCTGACCGGGTGAACCCATACTATTGCTTCAAGGCAGCCTGGGGGAAGGATTAGATGTCTTCTATCCTGGAGAAATAAGAACTTACAAGGCAGAAAACAAAAAACAAGAGGAGTATTCAAAGGAATGAATGATAAAGAGCATGTCAAGTTTCCATTAAAATAACCAATTCAATTTTGAAAAGATAAACACTGCGCTGGCCATCAAAATATGACTTTGTGTGAATCTGCCTGTCTGTCCATCACTAGTTGGTAGCCTCTGGTCTAGAAGGATGTTTCATTCCGTATGTAAAAATTAGAGCGGTGCTATTAATACATGGAAAAGTAATTGAGACAGCCAGCCTGTCCTTCAGAACCACGACAGAAAATAGGATCCAACAGTTCTGTGTTTACTCTGCCAGTAGCCACAGTCATTTCTAATCTACTCAGATCTACCAGCGACATCTTGTACAAAGCCATGGCTTGTCACATATGTGTTGTAGACTCATATAACAAAACTGTCCTGGAAGATGAATGAAATAATACAATTCTGCCTAACTAAAATTTCTAAAAGATGTTGCTCATGTCTTAGAAAAGTTTTATTTGAGCAGAAAGTAAAGACGGAATTAATAATCTCTGAGAATAGATGCAAAACCTCACTCTTAAACTCAATGGCATACCCTGTTCCTTTCTTCCATCTCCACTAGACTCTCAGCATTTGAGTTTTGAGCCATACCCTGACTCTCAAGGAATCCCGAATGCCCTTCTGGAAACCCCAGGTCTTCGTTAGAGATCCTCTTTTGAAGTTATTGCCCAATAAATACAAGTCATCTCCATAATTAAAATTTCTGCATTATAAAATTAATACCAGGATTTTAGTGTGTGGCCATCTTGTCTTTATTTACTTTGTGTTACTGAAATATCTTTGAGGCTATGATTTCACTATTTTGGTATGGTAAGTTGGACCTTCCTTCCATCTTGTGATTGAATGTCTTATGTCTACCCAGGAGGAAATTTAGGGTTTTCTGTCTTTCAGAATTGAAGGTTTTTTCTGTGTTTTAGACATTATTCTGATGTTTAGGAAGTAAATGGATTTTGAAAGGAGAGCATCAGTTATCATTAAGATCAACTTGGTCTTAAAAAAAAAAGCTATTACAAGCTCTGAATAACTCTAATAATGGTGAATTGCTCTTAAGGGTAGCTCTGAATTTATTTCAGTTTTTCCCTAGCTTTGGTCTTTTATTCTATTGAAAATTCCAAATTTAATGAGGATTAAGGATAAGCAATAAACAATTTTGAATTATTGTTGGCCATAACAGTTGAGATTAGCTCAGAGTAAGACATTTCTTCACTTTCATGGCCTACCTCTGCTGGTCAGATTTTTTTTTTTTTTTTACCCCTTTTAAAATTATTAGTTAAAAGTTCTTAAGTCTGACTCTTAATCTTGGTGTCTTCCTGTTGATGGGAGGCCAAGACCATCCTGTTATATTTGCTTCCTTCCCCAAATTGGATGGCTGGTTATATGTACAAAGGCTGTATACAAAGAATTGTGGCTTGAGCTTTCCAGGCTCACAGTGTCACTGTTTTCTGGCTATGGGCTAGGAGAGAAACAAATTATAAGAGATGAGTACAGGAGCTATGGAGCTGCTCCTTGGGTTGGCCATTTTCACACGGCCATTGAGTTGACAGCCACAAACCTCCCAATGTCATTCCATGGTAGACATCAGCTCTGTTGTGTCAGGAACACATGACTAGAGATAGAATGACATTTAACTGTCCTCCAGTTTCTATCTCTTCTTCCTTTTAGCAGTGGCATTCTTTAGACACCTAGCTAGAGGAGATGGTTCTTAGCCTCTTGGCGGCTAGATGTAGTCCTGAGATTGAAATCATTGGATATTAGTACAAGAGAGTTGTATAACTTCTGGGTTAAATTAATAAAAAGAATCAGCTTTTTCTTTCTTTACTCTTGCTGTGAGCAGGAAGGGGTAAAAATTGGCTAGCTTTGCTTATATGGATATGGACATCAATGGAGAGAGCAAAGCAACAAGACAGAGGTAGTTTAGGTGCCCGAATGATCTCAGGGAGTAAAGCGGCCTTACTGGTCCTGGACCATGAGTTTCTTTACTGCTTAACAACAGAGGAATAAAGGTCTATCTTATTTATACTTTTGATATTTTCTACCATGTTTGAGTTAATTACAGGAGGCTAGTCTATAGCCTAATTAATACAATCTGGAATTTTTTTAAATGTTTTTTTGCTATTTTTTCAATTACTAGAAGACCACATACTACAGTTGAAAGATCATAATATTAAGGATAAACAGGTCTGGGTTTGATCCAAAGTCCTGCAACTTCTTGAGGTGCATGAGCTTGAACATGTCATTCAATGTCTTTAAGTCTCAGTTCCCTTATCTTTGAAGCAGACATTTTAATATCTATCTTATAGGGTGGCTAAGAGTTCAGCAATGTCTTTAATAAAATTTCTGCCCTATGGTGGATATATAATACACTGCAAACTATTTTGCTTGGATTGTCAAATTGCATTGTTCCTAAAATGTGATAATGGTGTTTGTTATTGTTTAGTCACTTATTTGTGTTCAACTCTGCGATCCCATGGACTGCGGCACGCCAGAATTCCTTGTCCTTCACTATCTCCTGCAGTTTACTCAAACTCTTGTCCATTGAACTGGTGATGCCATCCAACCATCTCATCCTCTGTCGCCCCCACCTTCCCCTGTAGTGGTTATATTTATTAAAAGAGTTCTTATTGTTTAAGGACATATATTGGAATGTTTACAGATGAAGTAAAAACAAACTAAAGATTCATTATAATTAATTTCTCAGCCTCCATTCTGTATCTCAACCATGCTTACCTTCTTCTAGCTTCTAAATTTATCTTCCTAAAATGTTGGCTTTTAACATTTTAATTGCTTTGTTTATTTTCTTATTATTGAAAATGAAGGATTCGTTATTGGTTCTAGAAACAGCCTGTTATCAGAAATGAGAGTTGCAAGTATTTTCTCTTGGTTTGGTAAATGTTTTGTCTTTTCATTCTCTTAACAGTCTCATTCAAAGAGCAGATGTTCTTAATTTTGATAAGATTCAATTTAATATTTTATCATTTTTTGCTTTTACTTTTGCATTTTGTGTATGCGTGTCTAAGAAAGTTATACTTAAGTCACAAGGATTTCTCCTAGATTTTCTTCTAGCAGTTTTATATTTTCAAGCTTCATATTTATTTCTGTGGGCAAGTTCAGCTTCACATATCATATATATACATACTCAGTTCTTACAGCATCATTTGTTGACAGATGATTTTTCTCTATTGAAATGTCTGTGCACCTTTGAAAAATTAATTGACAGCAAATATATGGATTTATTTTTGGACTTTATTGTGTTCCATTGATCTACTTGTGTATAAGTATGCCAATTTCACCCTTTCTTGGATATAATATCTATAAATAAGAATTGAGATGAGGTAGTGTGTGTCCTTCTACTTTGTTCTTTTTTGAAGTTGTGTTGGCTGTTCTAGGTCTTTTGCATTGCCATTTGGATTATAGAAACAGTTTTTCAATTTCTACAAAAAATCCTGCTGTGAATTTGATTTGGATTGCACTAAATTTATATGTCAACTTGGGAAGAACTGAAATAATAACAATATTGAGTTTTCAGATCCATAGCAATGATATCTCTCTCAAATTATTTGTTTTCTTATACTTCTCTCAAACTGTTTAGTAGTTTTAGCATGCAAGCCTTACCCATTATTCGTCAGTTTTACTTCTAAGTATTTCAAGATTTCTGATGCTGTTTTAAATGCTATTTTTTGATTTTCAATTTCTGTTTTTTTTATTGCTTATACATAGAAATTCAGTTGAATTTTTATATGTATCTTATAGTCTGTAACTTTGCTCGACTCATGTGTTCTAGCAGCTTTCTTATAGATTCAACAGGAATTTCTACAGGAGTGCTCACGCCATCTGTGAATAGAGTTTTACTTCTTCCTTTACAATTTGGCTTCCTCTTATTTCTTTTTCTTATCTCATTTTGCTGATTAGGGCTCCACTATAATGTTGAATGGACAGAGGATCCTGGCGGGCTACAGCTCGTGGGGTCACAAAGAGTTGGACACGACTTAGCGACTAAATAGCAACAGCAAAGTAAATACTGGTAAATTCTTGCAGTGGAATTCTAAGCAGCACTTAAAAACAGTGAGTCCATTCCATATGTAATACCGTAGCTAAGAAACCTTGTCAAGTGAAAAAAGATAAGACACTGTGTATAGCCTGCTGCCAGTTGTAAAAACAAGAGAATGTGCATCATGTATACTTGTATGTTGAAGATTATCTCCAGAAGAGTCCAGAAGATAGGGAATAGTTGTTAGCTCTGGTGAGATCTGGGAGACTGAAGGATTTCAGCCAGAGATTAATTTATCACAGAATATTTGTCTGCTTCTCTTGAATTTTGTGTCATGTGAATGCATTATTGAAGTAAAACAAAAGAGGAGAATTTAATAGCTACAAGGTAATGCTTGCAGTAGGCTAAATTTTATTGCTCCTTCTCCGCCGTATATTCCAGTAGATCAGAAAATCTTGTGTATGAGCTGCCTTGATATTTTATTGATTTTCTCATACTCTATCCGGGATGTGTAATTTAACATTTACTCTGCAAAGGGCATTGAGGCCTCTTATTCCTTCCTGTGACTCCATGAACCTCATCAAAGCTCTAGTGAGTGGGTTGCGGAAACCAGTACTTTGCGTAGTTTTCCTTAGGACAGTCCTCCATCACCCACACCCCTAAATTCAATTAACCATAATCAATGAAAGATTAAAAAAAAAAAATATTAAACATGCATACTGCAATGTAAGGCCAGTTAAAATCTCAGAGTATGTCTATAGTCTTTCAGTCTTCATCCACAGAGTATTCCCGTGATACACTGCACTGTCCCCATTTGGGATTGGAATGAGTGTGACTCAGAAGAATGTGTCCCCTGAGCTGAAACACACACCCAAGAGGAGCCCTGTTTGCAGGGGTGCATCATAAAGCTGCCTCCCTCAGAACAAGAGGGAGATTGATTTCTGCGGTGGCAAAGTGTAAACAGAATTCTTTGCTCCCCAGAGAGAAGCCCCCCAAAGGAAGTAATTCATGGAAAAGGTAATTACCAATTAAATAGTAAACGTGCTACTTGGCCTGTAAGAAGAATTAAAACATATTTACACTTCAAAAAGAAGCAATTAGTGATAGTTGATTCACTAAGGAAAGTGCCAGACCAGGACAGAGGAAAGTGTGTAAATAGATAAAGACAGAGAGATTTATTATTAAATTAAAGCCCCTTAATTACTGCAAATGTTAAATATGCAGTTTTCTGACATTTAAATGATGCTTTTCACCCAAATGAAAATGAATTGTCCACCTCGGATTCCCACTTCCTAGGCAGGATGTAAATGTCAGTCCTAAATTAAAGTTAACTAGTTTCTGCTATACATTAAAAAAATTTAATTAGAATCAATAAATCATTTTTTCTTTTTAAATTTTGAAGTCCAAGTGTTTTAGTCCAAACATTCAGCCGGCTCTCCAGAAGGAAGGAAATGGTCAGAGTCCCGGGGGTTTGGGTACAAGGAAGCCCTCTGCTTCAAGGCCCTGTCTGTGACCCGCCGGGAGATGGGGTGACAAGTGCGCATTTCCAGGGAAGGCCTGTGCCTTTCTAACCTGCCCCTCTTCCTTGGCCCTTCAGTGCCCCCGAGGGATTAAAGGCGTGCCTTCGGAACTAGAAGCACAGTTCTATTGAGAAGGTATCCATAGGGTCGCAAGAGTCAAACACACCTTAGTGACTAAACCACCATCACTACCATCACCCCATTTATAATCACCTGCTGTGTACCAAGAGTTTAACCTATTTTTCCTTATTTCAACCTCATAAGAGTCCTCCAAAGTTTTCTCATCATTTTCTTTTGCCCAACTCACACAGGATGATTCTTTCCCAAGTCAAGAGGCTTAGAAAGAACTGGGATCCAAGCCCCAGGTCTCTCTGCCACTCACCATTCTGCCACTATTAAAACAAGCAAAGCAAAACAAAACAGAAAAAATGAGGAGAGAGTGATAACAGTAAACTTCAATTTTATTTTTTTATTCATTTATTAGTTGCAGTACACGGAAGTTTTATTAAGAGTTGTGGCATATGGGATCTAGTTCCCTGACCAGGGATCAAACCCAAGCCTCCTGCAGAGGGAACATGGAGTCCTAACCAGTGGATCACCAGGGAAGCCCCTAATTTTTTTTTTTTTTAATTTACTCAATCACAGCTTTAGAGAGTATCCTTGTCATCCTAGGGTGTTCCTGGCTGTGTCGTGTCTAAATTTTTATCCTATAATTACCAGAAGCTAGTCACTATTCTTAAAAAAAGGCTCTTCTGCTTAAATTTGACAAGGTTGCTTTCTGTTTTTTGACACTTAGCATCCAGAAAGCATAGTTCTGGTCCTCCACTTCTTGCTTCAATTGTACCCTGTCGTCACTGGACAGAAATACTTATTTCTCTCTAGGTGTTTATCGAGTGTAAGGCACTGCCCGGTACGTTAGGGGGTCATTACTAACATGATTACTAACATGAATCTTTTCAACTGTTCTCCTAAAAGGAGGCAGGGATCAAATCCTTTGAAAATACTAGACTAATCCTTGTTCACCAGGTTTTCTTTTTTTACAGGACTTCTCAGAGCCTTTATATGCCAGTGTGCCCTGGGAATCTTAGGAAAGAGATAACATGTATCAATTTCAGAATGTATATGATGTGGAAACTTTTTTTTTTGTTTCCTTGAGGATTCTCTTTTGTGAATAATGTCTAATGAAACATAATCGGGACTGCTAGGATAACAATAGAAGCTATGAAGGAAGAAATAATTTGAGAAAGTTGAGAAAGGCAGTAGAATTTTAAACAGGCAAACTCTAAAGTTTGAGAAAGGGCAAAAGGCAGAAGGCAGGGGGGAAGGAACAGGCTTCTGAAAAGGCAGATCAGTAAAATCAAAAATTTAAAAAAATGTTTACTTCAAATTGCTGTCACATGCAATATGTAGCAAAAATTCCCCCAAAAGAAATGTTATGGAGTGTTCTTAAATCACAGCATATTGCTGTCTCAATATGCCTCATTTTTAATACAATATTTCAATAAAACAGAAATATGAGGTGGCTGTGAGTACAGACTAGAGTCCAATGTGAAAATCATCTTGTCTCCTGGGTTTACACCAAAAAGGTCTACAGGGTGGTGGTCATCATCAGAAGCAAAATCACAAATCCTACATGTGGTCCATCCACCAACTGAAATGTTTCAGGAGCTATTCTGATCCGTCTACATTAAGGAAGAGATAAACAGCTGGAAAAGACTGAAAAGAAGGTAATTAGAATTGTCTAGAGCACAGAACAACTTTATATGAGGCATGAATGAAAAAAAAAGTCTTTAGAAGAGAAAGTTAAAAGAAGACTGATGTTTATATCAGTATTTATACAGTACATGTTATATGCAGGCCTTGTGCTAAAATAAAAGATATAGATTGTGGAACAAGTTTTCACATTAAATCCTGGAAAAGGAAATTTCTCTTCTTGGATCATTTTTTGAAGCTTGGAGAAATTGTTTTAAGGAAAATAAAAAGAAACTCTTACTTACCAAACCCAATCTATACATTAAATTTTTTTTTCCTAAAGGATTTGTCAAAATGTTTCCACGGTATTTTTGCTGTTCAGTCGCTAAGTCATGTCTGACTCTTTGTGACACCATAGACTGCAACATGCCAGGCTTCCCTGTTCTTCACTATCTCCTGGAGTTTGCTTAAACTCATGTCCATTGAATCTATGATGCTATCTAACCGTCTCATCCTCTGCCAACCCCTTCTCTTGCCCTCAATCTTTCCCAGCATCAGGGTCTTTTCCAGTGAGTTGGCTCTTTGCATCAGGTGGCCAAAGTATTGGAGCTTCAGCTTCAGTACCAGTCCTTCCAATGAATATAGAGCATTGATTTCCTTTAGGATTGACTGGTTTGATCTCCTTGTTGTCCAAGGGACTCTCAAAAGTCTTCTCCAACACCATGGTTCAAAAAACTCTTAATAGGACTCAAAAAAAAAAAAAAAAGGAAAAGATTTCATGATTCTCCCTTTTAGCATTCTTCCTCAGTGACTTAGATATGCTAGAGCAATCTGACTCTTATAAGAATATACAGTATTTTGCAAACTTTTCTGATCACACAGTGTTGTTCTGAGACCATAACATCTTGTATAAATGTTGATTCAAGGAATACATTTTGGAAAATGTTCTTAGGGATGAAAAATGCAGAATAGCTCAAAGGAGTATTTAATGAAGTTTTTATGGATCATGAGCTTGTGAGTCTGATGACCTAAAGGAAAACTATCTTTGACTTTCAGTTAGTTTTGAAATACTATCAATGTATTAGAAATTAGGTAGATATTTACAGCCTTCTATGTTTTACTGAAGGGCTTCCCAGGTGGTGCTAGTGGTAAAGAAATTGACTGCCAATGCTGGAGATGCAGGAGAGGAGACTGGGTCAAGAAGATGCCCTGGAGGAGGGCATGGCAACCCACTACCATATTCTTGCCTGGAAAATTCCATGGACAGAGGTGCCTGTGGGATACAGTTCATAGGGCTGTAAAGAGTTGGACACAACTAAAGTGACTTAGCACAGCATAGCACAGGTGAAATCCATGGAATCCATGAAATCCATGGAAAAAATACCTTTTAAAAATGTTAACAGCTCACCTAGTGTCTTTATAGACCCTCTGTCATGAAATTATCTTCACAACAGTGTTTTCAAGTAGATATTAGTAAACTGTGATTCCAAGATGGCCAGTTATTTTCTCAAGATCACACAGCTTGTTAGTGGAAAAGCCAGAACCCAGTTCCAAGACTTTTGATTGCACATTTTGTTTTGTTTCCCATTATAGTCCTTCTTCATAAGACTAAAGAAGATAAGGTATAACATTTAGGCTAGTTCAAAACTTGTCCTGAAATTGTTTTTATTGCGGTCCTTTGATGGATATAAGGAAGCCCAAATCTTCCTGTGGTCAGTTTGGTTACCTCTTAAGTCTTGCCTTATGCATAATACAGAATTTCACTCTCCTCTCTATCTCAAGGAAAGTCATAGAATTTGAACAATAATTGATCATCAGTAGAGTGTTTAGTTGGAGAAGGCAATGGCAACCCACTCCAATACTCTTGCCTGGAGAATCCCAGGGACAGGGGAGCCTGGTGGGCTGCCGTCTATGGGGTCGCACAGAGTCGGACAGACTGAGAGACTTCACTTTCACTTTTCACTTTCCTGCACTGGAGAAGGAAATGGCAACCCACTCCAGTGTTCTTGCCTGGAGAATCCCAGGGATGGGGAGCCTGGTGGGCTGCCGTCTATGGGGTCGCACAGAGTCGGACATGACTGAAGTGACTTAGCAGCAGCAGCAGCAGAGTGTTTAGTATATCAATAGGTTCATGGGAGGAAACAAAGGTCTTCCTCCTTTGACTGGGTTTAAAAAGAAAAAAAACAAAATGACTTTTATAAAGCAATTTTTTTTCCTGTTAACTTTTAAAAACTCATATGCACTTTCAAGGAAATTTAATCCATATGTTTTTAAATCATTTGCACTTAATTCATCACATGTTTGGTAAAAGCTATTTGATTTCCTAGAAGCGTAGGGACAGTTGTTTATAGGATTTTAAAACCCTTCTTTCCTTGAACTAGGAAGTCTCATCTTACAAGGTTTTCCAGTGAACTAAGCCAAAAATGACTCAAACTCAGGATCCCTAATCTTAGGTTTCCAAGTAGCATCTCCCAGATGGTCCTTGATTTTATTTATTTATTTAGGCTCCACTCTGCAGCATGTGACTCTTAGTTCCCCAGCCAAGGATCAAACTCATTATCCCTGCTGTGGAAGCATGGAGTCTTAACCACTGGACATTAGGCATGTTCTTAGTCAGCTTGATTAGCCCCTGATGCATCAGTTCCTTCTATGACTCTCATCTTGCTTTTTATTTATTTATTTTTAACGGAAGGATAATTGCTTTACAGTACTGTATTGATTTCTACCAAACATCAACATGATCATTCTTGCTTTTGAGCCTACAATAAAATAACCAAAAAGGAGGAAAGAAAAAGGAAACCATGAGATTTTGCTGCTTAACAGAAAAATGGCAATGGATTTCTTGTCAGAGAATTTAAGTTTGAGTCTTTCATAATAAGGGTGAAGGTCTTGGTCAAGATGCCTCAAGGTATAGGAGTATTAATGACTATATTAAAATGGCTCTGAGTTTAAGTTGAGTTGCTGGCATAGTAAGCTAATGGTTAATAAGGCCATTTTTATAAGTCCTTTTGCCAAAATTCTTTAGAAAACTCTTTAAGATTATAATAACTGTTAGTCAATATTAGCATGAATTAATGTTATTATTAGTAAAAACTAATACTTATTTGTTCTATGCCAGAAAGTGTCAAATCTCATTTTGTCCTCCTAGTCACCTAATGATGTAGATATTATTATCATGTGCCCAGAAATTCCACCAGAATGCCCAGAGCTGCCTAAAAATATCATCTTCATTAGGGAACAAAGGACTTTTGGTTAAGAGACTGATTCCCAAGCTTAGAAGTTATTCCTTCAAGGCAATAACTTTAAATAATTTTAAAGAAGTTACTTTAAAGTTTTTGGGAAGGTCTGCCTTGAAGCAGTATTGACAGATTTCTCAAGATATTTCTAGGGGATCAAGAAAATTTACAATAAGAAGGCAAAGAATAGGCTGGAATTAGAACTTTTGTTCTAACAACAACAACAAAAAAGGATGAAGTAGCTTGAATAGGTAAACAATGTGTTCTTCAGTTAGCTTTTGGTATAGTATTGTTCATTCATCCACTATTTGTGATCAGTTCAACCCCTCTGAATTCCTCCTCCTTTTCCCCAACACATTCTATACGCTGAGGAAAGTGAGATCTGGGAGGAGCTGAGCTGCAGAGACAATAGAGGGGCTTATTTTAGAGGCTTGGGGAAAGCAAGGTGGTAAGAGATGAGATATTGGTTGAGAAAACCAAACAGTGAGATGACCAAAAATGTCTAATCAGCAATAAGAATTTGATGTTCAGGTAGTGTTTAGTGTGAGTCTTCTTTCCACTTTGACATGAGATGTTAACTAACAACTTTTTGTCCAATATATTATGGAATTAGAGCCTCAAAGTGCACCCATGAACTGAATTCTGATTCAAATTAGGTGCCAGGTAAAATAGAGGTTCCTCAAACTGGGCCCAATGCACAGGAATTACATGTTTTTTCAACATATTTATCAAATGCTTACTCTGTACAATGGTCTGAGATAGATATTAGGGATACTATGTAAATAAGATGTTGTTTTTGCCCCCAAGAAATTTAGTCATAAATAGACAAATTAAAAACTGCGTGTGAAGAGTTAGAAAGTAGGTAATTGTAGGGTGCTTGGGAATATCAGTGGAGGATACTATTCCCATGGTGACAGAGACAGGAAATGTGAACTTGGAAGGCAGAACAATGAAAGGGACTCTGAATTCCTTTACTGGAAGATTCTCTGAAAACTAAGAGGTTGCTGATGAACTTAGAGGCTTGTGGAGACTTGTGCTTTCACATTTCCATTGGCAAGAACTGTCAGGGGACGTTTGACTTTAAGGAATCCAATCTGTTGCCATTTCTCAAGGATTCTCTGTTCCTTATCAGTTCCTATTCCGGGAACAAGTGAAACAGCATGCTGTTTCTAGGACTGCGGTCATAGGATGAGACATGTATGAATCCCCTTCAGTGACTCTTTTCAGCATCAGCAACCTTGTATGTATTAGACTATCCATATTGTGACTATTGATAAAATTTCATCCTGTGTAATAGCTGAGTAATCATCTTACTAAAGATGTATAAGCCTGCATTTCTGCTAATAAAGAGCTCCATCAGAGCTTGGGTTCCCATGTCTTTCTTTCTTTCTATCTCTCTCTCTCTCCCTCCCTCCAACTCTCTCTTTCACTTTCTTATCGTTGGCTCTGGACTACCAGGTTCTGGTCCATTAAAGGACCACAACAAGTGGCGCCCGAATAGGGACCTGGTACACGTGGCATTTTGGGCAGAGTGACTCAGGGCCTATTGAGGTCGGTAAGCACTAAGACATGGGTCAAATGACTGAAAAGCCCCATCATTTCTCTACTTTACTTCACTGTTTGTTCAAAAAGACCTTTTAAATCTTAAAGCAGAAAACTATGAGATCTCTGTCTGTCTGGATATATATGTATGTCTCTAGATAATATTGCTGAGGTTAATTTATGAATGAGCTAAACAACAGTTGATGGTTTCTGAAAAAAAGTAAGATGCATGTTTTCAGTAAAAAGGGTATAAGAAATGGAATTACATTTTATTATGAGAAAAAGGATGTATGGCTTACAGATGGCTATTTTATGAATAGACAAATATATCGATGAATACAGAAAGTGTAAAAAAGGTTTGTGAAAAGTGAGACCCAAAAACAAAGTTCTATGTGTGGTACATTTTATTAACAGAAAAAGAAAGAAATATGACTTATAGATGGCTGTTCTATGAATGGACAAATAAAGTGATGAATACAGAAAGTGTAAAAAGGGTTTGTGGAAAGTGAAACCCAAGAAGAAAGTTCTATGTGTGGTACATTTTATTAAGAGAAAAAGAAATATGACTTACGGATGAATACAGAAAGTGCAAAAAAGGTTTGTGGCTAGTAGAAGAGAGTTTTATGCATGATACAAGTGTCTTAAGTCTTATGACTTTACCAATAACTGCTAGCTATAGCTATATTATTTTCTATGTCACTTGTTTCAGAAGATTATTTCTTACATTAACAAATGTGTGACTGAGCCTTTGATATAATGCTGTTATACAGTTCTATATGATATCAATGATTGTAATAATGTAACTCTGGATATGGGAAGAAGCAACAAGAGGGAATATTTTCCTGGACCAAGAGGCTAGTAAGACAGTGGTCCAGAGACTTTTTCTACTTGTAAGGTCTGGTACAATAACAGCACACTGAGTGGCCTATCAATGGAATCTTCCCCAGACCTGGGAATGAGCCTTCTCAGCACCATGAGACACAATGGCCATCACATGCCCCCCAAACATGGTCAAATATGTGACTATGAAGGGACCCTGCTGACTGGAAGTTGATACTTGCCAGCTGCCTCTACGAAGATTACATCATGACCACTGCAAGCTGCTGACCTTCAACACCCCCTGAAAGGAGTTCAGGGTGGAAATAAAAAATAAGGCACTCTGTGCTCTGGGAAAAACCCAGAAAAACTGGCCTTCAGATAGTCAGATGTTTTCAGGTAAAGATTTTATGAGCCCAAATTCTTGCATCTTCTCATACCTAGAGAAACACTAATGTCATGAACCAATGTCTGGTCCTAATTCTCCTGGTAGCCCCTGAACAACTGTTCTACTTCTATTATTCTTTGGGCCATGTACCTTTAACGTTCCTGTTAAGTTTGTTTCTTTCCAAATATAACAAATCTCCAAATGGTAATATGACAAGAATATTCCCTGACCAACACCTAGACAATGCTGAAACAAGTCACCTTATCATTCCATGGACTCTCATCTCCCCCTGTTAATGCACCCTGACAGAGAGCAGACAAAGGGAACCCAGAACCCCACAACACCCCTATACAGCCTGAATAAGCCAGAGCGGTCATTGCCCCTTTTCCCCTGAGACTGGTTTCCCAGATGCCTGAGAAGGGAAATAGGTAGACAGTTAGACAAATATAATAAATAAGGGGGAATTGTCAGGGGATGTTTGACTTTAAGGAATCCAATATGTTGCCATTTCTCAAGGATTCTCTGATCCTTATCAGTTCCTATTCCAGGAACAAGTGAAACAGCATGCTGTTTCCAGGACTGAGGTCATAGGATGAGACATGTATGAATCCCCTTCAGTGACTCTTTTCAGCATCAGCAACCTTGTATGTATTAGACTATCCATATTGTGACTATTGATAAAATTTCATCCTGTGTAATAGCTGAGTAATCATCTTACTAAAGATGTATAAGCCTGCATTTCTGCTAATAAAGTACCCTTGCTCCATCAGAGCTTGGGTCCCTGTGTCCTTCTTTCTTTCTCTCTCTCTCTCCCTCCCTCTGGCTCTCTCTTTCACTTTCTCATCATCGACTCCAGACCATCAGGTTCCGGTCCATTAAAGGACCACAACAGAGAACAATTAAGGATAGTATGAGAATTGCTGTCAGTCCAAACAGAAGGCCCACCAATACGTGGTAGAAACCTGCAGCTTTTTTCTGATGTTTTTAGCAGCCTTTAGTGACCACAGAATATTTTCAAACTGTGTCCCTCCCTTTGTTGGTTAAAAAGTGCTTTGAATAGACAAGCATTTTTCATGTGCTGAGAAAGGGTATGGGGATGGATTAGGCCATGAATTGGGTGGGAAAGGCTGGTGTGTTTTCTCATGGAGGCGACTGCAGGAAGGTTTATTATTCCATTAGAAAAGAATCTCGGGGCCTTCCCTGGTGGTTCAGGGGTTCAGACTTTGTCTTCCAATGCAGAAGATGAAGGTTTGATTCTTGATTGGGGAGCTAGGATCCTATAAGCCTCTGGGCCAAAACATCAAAACATAAAACGTAAAGGAAAAATATTGTAATAGATTCAATAAAGACTTTAAAATTGGTCCACACTAAAAAAAAAAAAAAAAAAAAAGAAGAGTCCTGAAAGTCAACTCATCTTTTCCTTGGTCTGTAACCTAACACAATATAAAATCTCATGATTCGACACTGACCAGAAACAAAACATGTGCTCTTAGGGCTCAAAAGGATTGTCATTGCTGCCTGCCTTGGTCAGTGCAGGCTTAAACAACAAAGATTTACTTCTCACAGTTCTGGGGTCTGGGCAGAACAGATCAGTGTCTGATGAGGGTCCACTTCCTGGATTGTAGATGGCTGTCTTCTCACTGTGTCCTCATGTGGCGGTGGGCAGAGAAGCAGGCTGTCCTGGGACTCTTACAAGGGCACTAATCCCGTGCATGGTCTCCCCTGGTGGTTCAGTGGTAAAGAATCTGCCTGTCAATGCAGGAGAGTCAGGTTCAATCCCTGGGTTGGGAAGATCCTGCACGCCGCGCCCTCCCCCTCCCCGCGGAAGGAAATGGCAACCCACTTCAGTATTCTTGCCTGGAAAATTCCATGGACAGAGGAGCCTGGCAGGCTATAGTCCATAGGGTCACAAAAGAGTCGGACATGACTCAGTGGCTGAACAACAACACACAATTGCATTCTTGAGGGTGCCAGCCTCATGACCTCATCTACTTCTAATTACCTTCCAAAGGCCCCCACCTCTTAATACCATTACATTGGGGGAGGGGGAGGGTATCAACAGATGAACTTTGAGGGGCAAGAAACATTCAGTCCATAACATTCCACTGACTCTCTGTTGGTAATGAATGAGGCCACCCCACAAACCCTGTGTGAAGGGTTCAACAGACCCATCCATTTGAACTGGAAACACAATTATATCACCATTTTTTAACTTAAAATAAATATTTTAAAGTCTCCTTTTTTGGTTACATTCAATCTCAGAAGGCCGCTAGGAAGTGCAGCTCTGTGAAAATGACTCTTTCAAAGCCATTTAAATTGTGCAGGTGTGTGATTCACCCTGCTTGTCTGGCTGTGGATATGGTCACGGCCAAAACGACATCAATACCACATTGCCCCTGACTCCCCAAGCCTGAAAAAGAGGCAAAACATTCTGTAATTGGGGATTGCTTTGCATGAGTTTTAATTTGATTAGTAACATTCCATAAGGCTAACATGGTATATGGAAATTATGGACAATTAAAACTGTGATCAATTAGGTCTAAATTGTTAGTCCATTAAGAGGCAGTAACAAGAACTCTTGATTTTCCAAATCTTTTCCCCTAATCCTTTTGCCCTAGCAGTCCTCATAATGACAGACGAAAACTCTTCTGTTACTCCTGTGTTATGCCAGGAGTTTCGATAAATCCACTCATTTTTATTATTTAGGAGCATGCAACCAGATAATTTAGGTATAAATAATGTATAAAAAATCTTTGCAAATGCAACACACTTCCTTTTTATCGCCATCATAAAAACAATAAAAATAATCGTCTGAATGGCTTTAGCAATCCAGAATATGCAGACCATGTGTGCAGCACAAACCTATCATCTCTGGATAAATTAGGTAAAATGTCCTCACATTAGTTTATAAAAGCTTCAGAGCAGTGTCTTCAAATGACACTTGAACTTTAAAGATATGAAGTGAGACATAGCATTGTAGAAAAATCCTGACTTCAAAACTATAGCCTTTTTCTTTTTTAGTAATAAACTGAGAAAAAAAATCCACTAGAGGAATTTTCAGAAACATATTTCAGTGGGTCTCTATTTGGGGCCTTGTGTCTCCCTCCAGGCCAAAAAGCACCTGTTTCATATTTCCTGGTGAAATGTTCCCAAGCCTTCAAGGCCCAGGTCATATGCCACCTCTCCAAGAAGCAGTCTATATTCATCCCAGAAAGTGTACCTCTAAACTCCCATGGGCATTTCTTCACTGGTCCCCTTATGGTTATCTTGTGATTTTCTTCCTTGTCTTCATTGTCTTGCCCTTCACATTGTAGACTGTCCTCTGTATCCTGTGGTGTTTGGCATATGATCTTGAACCTGGAAACCACAGATAAGCTTTTGCTGAATTTATCAATGACTTACTAAAGTTTTGTTACAAATGTACTTTCATGGCCTTGAGGAGATGATATATACTTTACTCTCTTTTTATTTTTTCCCCCATTACTGAGAAAGATCTAAAATTGAGTTTCATTGAGATTTAAGCTTGTGAGCCTCATACATCAGCCAAAACAAAAATCTGGTTGCTCGCTTAAAAGAATTCTTATAGGTAAGGATCCATGTAACACACTGACAGAGATGCTGTCTAAGCTCAGATTAAGAGTAGATGTTCGGGAACTTCCCTAGTGGTCTAGTGGTTTAGACTCCACGATAGGGGGCCCAGGTTCAATACCTGGTCAGAGAACTCAATGCTGCATGCCATGACTAGTAAAAGATTCCAGGGAATAGTTTATAGCTGATTATACAATCTGCAGGAGAATGTCTGGTTTTAATGGCAACTGTCCCCAGATAAAGCAGTTAGCAAAGGGATTGAAAGTGTTGGAGAAGAGAGGTAGTCCGGCTGTGGCCATGGTCACAGCCAAAACGACTGTTTTCCAGATTCAAGACTTTCTTGCTATTTAATAGTGGATACTCAGTGAACATTAAAAATAATCATTTGAATTGCTGGAAGGGGTCATGGACAAAACAGGCAAGGGTAATAGCTTCAGATGAGATTCAGTTCAGTTCAGTTCAGTCATTCAGTCGTGTCTGACTCTTTGTGATCCCATGGACCGCAGCACACCAGGCCTCCCTGTCCACCACCAACTCCCGGAGCTTACTCAAACTCAAGTCCATCGTGTCAGTATGCCATCCAACTATCTCATCATCTGTTGTCCCCTTCTCCTCCCGCCTTCAATCTTTCCCAGCATCAGGGTCTTTTCCAGTGAGTCAGTTCTTCGCATCAGGTGGCCAAAGTAGTTTCAACTTCAGCATCAGTCCTTCCAAATAACATTCAGGACTGATTTCCTTTAGGATGGACTGGCTGGATCTCCTTGCTGTCCAAGTGACTCTCAAGAGCCTTCTCCATCACCGCAGTTCAAAAGCATCAATTCTTTGGTGCTCAGCTTTCTTTATAGTCCAACTCTCACATCCATACATGACTACTGGAAAACCACAGCTTTGACTAGATGGACCTTTGTTGGTATGAGGTTAGGGTTTTAATTCCACTGCTATTCCTTTGACATTTTTGTTTATTGCAGCCATACCTTGTTTTATTGTGCTTTGAAGATAATGCATTTTTTAAAAAAACAAATTGTAAGTGCTGCAATCCTGCATTGAACAAGTCTAAAGATCCCCTTTATATAAATATAAAATGAGAAGGAAATGGCAACCCACTCCAGTATTCTTGCCTAGAGAATTCCATGGATAGAGGAGCCTGGCAGGCTACAGTTTACAGGGTCAAAAAGAGTTGGGCACGACTGAATTTAGCATGCATTATTGTGTCTGAAGATATTGCATTTTTTTTTTTTTTAACAAATTGAAGGTTTGTGGCAATTCTGCATTGAGCAAGTCTATCAGTGCCATTTTTCCAACAGCAATTGCTCACTTTGTGTTTTGGTAATTCTCACAAAATTTTCAAACTTTTTCATTGTTATTATATTTATTGTGGTGATCTTTGACCAGTGACCTTTGACATTAGTATTAGGACTTGCTGAAGGCTCAAATGACCATTAGCACTTTTAGCAATAAAGTGTTTTTTCATTAGATATGTACGTTGATTTATTAGACTAATACTATTGCACAGTATAGTGTAAGCAAAACTTATATTCACTGGGAAGCCAAACATTTTTGTGTGATTGACTTTACTATGATATTCCCTTCATTGCAGTGGTCTAGAAATGAACCTACAGTATCTCTGAGGTGTGCCCGTACCTTTGTAAAATAATGTTCCCTTATCTTGTTTGACACATTTATAGAAACCTAAGTGTTATGGGAAGTGACCTTGGTGAGCCCAGGCAATAAAAGTCAAAGGTGAGGAGCAGAGATTCAGATGCAAAGATGGCCCAGTGGAGATAAAAGCAGAAAGCTGTGGAGGGCATTAAATGAGGCCTGCATCCATCCCTGGCTTGGCCGTATCACTTTGCTGGTATTTCTTCAGCAATACTGGCAAAGATGCTGTTTCTGTAATTCTTAACATCTAAAGCTCAAGGAAAGAAAGAGTTAAGATTAAGGTAGTGAGAAGTTATGAGTGACTTGATTTGGCAAGTGCCTTAGTAATTGTATAGGGGTCAGTGAGCTTTTTTTGCAGAGGGGCAGGTGGTAAATAATTCTGACTTGTCAGGCCCTATGAGGTCCATTATAATTACTCATCTCTGCCATTATTTAGCATGCACGCCTGAGTGTGTGGATGCTAAGTCGCTTCAGTCGTGTCTGACTCTTTTGCTTCCCCATGGACTGTAGCCCATCAAGCGCCTCTGTTCATGGGATTTTCTAGGCAGGAATACTGGGGTGGGTTGCCATGCCCTTCTCCAGGGGATCTTCCTGACCCAGAGACTGAACCCACATCTCTTATGTCTCCTGCATTGGCAGGTGGATTTCTTACCACTAGTGCCACCTGCAAAACCCAGCATAAAAGCAGTCATAGACAATATATAAATGAATAGGGGTGGCTGTGTTCCCATGAAATTTTATTTGTGGCACAGAAATTTGAATTCCTTACAAGTTTTGCATGTCACAACATATTCTTCTTTTGACTGTTTATCATAACCTTGAAATGAAAACTATTTTCTTTTTTTTTTTAGCTTTTATAGAAGCAAGCAGGAGTCTGGATTTGCCCATAGGCTGATAACATGGTCTTACCCAACCTCCTCATTTACAGATACAGAATGAAGGCCCAGAGAGGGAGTGACCCGCTGGGGACCATAGAGCAAGTTGTCATGGCTATTTTCTTCTCCTGAGCAGACTTGTTCTATTCATTTCAAGAAAGGACAAAAGAAAAGCATAATTCATGAAGAATAACTCTAGATGCTGGGTTGTTGGAAATATAAAATGTTGGGTTGCAGAACATAATTGTATATTCTGGGGTGTATTTGTGATTGTGGACATTCCAGAGATCAGTTAGGCATTAATCTGATGGAGTAAGTATTCATGTTTGTGAAAATACTGTTACCTGTCCCTCACTAGAAACCTCGCCAAGACAGCAACATTGAGACCATGCAGATCTTTTAGCAGAAAAAGAAAGAGTTTTTTAAAAAAATGGTGCCGAGAACATGGAAAATGTGATTCTGCCCCTGAGCAAAATCCTAAATTCTACCCCCCCAAATAAGATTTTATAAATTATCAAAAGGTTTTATGTTATTTATGTAAATTTTATTTTATGTAATAAAATTTTATTTATGTAAATCCCTTTAAATATTAACTTCTGCTCGAGTAGAAGTTAATATTGTTAAATGTCTTCTCTAAACATGAGTTTAGAGAACTTATTGTCATTCGTCTCTAGATGGAATATACTTCTAATTCCTAACCTTTTTAGAGAAATGAGAGGTAAATGACTGCCCCACAGTCTGTGGCCAGGTGGTACTTTGGTATCTGACATTGGCTTTAAGATTCCTTTAAAGATTCTTTCTAGCGACTTTCCTGGTGGTTCAGTGGTTAAGACGTCACCTTCCAATGCAGGGGGTGAGGGTTCTATCCCTCTTTGGGGAGATAAGATCTTTCATGCCTCATGGCCAGAAAACCAAAACATAAAACGGAAGCAATATTCTAACAAATTCAATAAAGACTTTAAAAAATGACGTACATAAAAAAAAAAAAAAAAAAAAACCTTAAAGAAAAATGAAAGGTTCTTTCTATATTCACCTGTTTCTGATTAGAAGGACAGCTGCTCCTCTGGGGCACGCTGAAGTTACACACTGTACATGTGATCATGTTATTGGATGCCAGCCTCCTGGCCAAGGGCATACAGTGCTGTTACTACCATTCTATAGATGAGGAAATTCAAGTTCAAGCTGGTGAAGTGAATCCATAGTTAATTAACGCGAGACTTGGGATGGAACTCGGGCAAAGAGGACGTTGAACTCCCACACAGGGCACAAGAAGTTAATGTTGTAGCTCTCTGATGGCACTGAATTTCATTAATTTGGTGTTAATATTTCCAGTGTGAAACAGTCTAATGAAGTGTTTATTCAATGAGAGGAGGAGGAGGGTGGGACCTCACTGTTTCATCCTCAACACCAACAGAATCAGAATTTTTCTACCACTTAATGACTTGTGGGGCATCCCACACTGCTGGGTTATACAGATGTCTCTGTGTAAGAAAATCCAATCCAAGGAAATCAGAATGTTTCCTTTTGGAAATAATTATTTGCACAGCAAAAGGATGCTTAACAAAAGATTTACATTTGGTTTTCCTCTAAATAGTGAGTTCCTTAAGTGTATTTACAATATGATTTCATCTATAAAAAGATTTGATTGACACAATTTCCAAGTAGATCCGTTTATTGATTGTTAAGACACAAGCTACATATATATTCTGTAGCTGAATGAAACCAAACCAAAGAGCAATAAGGAAGAAATCAGAAAATCCTTTAAAGGGAGTACCCCTTCCTCCCAGGGCAGGAATGCACCCTTTATAGCAGAGGAAGTTCAGAGACCAGCCTTTGCTAGAACAAGCCTTATCATAGGAAAACCAAATCTTTGATCTTTAGAAACATCCATTTTATATTGTGGCAAAATTTGCTTTTCACTCTTTTTGTTTGGCTGCATGACATGCCAGATCTAAGTTGCCAGGCCAGGGATCAAACCCATGCCCCTGCAGTGGAAGTGCAGAGTCTTAACCACTGGACCACCAAGAAGTCCCCAAATTTGCTTTTCTGATACCTCCACCCCATTCTTTGTTCTGCTCTAGGGAACAACCAAAAGCAGGTCGCCTCTCTCAAATTATTCTGATAATTCCAAGAGGACAACTTAGATTCTTAAAAAAAAAAAAAACTACTTCCTTTGTTCCTCATAAAGCACACTTTCCAAACTCCACTTTTTCTTACATGTGTCCTCTTCTGGATAATTCGATTCTGTCATTGTCCTTTCTTACATCAAGGGAACCAGCACTGAAAAAGTATATAATAAATGTGTTCCGCAGAGCACAGAGAATGATATGGACTTCTGCTTGCATTAATGAAATCTAAGGAAAGTTTTTCACATCTGAAGCCTCTACTCCGGCAAAGAGGTCGCTGACTTACACTTTTGATGGTGTTGAACCAACATTTTAATCCTCAGTTCACATCTGCCAGTACTGTTTTCAATGAGCAACTGTTATGAAACATTTAATTTTAAAGCATTTTCTCTTACATTTGGTATTAATTCAAAAGAAAACAGGGGTCACAATAAATCAACTCCGTGAATGTTTACATGTACATTACAACAGAGCTATTCATGTTTCCCATACATGGACCCTTAATTCATTGAAGGGAACTAGCTTGGGGGCATTACCCACGGAAAAACCTTGGACTAAAGCAGATACCAGTGGATTGTTTCATTGTTGTGAAGTGAAGTGGAAATTCTGGTGACGAGAGACTTCTGTTTACGTGAAACGGGTCTGTGCAAAATGTGATTTCAAGATGGCTTTTTGGTGGAAACCTGCTGTTTCCATGCCACTGGCTTATTACTCACATTTAAAAATGAACTCCATGCTAGGCAAGACATCCACATGTTCAATCACTTCAAAATGATTATGGCTGTGTTTTCATTAAAAATGTTTCAATAACCATGGGAAGCTCATGAAATTCAAAACATGAAAAATGTCTGGGTGATAAACATGTCTCTGAAATTCTGATTAAGCAAGGTGACCTGGGCTTCCATGACAAATGACTTTTTAAAAAAGAAGTTAAATGATTTTAGTTCAATTTAGTAAAAGGAGGGGATGTGTTGGTCGGGGGTAAATGTAGTGATGGTATGAATCGGCGGTCAACCCATGGTTGTTTCAATAGCCCCAGTCTTACTGTTCAACTGTATCTATTGCAGAGAGAAGATGTGATACTAGCTGATGCCCACAGGTTACCTACAGGCATGAGCTTTCCATGAAAACTGGGGTTCTGTGGCCACATTTTCCTTACTTCGTTTGTCACTGCTGCCTCTGTACCCGGACCTGCTTCTATGAGCCAGTGTGAGCCCCTAACATTTGGATCAAGGATGGTGTAAACACATGGCTCTTGTACAGGGCCCATGGAAGACTTCAGTAGTCTTATTTGATGGGTGCTTGTTCCCAGTGAGCTTAAAAATGAGGTCCCACTTACTCTCAGCATGGGGCTCCAGGCAGCCAGCACACAGAACTGGTCCAGTTCTCATTCAGTCCCATTCAGAGAACCCATCCTGCTCCCATCTTTGTTCTCCTTGAGCATAAACTTCCAAGAAATCTTGATTCATGTGAGACACATGCATTTCTGTCAGCTCTGATTCAAGGGCTGGAAGGCTGGATACACCTAGAGTAATGGGGGAAATGTAAAGAAACAGTGGGCAGCCAGGAAATGCAGGCAACATGAAGGAGTCTTAAATAATCCTCAGTATCTGCCATTTTGTCATGTTATTTATTTATTTATTTTTATAGCTGGGTATCTTATTGGCAGTGAGTTTGCTAAGGAAACCAAATAGTTGGAACAGAGAGCCCTAATCCCATTCATGAAGTCTTTTCTCTGCTTTAATGGAGTAAGAACATTGAAGCATAGCTCATGTTTTACAGAACTGTAGCCCATCAGATGCCAACGTGATGGGTGTCAGCGTCCCTTATTTAGCAGGAGATCATGTTGGTTAATCTTTTTGTTTTCACCAAAGAATTTATCTTTAAAGTGAGTCATCTGTTGCAATTCTCTTTCTCTCTCTCCCTCTTCTCTCCATCCCTCCTTCCTTTCCTTATTTACTTGAGAATGTTCTCCTACTCATGAACATTTGGGAGAAGTTAAGCCAATTCAGGGATGACATTTCATGCAAATTACACCTAGTAAGACAAAACATATTTTGTCCTTCTTTTGGATGCCTGAATTAGAACTAAGCAAATAAACACAGGTGGGAGGTGTCACTCATGCGACAGAAATAACCGTACACTGATATCTACCTCAATCCACAGTAGTTGTTATTTTCTACGTGGGAGAAACCCTTGGTCAATCCTCTTTGTTGTTGTGGGCAGAATCAAATTTCTTATGGCAATAACTAACAGATATCCAGTGCTTACTTTATTATACCAGGCATATTATATGCATTATCTGATTTAATCTCCAACAAGATTAAAAAAGATTAAAAACTTTTCACATGTCCATTTTAGCAGTGAGGACACTGAGGCTGAGAATGGTTGAAAACATCTTGTTCCAGAGTCACAGTTGCCAAGTAGTAGGTAAGATTTTTTTTTTTTAATTTGTTTGGCTGCATTGGGTCTTAGTTGCAGCATACAAAGTTTTTAGCTGTGACATGTGGGACCTAGTTCCCTGACCAGGGAATGACTCTAGGTCCTCTCTGCATTGGGAGCTTGGACTCTTAGCCACTGGACCACCTGGGAAGTCCCGAGAATTTAAAAACAGGTCTGATGGCTCCAGATTCAGAGTTTCATCACAGTGCTTCAGTGCCTCCATGGAATTCACAGGAGGAAGGAATTTCTCTTCCACCTCTGTTATAAATAAGCTTTTGTCTACAAGTTCATCATTGCTACCTGTAAGAAGTGAGATATGTAATGACATGACTAAATTAGTTCAAGCACATTTGACTCCAAATTAGAAGATGCAAAGCATCGTTGATAAACCACCAGCCAACCACCTTACCTCCACATTTCCTGAGTAGTTAGAAGGAAGTTACAACCTCTCTTAAATCTCTGGATGTGCAGGATGATAATTTCCCAATAAACCAAATCCTGTTACTATCGGAAGATTTGAAAACTTGTAACGATTATTACCAATGCCTCTAAACAACATGGGCTGCTGACAGCCAATCAAAAACTCCCACTGGAAGATGCTTGAGTTTTATTTCCCAAAGGTAACTTAGCAGAAATGGAGTAACTGTTCATTATTTTCTGTCATTTTTATATCATTTTTTGCCATGCATATTGTGCAGTAATTGCAGGAAATTAAATTTGAATCTTGTGACACAAGCATGTTGTGAATATCATAAAAAACACATATGTTCATAAATGGTAAAAAAAAAAAAAAGGAAGGAAAGAAAGGTGATAAAAATTACATTTAGAAAACTTTTACAGTCTTTCAGAACAATGGGAGAGGGAATGTTTGAGGGTTCTTTGTTCAGGCTGAATCTCTCGGTAGAAATGCTTTCAGGAGGCAAAGTTTTGTTTCGTGGGGCATATTTGTATTTTTGCTGCTTTCTCCAAGTTTTTTACATGGTGCCCTAAGAGCAGGAGGACATTTGAAATCCTATACAAAGAACTGGCTTGAAAAGAATTCCCGGCCAGGTCCAGTAGATACAGAGCCTGCAGACAAAGCCGTTTTCCACCACGTGGAAGTAAGAATGGACAGGGAACCATCATGACTTTTTCAGCTTCTGCTGTTGTGTCTCCTCTGCTGGGTGGTACCTGCTGCTTTCCTTGCTGCCTCTTCCTGGATAGGGTTAATTCCTGTCTAATCCTCTTAGTGATGCTGTAGAAACATCCCTGAAGCTGGGTGTTTACACCTCATCAGCTGATGCGGTGGAAGAGCCAGGGGTCGGCCCCTGAGTGCTGACTTGGCTGCGTCATCAATGACATCTCACATCCAGCTTTGGTCATGTGACTTCTCTGCGTCCACGGGTAATCCTCTGGAACAATCGCACTCTGCGATTTCATATACTAGTAATGGCAGACAATGAATTCATCCTAACACACTTGCAGAATGATAAAGCATTACCTTTTACGAATTAATGCCACCCAGGGCTGGCAAATTACATAAGTGCCTGACTCTGCTTACAAAAATCCTCTGTCTACCATCCAAACATAGTGTATAATCGAGCTCAGTTCCAGACTTCCCATGAAGACTTCTCTGACTACTTCAGTTTATTACTATTTCCTCTCTTTGAAATTCTTATTGACTGAGTTGTTTATTTCAGTTTGACAGTCAAGCATTAGTTACTAGAATCTTTTGTTAAAATGTCAGATCTTTGTAAGTAGAAATTAGGTCTCTGTTATCCTTCAGATCCTTCAGGATGCTTCAGTAGTACCTTTATCTTCATCCCAAACCACCATGATCCCATTTGCCTCCCCAAGCCACTCCTCTTCCTTCCTTGATTCTGTTGCCACTGCTGCGGTTGTTTCTACTACCCAGGCACCAATCTTACAAGGTAAATCTTGACTTCCCTCTCTCCATCACACCCCATAGTTAATCAGTTGCAATGTTCTTCAGATTGGCAATTTTTTACTTTGATTTGTTGGTCTCTAGAACCCTTTATCAAAGGAAATCTTATACAAAATCCAGTGTATAAGAAAGGTGGGACTTCTCTGGTGCTTCACTGGTTAAGAATCCTCCTGCCAATGCAGGGGACAGGGGTTCGACCCCTAATCTGGGAAGATTCCACATGTCCCAGGGCAACCAAGCCCATGCTCCACAGACTACTGCAGCCTGCATACTCTAGAGCCCACATGCTCCAGAGCCTGCTCTGCAGCAGGAGAAGTCACCCCAATGATAAGCCGCTGCACTGAGCTAGAGAAAGCCTGCCTGCAGCAACCAAGACCCAGTGCAGCCAAAAAGAAATACAATGCAAGGAAAACGAAAAAGGAAAAGCAGCTATGGTAAGAAGAGGCTGAACTGCCTGGTTCCTCCAACTGCAGCGCTTGAAAAAATTCCTAGAATCTCTAAGGCTGAACACCATTGAAAGGCACGAAAAAGCAGGATGCTATAATGAAAAACCAGTGGCATAAATCAGAGGATCTGAACTGAGCCTTGATTTTCTTATCTTTAAAATAGGGTATCTTCCCTGCTTACATCCCAGGTTTATTATAAGGATCAAACAAGACTCTGCACGTGAAAGCACGTGGCGAACTGTCAAAGGCCATGTTGACTTAGCCTTTGAGGCCTTTGAACAATCACCTCTTGCGTGGTCTTCAGGGTCTTATTCTCCTTCTCATTCTACCTACCGCCTAGCCCGACACTGCTTCATAGATTAATCCTCCTAAAGCACATCCCTTCTGCATCATTTTATTTTTTATAATAACATTATTTGTTAGAGTGAAGCCACTGCAACTTTGTAAGATGGAAAATTCTAACATACAGAACTGAAATAGGTAAATGAATGCATGTGCTCATTATCCTGCTTTAACAATAATCAATATCTTGCCTATCTTGTTCTTATGAAAAAATTTAAAAACCTAACGAAATGTCTGAAAATAGAAGAACAGTTGAGTAAACTGGGGTCCATTGATCTGTAGTGCTATGAAGCTTTGAAAATAGTACAGATTTGTATTATAAAGCAATTCAGAATATATGGTATTACTGCAACTATGAAAGTTCAAAAACAAATATCCAATCTATGTAGAAAAAAAGACAGGAAGGAAGTACAGTAAAATATTAACTAGTTTCCCTTGAGTGTTTCATATCATTTCTTGACTCAGAGATGTCTAATAGTCACTGCTAACTGCTAAGTTAAGATCAAGTGTTTCAACTTAGTGTTGAAGCCTTTTACAGTAAGTCAGACTTCCCTTTCTAGTATCAGTGGCTGTCATTCTTCCACAGAAACCTGATGCTCTAGCAAAACCACCTACTGAGTCTTTTCTAAATGTATCCTCTTCTTGTTTGTCTTTCAACCTGTGTTCTGACTGTCCACTTTGGCACCACCCCTGAAATGCAATCTATGATTCAAGCTGCATGTTTGGCACCTCGTGTCCGGTGAAGCCTTTCCTGATCCCAGTCTCAGCTTCAGTCTCCTCCAGACTCCCAACAGGAAGCAGGATAAATTCTCATGGATTCCTGAAAGGCAGAGAAATACAGTATTTAGAAGTACAGAGGATTATGAAATTTTCTCCTAAGTGTTTAATAAAGCAAACTGAAATGTGTTTTTGAAAGCCACCTCTCTCATTGTCTTTTGAAAGATAGGTAGACCTTTTAAAGATAGATAGAAATAGGCAGATCTTTGAGGGTAAGTTTTCTCAGTTTATAATTTTCTTCTTTCTACTGAGAGACTAAAATGCAAGTCAGAGGGTGCTCTTTTGGCAAATGGGGACTGCCTTGCTGGCCTCAGGGAAGACCTTTTTTTTCTGGCCGAGCCATGCAGCATGCGGGACCTTAGTTCCCTTGGTGTGTGTGCGCGTGCTAAGTTGCTTTAGTTGTGTCCGACTCTGTGCGACCCCTCGGACTGTAGCCTGCCAGGCTCCTCTTTCTGTGGGATCCTTCAGGCAAGAACACTGGAGTGGGTTGCCTGCCCTCCTCCAGGGGATTCTCCGGGTCAAACCTGAGTCTCTTCTGTCTCCTGCATTGGCGGCAGGTTCTGTACCACTGGCGCCACCCGGGAAGCCCCAGGTCTCTTAGACCAGGGATCAAACCTGTGCTCCCTACAGGGAAAGCGTAGGGAGTGAAAACTGGACCACAGGGGAGATCCAGATCTTCTTTTCTGAAAACTTACATTCCCTGAATATGAGTATTGTTATCTTCACACCAAAAGATTTCAGTTGTTTAAAAACTGCTCATTTATCAATATATAATTTAGACTTAGAAAAGCAGGCTGAATTGGCGAATATATTTAACAGAAAAAAAATGTCACTTTAAGGTATAAAAGAGAAAGAGACCATCTGCTATGTAGGGGTTCTCATCTGTGTTTGATGCAATAACTAAAAGAATTTGCTGAAAACTAGTGATGAGACAGAATAACTCAAGTAGGCTTTTAAAGGATCTCACTCATTTAACTACTTGATAGATACACTAAGTAGTTTATTTAAATAAATAGACGGTGTTCATTTAAAATGATCAAAGCTTTTTGTTCATAATTATCTGCTTAAGTTAAAGGTAGTTTTCCTTTTAAATACTTTAAACATTTTCTTGTTGCCATCTTTACTTGTCTTTTTAAAAGACAGAATCAACTGAGTAAAGGTAAACTTAGTCTATGATAGTTTGCATGATTTCTCTTATCAATTAGAGGGTTTTGAATCAATCAGTGTTTTACTCCAGTATACCTGGACACATGATATTCCATGGAAACTCATCCATGACTTTATATTTTCCTGTCAGTTAGACAAAGAAAATGCTATATGGATACAGCACTGCCATTCCATTGGGTAACCTTGGAGACTTGAGAGTGAACTGGAATGTCAAAGTCATTATTTTAGAGACATGCTAATGACCAGAACTCTCTGTTATTCTCCATTTCCTGCCTGAAACAACCAAAAACAAACAAACAAACATAGCAAGGTATGTGGAACAATGATTTTCAAGACACTGGTGAACAAGCTACTAAATAAGTGTAAAACAAATTAATTAAAGCTGCTATGCAATTGCCCCCAGATTTACCGTCCTGAGATACTTTCTAGCCTGCAGTGCAGGCAAGGGAGCCTGAGCGGAACCTGGAAGAATCCCTTGGGTGGAAGAGGCAGAGCTGAGAGATTGACGGGATTGGGAGGGCTGCATAGTACAGGGTGGAGTATGACAGAAATGGAGAGCTGCACAGAGAAGCTCCCAAGATTTACCAAGGGGGCCCCTCCGAGAGTTCGCTGAGTGCTGATCAGATATGTACGTGAGGAAGCTATTCAAAGCCAGGATAAAACTCACCTGAAATGATTAGAGATACAAATGCCTCAGAGTCACACAGACTTGAAAATATTACCTGTTCCCATCAGCCAAATGAAGAACTCCATGATTCACAGGGTATTAGAGGGAAAAGGATCTTGCCTCACTGCGGAGGAAGAAAAGCACAGACAAACCTAGGCAGCGTATTAAAAAGCAAAGACATGACTTTGCCTGCAAAGGTCTGTGTAGTCAAAGCTTTGGTTTTTCCAGTAGTCATATACAGATGTGAGAGGCGGGTGATAAAAAAGGCTGAGCGCCAAAGAATTGATGCCTTTGAACTGTGGTGCTAGTGAAGACTCTTTGAAAGCTCCTTGGACAGCAAAGAGGTCAAACCAGTTAATCCTAAAGGAAATAAACCCTGAATATCCATTGGAAAGATTGATGCTGAAGCTAAATCCAGTACTTTGGCTACCTGATGAGAAGAGCCGACTCATTGGAGAAGACCCTGATGCTGGGAAAGATTGAAGGCAGGAGGAGAAGGGGACGACAGAGGATGAGATGGTTGGATGGCATCATTGATTTAATGGACATGAGTTTGAGCAGACTCTGCAAGACGGTGAAGGACAGGGAAGCCTGGCGTGCTGCAGTCCATGGGGTTGCAAAGAGTCAGACACGACTGAGTGACTGAACAGCAACAAAGGGAGGAATAATCAGCCCCAGCATGAGCACTGCCTTAGTCTTGCCTGAAATACCTTAAAAGTAAGACTGAAAAGGATGAAATAGTTTGCAAGGAACCTAACTATATTACAGAGTAAAACTCAAGAAAAATATGTATAGAAATGCAAAAATATTCAGTACCCCCAAAGTAAAATTAATCTGGCATCCAAATTTTGATTGGCATCCAATCAAAAATTACTTGGCATGAAAACAAGGAGGAAAACATGATGACTAATGAGGAGAAAAAATTTTAAAATGACATAAGAGATGAAAAAGATAGTTATTACAACTGTATACGTTTATAAAATTGAGTAGAAAAAAATTAATGAGATGGTCATTCAGACATACACATTACAATGTCAGAGGTGAAAAATACACAGGATTAGACATTGCAGAAAAATATTTGCGAATTTGAAGGCACGGTGATAGAAATTATTTAAATAAAACAGAGAGAAAAGAAAATTTTAAAAAATTAACAGAGCATCAGTGAACTATGGAACAATTTTAAGTGGCTTAATATAGGCATAAATAGAGTCTCCCAAATGAAGGGGGGACAAAAGTATTTGAAGAAATAACAGGTGATGTTTTTCCAAATTTGATGAAGACAGTACTCTTAAAGATCTAAGAGTCTCAATGAACCCCAAGCACAAGAAATGTAGGAAAAACCACCCCAGGGCACATCATACTAAGATTGTTCAAAAACAGTGACAGTGAGGAAATCTTAAATGATGACGAAGGGGGAGAAAAAAAAGCCCCACGCTTAGAAACAAAGATAAGGATGACATCAAATTTCTCATCTAAAACAGTGCAAGTTAAAATGTAATGAAGTATAAATTTTAAATTTATGAAAGGAAAAGATTTGTCAATATGCATTTATATATGCAGTTAGAGTGTCTTTCAAAATCTAAGTCAAACTGAAGACATTTTAAACATATAAAAGCTGAAAGAATTCCTGCACTAAAAGAAATGTTAAATAAAGTCATTCAGACAGAAGAAAAATGGTACCTGATGGAAATATGGATTTAAACAAAAAATGAAGAGGACTGGAAATGGGATCTATATTGGTGAAAATATAACATTTTAATTAATATTTATTTTTTTTCCATTTATTTTTATTAGTTGGAGGCTAATTACTTTACAATATTGTAGTGGTTTTTGTCATACATATTTAAATAATTAATATTTAAATTACTTTAAAGCATAACTGACTAAAGAAAAGTAACAATTCAGTGTGGATAGTGTTAAACTGAATATGTGACAATGGTGGCACAAAATTTGAGAGGGGGAACAATTGCAGAATACTATTGTAAAACTCTCATTCTGTATGTGAAGTGGTACAATATTATTTAAATACATGAAGTTGTATAAAATCATTTGGTAAGTTAAAAATGTATCTGATAAACTGTAAAGCAACCACTAAAATAACAAAACAAAGAGCTTTAGCTAATAACCCCAAAAAAGAGATAGCAATGAAATCATAAAAAGTACTGTTAATCCACAAGAAGTCAAAAAATAAAAGAGGAAAAGGGGAACAAGAAACAAACAGGATAAATTGAGAACAAATGACGGGTGATATATTTAAACTAAACCATATAAGTGATCATTTTAAAATTAACTGATCAAATGCCTCAGTTAGAATGTAAAGACTGTAAAATTGGATTAAAAAAATGACCCAACTATAGCTGCCTAAAAAGAAGGCATTTTAAAGGTAAAGACACAAATAATAGTAAAAGGATGGAAAATGATATATCATGCTAAGACTTGTCAAAAGGAAGCTAGACTTTACTTATGAAAAAATAAAATAGATTTTAGAGTGAAGAATACTACAAAGGATAAAAAATAGATTTTTATTATAATAAAAGACATCTGTTATATATAACATATTATATACATATGTGGGCTCCCCTGGTGGCTCAGACAATAAAGAATCTGCCTGCAACACAGGAGGCTGGGTTCAACCCCTGGGTTGGGAAGATCCCATGAAGAAGGGAATGGCAATCCATCGCAGTATTCTTCCCTGGAGAATTCCATGGACAGAGGATCCTGGTGGGCTACAGTCCATGGGGTTGCAAAGAGTTGGACAGGATTGAATGGCTAACACTTTCACTTTTCAGGTACATATGCAACGTAATATAAGATGCTATGTGACAGAATAATCTGTGTCGGTTTCAGGTCTCCTGTGTCCTGGTGCTGTATCTACGTTGTCGGTACTTAGTAGAGTACAGGGTGTGTGGGATCAAGTCGTCTAAACTTCAGTAGTGTTGCTTAGTCTGGAGCCTATTACTTTACGTGGTCCCTAGGTCTCTGTTCATACAGGCTGCTTTTATGGGCAGGATCCTCTTTCTTATTTGCCTGCACCCTTAACAGAGGGTTTCTTGGCCCTGCTTCTCTGCCACACTCAGAGATACAGTAATGACAGCACTCTGAAGCAAGGAGTTGGACAAGAATGGATTCATCTATGGCCCTGGAGTCCCACTCCACCGTGTAATCATTTCTTCCTTATGACTTGCCGCCTCCTCAGAGGTCTACTCAGAAAGCAGAGAGCTGGTCCCTCGACTCTCGGAGGTCACATGCCTTAGTCTTCACCTCTCCAGGGTTCTTCATGCAAAGTTACCCAAACAGTGCTCACTCATCCTTACTGTACAATTCTATCTTCTAGGAGGTTTTTCCTCCTGGGCATTTTTTTTTTCTTTACGAGAGAGATGTGTTTCTGTGTGTTGTGTTGAGTTGTGCACACTGTGCAACTGCTGAGATATACAGCTGTATTTCTCTATGCCTCACTATCCCTCATAGCTTTCAAAACACAAGCCAGAGTGCATATCTTTTTTGTTTGTTTGTTTGCTTTCTGATTTATCACTTTCTACCTTGAGTAAGGAGAACAAAAAGGCTTAATTTCTTGAATAGAGAGAAAGTGGTGGAGGGAAAATTAACATTTTATATTTGTGGTTTCACTAAACAGGTATCTAAAAAACTAGCCATTACAAGCACATATCTTGAGAACAAAAATCTGATTCCATGGAAAATCAGGTCTATACAGAAACCACCTCTCATCCTGATGGAGTAATTAGCTGCCCCCCTCTTCACCAAAATATCCTGAAAAATACATTAACCCAAGACCTTCAGAAGTCATGATCCCAAGTTATTGTAAAATAAGTAAAGGTATATTTTTAAAAGGTTTCCACTGCCTTCTTGCATTTTTCAAAAGATTTGTATATTAATCCCATGTAAAATAAGAGGTGGCAATATTTATATAAATGGTTAAATAACAGCATCAGAAAGAATATGCTAGAATGCCAAGTGAATGGTGTACTATATTTCTTTAACTGAAGACTAAGAAACCTTGAGCACTCACAATTTCCTTGAGAAATTTAGAATTTTATTTAGTTATTTCAGCACTTAAGTTTACATTTATATTTACAAATGCATTTTTTGTGGGGTGAAGTTCAGCTGGCTAGACAACTCACCATATGAGTGCGGGTTTCATTCAAGTCCAAATGGAGAAAACTAATGCAAGAACTGAGTCATAAAATCTACCATAATATTGTCATGAGAACTCAAAAAGCCTGAACAAGCCACAGCAGGATTCCATCTTCACTGGGTCATAACCATACGAGGGGGAATTTTCCACTTCTGACTCCAGGAATCACTGGATTGTTGTTGTTGTTTAGTTGCTGAGTCACGTCTCGCTCTTTTGTGGCCCCATGGACTGTAGACTGCCAAGCTCTTCTGTGCGTGGGATTTTCTAGGCAGGAATACCTGAGTGAGTTGCCATTTCCTCCTGCAAGTGATCTTCCTGACCCAGGGATCAAACCTGTGTCTCCTACACTGGCGGGAGGATTCTTTACCGCTGAAGCCTGGGAAGCCTTCCCGCCTGGGAAGCCTAATTATTGGGTTAGGTACCCATTTAATGCAGATTTTCCTAACGCTATCATCTTCGCCTTATTTCCAAGTGAACAGGTCTGCTTTACAGAGAGATCAGGTGACACTCTATTACAGCTGATGTTAGGCATTGCTCATCATTGGAGCTTTGGTTAAGTGTGAAGCTTTGTTATCCTCCATTATAAAATAAAACCTTAACCCTGCAAGCACCAGTGTGGTTGTATGTAAATGGGCATTCTCTGTATTAATATTACTAAAGTTAAAACACAAAAACTGGTTTAGATGAAAACTAAAGGCTTCATTTTCCCCCCATGATTAAACCTCACATCAAAGGTTTAGTTGCAGCAAAACAATGTAATCCATCACATTTAAATTCACATTGTCAAATTGAATTTAATTGACTATGTGGTTTTGGTGATATAGTTTCATTAATGTTAAAAACACAAGGATAAATGTGCTAATGCACATAGAGGACTTGGTATGGTTGCTGGCACGTGAAAAGCATTCAGTAAACATTATCTACTATTATTTTGTGGAAATTTATAGCAAGTTTTATTTTAGTACATGTTTATGGAACATTATTATTATATCTCATTTAGGATAGCACTGAGGTCCACAATTTTTTCTTTAAAAGGTCTGTAAACAGTACTCAAGTATAATAAACACTAAGTTGGAAAGTAACTGCCAGAAGTTCATTAGTAACCAGGGGACTTCCTGGAAGACATCAAAAAGCTGCCTTATTATTATGACAAAAGCTTAAAATGGAGGCACAGAAAAATAAAGTGCCTTATTCAAGCCCATTCATCAGAGCAATAGAAGAGCCTCTTATGCTTTAAGTTCCCATCTCTGGCATTCTGTGTTCTTTCTTTCTCTCTTGTCACTGAACCCCAGGAGTAAATAGTACTCATTCTTTTGTCTTTACATAATATTTTTGGAAGCTAATAGCAGTTGATTATATTTAGCTAACAGTACTTCTTACTATATTTTGATATAATAACTTTTTTCAGTTTGCTTTGGAAACTGACAATATGATGACATTGAATAGAGGTTAGGGGACACATTGATTATTGGGGTAACCTACATATTCACATGAATGCCAGTTTTGATGAAGCATCAAATTCTTATTTGGCATATACATTATGTCAATTGTGAACTTAAAGATTTCTGTGGAAATGCCAACAGAAAAGCTTGCAATCTGCTTGCCAAAAAGAAATTGCATTTAAAAACAAAACAAGAAGTGTATCATACCTCTGTAAAAGCTACATAGACAGCACATTTTAAAGGAAATCTATATATGTGCTTAAAAAGAAATTATACATGAAATAAAACCTGTGAAGTATTATCATAGTAACTGGAGATTTCCATTCAAAAGTCATCACACGGCGAATACTGGCTACAAAAATTGGGAAGATTTGCCTCCCAGCACCAAAGAAGTAATTTGAAGCAAAATATGCACAAAAGTAGTGGTTGCTGAATCTTTCTTTCCCAAGCTATTTAGTAATATATTGGAGAGGGCCTTCCATGTGCAAGATGAATTGAGACCGGGACCTTTAAAAGATATGTTAGGTATAATAGATATGAGTGTGTGTTTACATCCATATGTATCTGTGTACATATACACACATACACAAATATGTGTGTATCTAAATAACACACACATATACATGTGTGTATCTCTCTGTGTAGACAGATATTAATAGAGATAGATTAGATGGAAATGGCAAAATCTGGTCTTCTTTAAAGAGCTAAAAATTCTACTTGGAGAAATGAGACTGATACATGAAGCAAAAGTAAAAATTTTAAATTGAGATATAGCTACAAATAATTGTAGCTCCATTGCTTCTAAGCCCCCCAGCTTCTGGGTCATATTTCCCTTTCATATCCCAATACCACTGAGAGTTATTCAGAGAAGAGGAGGGAATGAAATTCTTTGAGGTACTCTACCTTCCTAAATTCCATATCCCTGGTCTTTATCCTCCCTTTGTCTGCTATCACCTCGGTACTAACCACCCCCCAGCCCCAGCCTCCAGCCCCATGATCATCCCCAGGGTATCACACGATGCCTGTCTCAGGTCTGTCCCACTCCTGCTTTCTCTGTGCCCGTGTCTTTCTCTGCCCATCCTCTCTGCAGCCAGGGAAACCCACGTCTACTCCCTGGACTGAGGGGGAACTCACTTCCTTGCCATCCATGTATCCAACCCAGAGAAGGTCACCATTTAGACCTTCTGGTCTGATCTGCCGCCATGATTTCATAGATCATCCTCCCTGTTTTCAGCTCCTCTCTCACCTCTTCTTTTTAAGTCCTCTCTTTCAGAACTCCCCAAACTTTTGTCTCTCAGAGCATTACTGGGGAGTGGGGGGAGGCAGGAAGATCCTTATTATTTCATGACACGAAACGCACAATAAAAGCCGTCTCAACTGCTTTCACTCCAGACAGAACACTGTGTCCCAGCTTTGTCCAAGAGTTCTTTTTTTTTTTAAAGATTTTTTTTAATTTTTGGCTGCATGCAGGCTTTCTCTAGTTGCAGTGAGCAGGTTTCTTATTGAGGTGGCTTCTCTTGTTGCTGAGCGTGGGCTCTAGACCACAGGCTCAATAGTTGTGATGCACAGGCTTCATTGCTCCATAGCGTATGGGATCTACCAGGACCAGCGAGCGAACCCATGTGCCCTGCATTGGCAGGCAGATTCTTAACCACTAGACCACCAGGGAAGCCTTTTGTAACAGTTCTTTAAGCTGTTCCCCCAGAGGCATCTGTCCCAAAGTGGAATTCTGCCACCCTCCTAAAGCACAAGGACAGCATTTTTTTTTCTATTAAGTGTTGGATTGTATTTTCCTGGGCTTCCCTGGTGGCTCAGCTGGTAAAGAATCTGCCTGCAATGCAGGAGACCTAAGTTTGATCCCTGTGTTGGGAAGATCCCCTGGAGAAGAGAAAGGCTACCCACTCCAGTATTCTGGCCTGGAGAATTCCACGGACTGTATAGTCCATGGGGGCGCAAAGAGTTGGACACGACTGAGTTACTTTCACTTCACTTTATTGTATTTTCCTAATAAAGGGTAGTATTAGACTAGAGGAGAAATACAGTATTCCATATATTTTGTTGCTAGTGAATAAAAAATTCTGAACATAGAGTCGGAGTGAGGTGGGAACAGAGTTGGATGAGTAGAGAGGATTCAGATGATGGGAAACTTTCAAGACTGAACAAAAATGGTTTCTTTGGGTATACATTCTTCTTTGATTCATGAAATGTTCATCATTGTCAATACAATGATGATACAATACAACAATGATACAATACAATTAATTTCCAAATTTTTGGCAATTTATTAGTTTTATTTTTGATTTCTAGCTTAATTCCACTGTGGTCAGAGAACATACTTTGTTTGTTGTCAGTATTAAAGAAGTTTGTTGGAACTTGTTTTTATCACCCAGCATTTGGTAAATTTTAGTGACTACTAGATGTATATGCAAAAAGAACATATATTCTGCAGTCATTTGTTTTATTTTTTACATATGCCTACTAGATCAAACATGTTACTCTGATGGTTTACATCTTCTCTGTCCTTCCTCATTATCTTGTCTGCTTGCTTTGTGTTACTGAGAAAGACATGCTAAGATCTCTCAATTACTTTATTTCTATGTTAAGACTCATTCCAGTTGCAGGGATATGGTGAAAATATATGGGACTTAGAATCAATGAAATGTGGGAGAATATTACCTGTCTGGACATATGAATAGTGTGTAGACTTTAAACCCAATAGAATAAGAAAAGAATTTGAGTACATTCTGGGCAATGGCTGGAACAGGAAGATGGCAGAATAACTACAGTTGAGTTTAGGTTTTTGTGGGGAAGGGGTAAGTAGGGACTCCACAGAGAGGAACCTTGGGTTTCCTTTAATTACCCTTTGAGCCAAGAGCAAATCCTAGCCAGCTCGTTCACTGCTTCCTGCACTGAAGGTCTCACCTTCAACCACTTTTCTAGGAGAAGGGGTCTCAACTTGAGGCTCCATGGACACCCTAATTTATGAGTTTCAGGGCCCCCCTCCCCAATGACTTTAAAAGCAGGTACAGAATTGTGTGTTCATGTGAATATGAGCACTTATGTAGGGAGAAGTTCCATTCTCTCACCAGATTATCCAAGTTTTCCATCACTCAAAAGCAAGTAAGGGACTGCTCTGGAGCCAATGAAACTTTTCACACAGCATATATTCACCCCAGAGGACAGGGAGGGTACAGAAAGGCACACAACCCCAAGGGCCAGTCTCTCTCCCCTGAAACCACCCCAGCAGCCAGCCTAACTCTTCTAGATGTCTTTACATAGCTGTTTGCACAACTGCAGAAAGAATATCAACAACCCCATCTGTCCTACACCAAGGCAGTAACTTCCCACCATTTCAAAAAACGAACATTGTGAGTGATGTGCTTTACATTTTTGCTGTCTCATTGGCTGTTTACCAAATCTATCTCCTCCCCTCCTTCTTTCCTGAGGACGAGGTGAGTGACAGAGGACATAGGGTCATAGCTCAACAAAGAAGCTTCCCCTCTTTTCAGGAACTTCTGACTGAGCCTGGTCCCCATGTGCCTGTGATATGTGAGTTTCACACACCAGGTGCTCTGCAGCTTCTGGACCATATAAGACTCCTGTGACTCAAGAGTGTTTTTCAATCCTGGATACATTTCTGCTATGGCAACAGTCCTAAAGACATGGCTTAAGGTTTATCCTGGGCTGTGACCTCATCCTTTTTTTTCACATTTTATTTATAAACATTTCAGGATGACAGTTGACAACAAGGTCATGCACAGGAGGAGGACCGTTGTGCAAGGAGATTCAGAAACAGGAAAGACTAATTCAAGTTCACTGGCCTTTCCCAGATGTACATCTTCTGGTCCTCAGGCATAAAACGCTGGATTAGCTGACTCTTTTTCCAAAGACTTGGAGGAAAACAAATGTGCTGAAGACATCTACAAGGCTTAGTAGAAGTCAGGAAACAAAAAAACAACCACTTTTTCTTTTGGTAGGGTCATGTAGAAATCCCCAATATAAGGGGATTTATATTGTCTAAAATATCCCCAATATAAGGATACTTTTTAACTCAACAGATGTGGAAATATTACAGAACTTTTTCAATATAGGTGAAGGGGAGTCTGCAGGGGTGATTTCAGGAAACAGTTTCTTAAATTTTAAAAACAGATGCAAGGAAGAGATTGTCTCCCCCGCTCCTCCAGCATTTCTAGTTACTGGTGGGTAAAGATGTGATGCATGGAGCTATAGCAGTCATCATGCGATAATAAGGAGAACTAATAAACATACAGATGGTAGAGCAGAAAGACAGAGAGAACTTTGATCTTCATTACACTCTGAGTGACTGAATAAACCAGCCTTAAACTTCTCCCCTTCTGCAATTCTTGTCATGGGAAATTACAGGGCTTGAAAAAAAAATGTTTGGCATAAGACCAAATTTATACATGTTTGAGAAAAGCATTTTCCAACTTTTTTATTGATGTATAGTTGATTTACAATATTTTATTAGTTTGGGGTGTATAACATAGTAATTCAATATTTTTACAAATTATACTCCATGCAAAGTTATTATAAGGTATTGACTATATTGCCTGTGCTGTGTATTATATCCTTATAACTTACTTAATTTATACCTTGTAGTTCCTACCTCACTCCCTTAGTAGTTTCTGCCTCTTCCCCCACCATCTCCCCTCAGGTAACCACTAATTCTCTGTATCTGTGGGTCTGTCTCTATTTCATTATATTTTTGTTCATTTGTTGTATTTTTTAGATTCTACATATAAGTGAAAACATACAGTATTTGTCTTTCTCTGTCTGACTTTTTTCACTAAGCATAATACCCATCAGGTCCATTCACGTATCTCAAAATATAAAATTTCATTCTTTTTTTATGGCTGAGTAATATCACATCTTCTTTGTTCATTCCTCTGTCAATGGACACTTAGGTTGCTTCCATAACTAGGAATACTAGGAAGCAACCTAGTTAATAGTTCCTAGAATTATTATCAATAGAGAATAATGCTGCTATGAATATCGGGGTGCGTATATCTTTTCAAACTACTGTTTTTGTCTTCTTCAGGTATGTACCCAGAAGTGGTATGCTGTGGTACAGTGTGGTAGTTCTGTTTTTATTTTTTGAGAAACCTCCATACTGTTTCCCACAGTGTCTATACCAATGGAGACTCTTATCAGCAGTGTACGGGGTTCTCTTTTCTCCACATCCTCACCAGCACTGACTACTTCTTGTCTTTCTGATGACAGCCACTCTGACAGGTGTGAGGCAGTTTATCATCATAGTTTTGATTTGATCAGGGCACACCCCTGATGATAATTCATGTTGAGCATCTCCCGTTTTTTAAAAGTGTTGTCTGACATTTTGATATTGAATTGTATGAGGTCTTCATATATTTTGAGGTATTAAACCTCTATCAGATGAGCTGTGTGTACTTAGTCGCTCAGTCGTGTCTGACCCTTTGTGACCTCATGGACTGTAGCCCGCCAGGTTCCTCTGTCCGTGGGGATTCTCCAGGGAAGAATACTGGAGTGGGTCATTATCAGAGAAATGCAAATCGAAACCACAATGAGGTACCATTATACGCCAGTCAGGATGGCTGCTATCCAAAAGTCTACAAGCAATAAATGCTGGAGAGGGTGTGGAGAAAAGGGAACCCTCTTACACTCTTGGTGGGAATGCAAACTAGTACAGCCGTTATGGAAAACAGTGTGGAGATTTCTTAAAAAACTGGAAATAGAACTGCCATATGACCCAGCAATCCCACTTCTGGGCATACACACTGAGGAAACCAGATCTGAAAGAGACACGTGCACCCCAATGTTCATCGCAGCACTGTTTATAATAGCCAGGACATGGAAGCAACCTAGATGTCCATCAGCAGATGAATGGATAAGGAAGCTGTGGTACATATACACAATGGAATATTACTCAGCCATTAAAAAGAATTCATTTGAATCAGTTCTAATGAGATGGATGAAACTGGAGCCCCTTATACAGAGTGAAGTAAGCCAGAAAGATAAAGACCAATACAGCATACTAACACATATATATGGAATTTAGAAAGATGGTAACAATAACCCTATATGCAAAACAGAAAAAGAGACACAGATGTACAGAACAGACTTTTGGACTCTGTGGGAGAAGGCGAGGGTGGGATGTTTAGAGAGAACAGCATCGAAATATGTATATTATCAAGGGTGAAACAGATCACCAGCCCAGGTTGGATGCATGAGACAAGTGCTCGGGGCTGGTGCACTGGGAAGACCCAGAGGGATGGGGTGGAGAGGGAGGTGGGAGGGGGGATCGGGATGGGGAATACATGTAAATCCATGGCTGATTCATGTCAATGTATGGCAAAAACCACTACAATACTGTAAAGTAATTAGCCTCCAACTAATAAAAATAAATGGAAAAAAAAAAAAAAAGAATACTGGAGTGGGTTGCCACACACTCCTCCAGGGTATCTTCCAAACCCAGGGATCGAACCCAGGTCTCCTGCATTGCAGGCAGATTCTTGACCGTCTGAGCCACCAGGGAAGCCCAGATTATCAGATGTATCATTTGAAAATATCTTCTCCCATTCAGTAGGTTGCCTTTTTCTTTTGTTGATGGTTTCTTTTGATGTGCAAAAGCTTTTTATGTTTAAGTCAATTGAGTTGGGCTTTCTACTAAGAGTAACTAAAACCTTCCAAAATGATTCAGTCATATGGTACAATTAGTTTTCAAAGGTTTGCACCAATTCTTCCCCTATCAGCAATGTGTTGATGTGTCAGTTTCATTGGAATTTTAATTGAGGCTGTGTGCAAGCTCAGCAGTATCCCCATGTGTGTGTATCTGTGTGTGTGCACACATGCATACTTTTAGGGAGTGCATATTTAGCCTTTACTAAATTAAATTGGCTAAATTTAAAATAGTACCTCTTTATTATTTTTCACTGAACTTAAAGTAAACTGAGCTGAAAACAAGATTTCCATTTTGAATATATTCTCTCACATTCCCACTTCAGATCTTTTTATCCCATCTCTGTGAATGTACCATGACCCGCTTAGGTGCCCCAGCCTAAAACTTGGGCATCTTCCCTATCTACTGCTTTCCCTTTCCATTCTCAATTGAATCAGTTTCCAAGTCACTTCTAATTCATTTGATATTTTTTACTCCATCCCTAACACCTCATCTTCTTCACTCATCCTTTCTTCTGAATTCCTAAAGTAGTCTCCTAACAGGTCTCCCCTGCTGGCCATCTCAACCTCTCTAGTAACCCACCTTCTACACTTCTTTCTAGTTATCCCGGATGGATACAGGTCTTGACCTGTCACTCCATTCCTGAAGTCGGATCATGTGCTCTGATTCTCACTTGGTATTTAAGGCACCATGTAGTCCTCCCGTTCATTTTCCTCCTATTCTTTTCTCCCGCCGTCTTGAATACAAACAGCTGCCTAAAAGCCCTGTCATGTCATATCTTCTTCTTTTGACCAGTTTTCTCTTTCTCGAATGCCTTTTCCTAATTGCTTGAAAAGTCAACTTGGGTATTACCTCTTCGAGAATGCAGTGCGCTTACCTTCATCTCTGCCACTACTACGCTCGTCTCCATCACTGTCTTTTCCTTTACTAGATCGTGAGCAGGGATTATGCTTTATTTCCTAGCTCACACTAATAATAACGCTAAGGATAACAATGACAGCACTTATATCATGAAAGTAATATTTGCAAAGGTGTTTCTTACATGTTTAATTTAACTAATTAAGTTATTTAACTCTCATATCTGCCTTATCAGGTAAGTTACTACTATGGTTATTATGCTCAGTTTTTATCTGGGAAAATGGAGGTGCAGAATGGTGAGGAAACTTTCCCAAGTCACACCATTGCTAAGAGACAGAGCGAGGCTCTGATCTCAGGCGGTCTCACTCCAGAGACCACATTTTTGTCCATGTTGATGCATGGATTCTCTGGTTGCTTGATAAATGTCTGGTTGGTGGAAGCCGAGGCGGGATGGGCAGTTTGGAGAGATGCTTCTGACACTTCCAGCCCATGTGTACCTCTTGAAGGAGGCAGGATGGGTAGGCTGGTGTAGAGTCCCCTTCCCACTTACAGCTTTCTCCTCATGAGCGTCCAAAACAGAATCTTCTTTGATTCCACAATGCGGCCTATATCTTCCTCTACTGTCTAATCCTTTGAATACTCAGTGTTTCCTTTCTCAGGACATAATCTGGTATCTTAAAAGCATAATAATAGTAATACTAATGTTGATGATTCCTAACACTTACTAATTTTTAAAAAAAATTTTAGATACTCCATCCCCTTGTCAAGAAATTTTGAACAAGAAATCTCAGTATTTGCATTCATGTCATATAGCTGGCTATCCCTACTGCTTGCTTGCAAGCTGCTCTGTTTAGGCGCTGAAGCTTTCTCCTGCTATGATCAGGACAGAAAAGCTGATTCGCTCCTTCTCTGACTACTCCCAGCCCTCCACCCCTGAAAACCTCCTCTTCACTCCCCGTCCCACTACCACCCCATCCCGCATCCACAGCAGCTATGGTGTCATGGAAAGGGAGCGGGTCTAGGAGCCGGAAGACCTTGTTCATGGGTTAATAGCTGTGTTACCTTCAGGAAATCATTTCGTCTTGCTGAGCTGTGGGCGCCGCATCTTTTAAATGCGAGTGACGATTACTTCTGCCTTACAAGGTTACCTCCTCTGGGGGGTCCTCTCTGACCCCATCATCTTGGGAAAGAATTAGCCTCCCCTTCATATGAGTACTCAGCAGCCTTGTTCAGGCTCTGGGTGCCGCATTCGGTCGTAATTGTTAGTTTATCAACACCATCTACTACACTGTTAACGTCTCAAGAATAGGGACTGGCTCATCGCTGTCTTTGCCCCTTCCTAGAGTAACTGTTAAACTGAATTTCCATAGCGACCACAGCCTTTCTCTTGAGCTTCCCATATGGAGTTTCATCTCATCCTCACAGCCATCCATGACATCCATTTGGCTCTAAAATCACTTGAGAAAAAAATGAATGGAATTACAAACACGGAAACCCATAAGTCTTAAATAGGAGACCAGGAAACATTTCTGGTCATGGTCTTCAATCATTGTCCCATCCAATAATAATAAAAAGGCCATCCTGCATCTAATGCTGATGAATATGGTAGGACTTCTGCGGATGATGTGGCCAAAATACCTGCGGCACCATACACAGTGTCTTAATTTCTAAAGCAGAACTTGGACAGGGGCATGAACTGTGACTTGGTTTTCAGTGGAATGGCTCTGCATGGGGGACTCGATGGAGATGCATTATTGAGAGATTCTGAGCTTGTAGAATGTGTGGTAATCAGTGATTTTTTTTTTTTTTTTGATATTACTCTTTCCCATCCCCTTCTTCATCTCACGGTCTATTACGGCTCAGGGGTCCAGAAACTTGTTCAGGCTGAATATTGTTTGGAATGTCAAAACAAGCATGCACATTTTAATGATTAAGTTGATCCCTTTCTACGAGGATGCCACTCATCTGGATATTTCACCTCAGAGTGTGAGGAAACAGATCTGGGAGTGTGTGCGCTTCCTATCTTCAAAGGGAAGAGGAGAGAGAGAAGACGGTCTAAGTGTCAGGAAGAGGGATGACTGCTCCAGATGTGCCCTTTGACTCCATTTCCTGCTCCCCGCCAACGCACTGGAGAGTATGCTCAGGGAGATCTCCCTCTTCCTGTGAGGCCAGAGATGTTTCTAGTTTTAAGGCTGTTGTGGATGACATGTCTGGGCAAGCATGCGGCAAAACCAGAGAGAGACAGAGGAGGAAAGAAAGCAAGCTGGGCAAACTCCAGAGCACCTTCTGCAGGACTTCTCTCAAGCCTGAGGTAAATATCGCCACCTCCTCTTCCTCCCTCTTCAGTGGCACCGTCCACTTTCCCCCTGTGTTCGCCTTGTGGCACGTCCTTCTGCTATAGAGAAGGGGAGGCAAGTTGTCCTGTAAGAGGGGCTTCTCCCAAGTAGCAAGACTTCTCTGAGTTCAGGTCTGAAAGAGAGAGAGAGTGTCCCTTCCTGAGGGAGGTGATCTCAAAGGCCAGAAAGCCATGGCCTCCGTCCGGTGAGGGTGCGTGTGCTTGCTCCCTGGGCGTGTTGAAGATAACCTTTCTTCAGAGCCACACCCTGTGATCTTTGGATCTGGGCACCAGCCCAGCCCACGTCAGAGAGTGGGCAGCTCTGTCCCTTTTTCAAGACACATCAGACTTACAGGAAGATTTCTTCCCAAGGTGATCATATCTTCCCCTTACCTGCGCTGAACCCTGCCTGAGCCAGGCTTCCTTCATCAAGTTCCAAGCGCCATCTTGACATGGAGGAGGCCCCTAAGTGCTCACCAGTGATTCTCAGCCCTGGCATATGCAGCAGCCTCATCCGGATTCCAGCAAAGAGGAATTGGCAGGGCATGAATAAGGGCAGAAGGTAATTGAGGAGCTGGGGCTGGTTTTAAGGCAGGACAGAGCCCAGCTCCGCGAGCTGAGCTGGAAGGAATTTGCTGTCTGTGCCAGATGTCATAAAGAGCTGCTGAGCTGGTCAAGCTCGCCCGCGCTCGGGAGCGAATCAATCTGATGAACTGGGACTGCGGCTCAGCTACAGACCATGAGCTAATGCGGACTCTACCGCAGCAAGCCAGCGCCACGGGCCCGGAGCCGGCCGCGGGAGGCGGGAGAGCCGACGCAGCAAATGCCTGGAGCCAGCAGGGAGAGACCAAAGGGGGTCCGGGGTGAGGGCGGCTTCCAGCAGCTGTGTTTCCACTTTCATCACCGCTGGGCACGTTAGGGGCGCTAATTGTGGAGCCGGAGAGCTGTTACAAGCAGACCAGATATGTTCGGCGGGGTCCTGACGGTACTTAGACTGGTGTCTGCGATTGAATCGACACAAAAGCATGATGTCCAGAGAAGAAATAAAAAGAAAGCAGAGAATGAAGGAAGCTGATTGGCTGATCCCTCCTGTTACCTCAGCAACTCGTCCATACTGTTTTATCCAGAGAGCCTTTATCACAGAGTGATAAATTATTAAAAAAGAATCTCTTGTTTATTGAGCAAGCACTCTTAAGGGAATTTGATCTACATCATTTCATTTAATCCAGACTCAAAGAGGTCAAATACCTTTCCCAAAGATATATAAATGTGTGTGTAAGTGTATATGTGTGCAAACACGTAACTATTGAATAGCAGTCAAGTTTCAAATCCCATTATCCCTGACTTCAAAGCCAATATGCCATGAAGTGTCCTATTTTAAAAGCATATACTTTATAAGAATTTTTCAAATTAAGCAACTATGGAACTGATGGTCAAGAAAATAAAATTAACCAGTCACCCAGTTTGGAAATTTAAAAAAGAATGTTTCCCCAGGAACCAAAGAAAGGGACATACATTGGCCATATGGTCACAGATTGAAGTTTTCCGTTTTCTCTCCCTATAATAGCCCTGGCAGACAGCTAATAAGAAAAACATATTGCAGAAAGAATGTACTCTTCTCTCAAATCACATGGTAGAGATTTTTGGTAGCAGCAGAGTTTGCTGAAAACAAATAATAATCTGACAATAGGTAAATACAGCCCTTCTCATCCTGGGGGGCAAAATACACTGAGGGATTTATGAGTTTATCCTCTAAAGACTGACCTTATTTAAGGAAAAATTGAGGACGGAGGCATGGAGGCAGTGATTGCCCTCTTGGACAACACTTGAGTTCATCAGATGCCATGTCCCCCCCATGTCCTCCTCCAGGTCAGACTGTTCACTTGATGGAATCATTTGAGATTGTTCTGGAAAGATAGATGAACATTCATATCACCTATAGAAGGGAAAGGAAATCAGGTTTGAACACAAAGGGAAAAATCATTCTTCCCAGTAGAAAAACTCCAAGCTCCTGCAATCCATTGGCCCTCTGTTTTCTTTAATTTAAATCAAGGTAAGAAGATGGGAAGTACAGCTCCTTAGAGGGGTGTAGAATCCACTGTGCCTTTTAACAGAGCTGTCTAACATGAAGTCAGTTCGGATTTTTCAGCCTCTTTGGTATTCCTCACCGAAGGAAGAGCAGAACAGACAGCTGGGTTTGCTCAATTCTGTTGCATCTACATGCTTACTCTTCTGCTGAGAAATTAGCAAGCATCATATGAATACCTCTCCTCTACTATTCTGTCTCCCATGGGTCTTTTTTTCTTTGAAACAATGCACTGTAAGCACTGTGTAGTGTTCAGCAAGTCATTTGAAAAGTAATTCTAAAGCACCAAAGTTTGTGCATAGTTTATTTGCAAAAAGTAAATCTGAACATACTGAAAGTTACCTTTTAAAATACCACTTGCTCATAAAAACTTTAAATGAGTTGCTGTGTGTGTTAGTCGCTCAGTCGTGTCCAACTCTTTGCAGCCCCATGGACTACAGCCTGCCAGACTCCCCTTTGTCCATGGGATTTCCCAAACAAGAATACTAGAATGGGTTGCCATTCCCTTCTCCAGAGGATCTTCCTGACCCAGGGATCAAACCCGGGTCTCCTGAATTGCAGGCAGATGCTTTACCATCTGAGCCACTAGGGAAACCCACAGTATCTGCTGGTAGACTTAAACTCCATCCTAACATTCAGCTATCTGACTGAGTGACCCAGAAATTCCACTCTGAGGTTCATACCCAAGAGAAGTGGAAACATATATTCACACAAAAATTTGTACATGGATAGTCAAACAGTCATAGCAGCATCATTCACCATAACCCCAAAGTGGAAACAACTCAAACAGACATAACAGATGAATGGATAAACAAACTAGATATGTCCAGACAATACACTTTTATTAAGCAATAAAAAAATTACTGATACATGCTACAACATGATTGAACCTTGAGAACATTATTATGCCAAGTGAAACAAGCTGGATACAAAAGGCCATATATTGTATGACTTCATTTATATGACATATTCAGAATTGGCAAATCTCTAGAGATAGGTGGTAGATTAGTGGCTGCCTAGGGCTGGAGAAGATGGGGAGTTGACTGATAATGGGTCCAGGGTTTCTTTTAAGGGTAATAAGCATGTTCTGGAATTAGATAGTCATGTGGTGATGTGTGCACAACTTGTGAATATATTAAAAACCACTCAATTGTGGTTCAAAAGGGTAAATTGTTTGGTATGTTAATAATCTCTCAATAAATAAAAAATATCACTCACATCATAAAAATTTGTGTATACCTTGCAGCCTCTGAACACAATGAAGCACAGTCCCTGATCATGGGACTTGGGTTATCCAGCCTCTTCGCTTGATGAGACAGCAGAGCCCTGAGGTTAAGAACATAATCTCTAAAGCCAGTTCATCTGGGTTCAAGCTCTGGAACTGTCACATGCTGGCTGTGTGAGCAAGTTACTTAACTTCCGTACAGTTCAGCTTCCTTGCCTGCACAATGGAGATTCCAATTAGCCTCTTAGAGTTACAATAATTAAGCTGACTAATATGTGAAGTGAAAGTTGCTCAGTCATGTCTGACTCTTTGCGATCCTATGGACTATACAGTCCATGGAATTCTCCAGGCCAGAATACTAGAGTGGGTAGCTGTTCTCTTCTCCAGGGCATCTTCCCAACCTAGGGATCCAACCCAGGTCTCCTGCATTGCAGGAGATTCTTTACCAGCTGAGTCACTAGGGCAGCCCAAGAATACTGGAGTGGGTAGCCTATCCCTTCTCCAGCAGATCTTCCCAACCCAGGAATCAAACTGGGGTCTCCTGCATTGCAGGTGGATTCATACCACCTGAGCTACCAGGGAAGCCCAATATGTGAGCAGTGGGGTTTTATCTATCACCATGATCATCACCACCATCACTCACCATCATCATCATCACCAGCATCATCTCAAGTGTCCCAGTGGAGACAGTGTGGTGACCCGTATCTTGTACAGTTACACAGGCAGCATTTATTTCTTAATCACTCATCACTTTTGACATATATTCACCTTTATTTATGAACCACATAATAAATAAATTGAATAATTAAGCTCTACTTGGGCTTCCCTCTTGGCTCCGTGCTAAAGCATCTGCCTGCCGAGCAGGAGACCTGAGTTCCATCCCTGGGTTGAGAAGATCCCGTGGAGAAGGATATGGCAACTCACTCTGGTATTCTTGCCTGGGAAATCCTGTGGCCAGAGGTACCTAGCAGGCTACAGTCCATGGAGTTGCAGAAGAGTCAGACACGACTTAGCAACTAAACAACAACAAAAATGATAGTTAAATGACTGATTTACTATTATTTATGAACCACATAACCTGGTTACAGATTAATTGAAAACAAGTTCCTGCATTCATCTTTCACCCTTTCCACTTGTTTTATATTCCCCAGTATCAGCCCGGAGCTGGCTCCTTCTGTTTCATCTGTTTACTGAGATAGGCTTTCAAGCCCAAGACAGGCACTAAAGGAATGGCGAGGCTCCTCAATGACAGACTCATGGGCTTAACTGCATTTCAGGAAACCTCAAGGGCGTTCTCAACTCTGTTTTCTTCCTTAAGGTATTGTATTGTTGATCTTCCTTTCCTTGTGCTGTTACCAAATTCATTTTGACAACTGTTTCCTGTTTATTGTAATATATGGGGTCTGATGTGCTTGGGGAGATACTATGACCAGGTATCTGGTGATAGCTCTTCAACACCTTGGTGAATCTTTAAGACTCATTGTTAGTGGGGTGTTCCCTTGGACCCTTTCTACTCCTAAAATGGCCATACATGCCTCCAATGCAAGAGCAGAAGGCTGTTGAGAAAGGGCTAAAACCCAAGACCACAGAATGTACTCATTGAGAATTTTTTCCCCCAGATAATTTTGGGATGCTATAGAGATATTCTTGCTTACCTCTGTGTTCAAGACTCTTTGGATTTTCTGTGGGTGAAAATAGCTAAAGTGCAGGGGGAATGGCTGGGGTGTGCATGATTGTGGGGAAATCATGAGAAAGTTGTGCAACCAGGAGATAGTCCTGGGATGTGTTCTGTGATCTGTGTGGAAACCCCAGAAAGAGATTGTGAAGGGGTTTGTCTCTCCACTACCATAGACAATGGTGCTTTTCAGATTTGTGGCCCTAACTAGCAATAACTAGCACTCACGTGGGCTTCCCCCAGTGGCTCAGATGGTAAAGAATCTGACTGCAATGCAGGAGACCTGGGTTCAATGCCTGGGTCGGGAAGATCCCCTGGAGAAGAGAATGGAGCTACCCACTCCAGTATTCTGGCCTGGAGAATCCCATGGACAGGGGAGCATGGCGGGCTACAGTCCTCAGGGTCACAAAGAGTCGGAAACGACAGAGCAACTAAACACTAGCACTAGCTAGTGCTCCACCTCTAGGGAGAGAGGAGGTTGAGCTAGAGACCAAAGTGTCCGAAGTCTTTGACCCTGGACCAATTGGTGTGGGATACGTCCCAAGTTTTCGCTGGCTTCCTGTTGCTCCTTGTGAAAGTGTCTCTACTTCCTGTGTGGTAGCTTTGGTACAAGTCCTACTGTGTCATTCAAGTCTGTAATAAAGTGCTGGAGGGGAAAAACATGGCCTTTATATTTCTCTCTCTTCGCTCTCAAGTCAAGCCAGGAGCACTGGAGCACCAGTACAACTCAGGAAAACATCCCTTTGCCAGGTTCCCCAGAGCACATTTGGAATGCTAGCCTTCTCCGTGTTTATTTTCAGGGTAGTGATAAAAGCATGGAAAAAAAAAAAAACATCAGGGGAAAATCAGTAAATTTCAGTAATATTTCAGTACATGTGCAAAGGGCAAACAGTTTAGAATTTCTCCTGCCCCGTCTGAAGTTGGAAACTCTCACCACAGCGGGAAGCACAGCTATTTTGACTTGGCAAACCAAACCAAACAGCCCGCACCTGCAACTGCACGTCTCTGACGTGAATAGCTGTGGCCGGAGGGTCAGTCTGTCCTCAGGTTTTCATCCAGAAACCACACTCTGCAAATGGAGAGAAAACCTCTGTTGGATTAAGGGAAATCCTTGCCACAGAGATGAAGCGCACAACTTTAATTAACTCATCATTTTCTAATTGGCATCCCCAGAGTCCTGTGCTAGGGCACCTTATGTGGTCGAATGTCCATCAGATTGTTCCAGACAGTTTGGTAAAATAAAGTTTTAGTTTTTCTAAACATTTATTTTAGAGAGTTGGAAAATGTAGAAAACATTTTAAATGTTTGGGGTGAATTACCCAAAACTTATCACTCATAGAAAGTCAGTCTTTGGTGTATTTCTTTTTAGTCTTCATGTTTTAAATTCTGCCTTTTGTAGAGACTTGAGAGTGTCTCATCTGTAGAAGTGTCTTTCTGGCTTTTTTAATAATATTTTATGTTAAGCATTTTATCATTTTAGTGCAAACTAAAGTCACTGTTAGTGTCTGCATGTTGTACTGAGTATATTAATTAATAGATTAATCCATTAATTAATCCATTATTGTTGAATTATTTCAAATTTTTCTATATGATCTCAAATTCTTGCTATTATAATAATGCTGCCATGAAATCATTGTGCATACAGCTTACTTATGTATATTAAGAATTATTTTCTTAGGAATGATTCTCAGAAGTAACCTGCGCTGTGGAAACTCATATAGACTTCTGATGCAGAATGCCAAATTATTTCTAAAATTTTCACTCTGCTATCTGGAATGGGGTAGTGCTTTAATTAATGTGTATATGTGTGTTATTCTGTCAGTCATGCCTGACTCTTTGCAACTCTAAAGACTGTAGCACGCCAGACTCCTCTGTCTATGGGATTCTCCAAGCAAAAATACTGGAGTGGGTAGCCATTCCTTTCTCCAGGAATCTTCCTGACCCAGGGATCAAACCCAGGTCTCCCGTATTGCAGGCAGATTCTTTGCTGCCTGAAGCACCAGGGAAGCCCTTAATAAATAATATTAATTTTCATCTGATAAGATAGGCAAAAATAGAATTGAAACGTTAGTTTACTTTGCATTTATTTGATTTGTTTTTCTTTTTTTACCTATTTTAATCCAACTTTGTAAATGATCTCTTTTAGCTCTTTGCCTATTTTTGAGGATCTGTTATCAATTTATATGAATGCTTTATTTACATAAAGGGCTTCCCACGTAGCTCAGTCGGTAAAGCATCTGCCTGCAGTGAGGGAGACCTGGGTTCTATTCATGAGTCGGGAAGTTCCCCTGGAGAAGGAAATGGCAACCCACTTTAGTATTCTTGCCTGGAGAATCGCATGGACAGAGGAGCCTGGCGGGCTACAGTCCATGGGATCGCAAGAGTCAGATACAACCTAGTGCTATCTTTTCTTTCTTTTTCTTTATTTACATAAAAGACACCAACTTTTGCTCAACTTATTTGCTACAAATAATTTCTCAACTTTATTGCTTTCTGTCCATTTTAATTATGTCTTGAGATATAGAAATATGATTTTAGTGGTCATATTATTGATCTTTTCGCTGATAATTTTCTCTCCTATTAACTTTTTACCCTCTAGAAATTTTATAACTATTCATCTATATTTTCTTTTAGATTTTCTATGGTTTGACATTTTTCATATCTCTAATCTATTTGTAATTTATTTTAATGAACAGTGGGCAATAGAAATAAACCATATTTCACTTAACCCATTCTGCAAATGTCTAATCAAATTCAATAGTACTTGTTAGGTTAATACATCCCTTCTCCACTGGATCTTTCCATTGTCTTTATGAAGCTGGTGCTCTAAGTTTTTTAATTCAATTTCTACTTTGTTTCATTACTATGCTTGTAAGTTTTTCTTTTAAATGCTACGTACTTTACATCAGTGTTAGTTGCTCAGCCGTGTCTGACTCTTTGCGACCCCAAGGAATGTAGCCTGCCAGGCCCCTCTGTCCATGGGATTCTCCAGGCAAGAATACTGGAGTGGGTTGCCATGCCCTCCTCCAGGGGCTCTTTCTGACCCAGGGATGGAACCTGAGACTCTTACATTGGCAGGAAGGTTCTTTGCCACTAGGGCCACCTGGGAAACACCAAGGCTTATATTGATATAATTTCAACCTGTAGTGGGATAAATTCTTTTCTTTGTCAAAAATTTCTTTGTTACACAAAAATGGAAAAAGCACATGTATCCTATTGTTCATTGCAGCACTATTTACAATAGTTAGAACATGGAAGCAACCTAGGTGTCCATCAACAGATGAATGGATAAAGAAGTTGTGGTACATATACACAATGGGATATTAGTCAGCCATAAAAGGAACACCTTTTAGTCAGTTCTAATGAGGTGGATGAACCTAGAACCTATTATACAGAGTGAAGAAAGTCAGAAAGAGAAAGATAAATATCATATTCTAATGCATATATATGGAATCTAGAAAAATGGTACTGAAGAATTTACTTTCAGAGCAGCAATGGAGAAACAGTCGTGGAGAACAGACTTATGGACATGGGGAGAGGGGAGGAGAGGGTTAGATGTGTGGAAAGAGTAACATGGAAACTTACATCACCATGTGTAAAATAGACAGCCGGCGGGGAATTTGCTGTATGGCTCAGGAAACTCAAACAGGGGCTCTGAATCCGCCTAGAGGCGTGGGATGGGGAGGGAGATGGGGGAGGTTCAAAAGGGAGGGGATGTGTGTATACCTATGGCTGATTCATGCTGAGGTTTGATAGAAAACAACAAAATCCTATAAAGCAATTATCCTTCAGTAAAAAAAAATAATTTAAAAAAATCTTTGTTATACAAAATAAAAGTAGCATCCAAACCCCAGTAAGATGGTTCTTTGGGGAGCTCGTTGACCATCTTCTCAATGTACTGGCTTTCCAAATAAAGTTGCTACCCCTTGCCCCACCTCCCCCCAATTTCTTCGTTGCTATTGCTGTTTCATTCCAGGTAAACTTTAGAATTTTGTTAAGTTCTTAAAATGCCTGATGCCATTTAGTTCTGACTGCATCCGGCTTAATTTCAGGGGAACTAATCTCACCATCAAAGCCCATGGTGGGTCACAGCACATATTCATTTTTTTCATGAACATTATCACCTTGTATTGCTTTTATTTTTTTTAAAAATCATTTATGTATTTATTTTTGGCTGTGCTTCGCCTTCGTTGCTGGGAGGGCTTTTCTCTAGGTGTGGAGGGCAGGACTGCTCCTAGTTGCGGTCCGCAGGCTTCTGCTGCCGTGGCTTCTCTTGTGCGGAGGACAGGCTCCGGGCACAGCGGCTTGGGTAGCTGCAGCACTTGGGCTCAGAAGTTGGAGCTTGTGGGCTCTAGAGCTCTGGCTCAGTAGTTGTGACTCACAGACTTCATTAGATCCCCCCAGACCAAGGCTCAAGCCCGTGTCTCCTGCAAGCAGGCAGTGTCTTTACCACTGAGCCACCAGAGAAGCCTCTGTGTATTGTTTTTAAATGCATAGGTATGTGACTGTATTCTCATTAAAAAAAAAAAAAAATGAGATGAAAGGGGAAAACTTCTCCTGCCAGAAAATTCCTCTTTGGAAGTTTACTTGGGTCAATTTAAAATTTTTACTGTGATTCAAAAAAAGATTCAAAAATCAATCTGTGAAGATATCTTTGTGTTTATTTGCACGTATTTCTCTGGAGTAAGCTCCTAGAATGTGGGTGAAAGGGTATTCATAATTTTGATAGTTCCTGCCAAATTGTCCTTGAATAAGGCTGTACCAATTTACACTCTTATTAACAGTGAATAAGAAATTCTGTTTTCTCACACTAGATGTTATGGAAATTTCAAATATTTGCCAATCTGGTGAAAAATATAATCTCAGTGTTGTTTTAATTTGTATTTTCCTAATTACTAGTGAAATGGAACATATTTTCTGATGTATGTGACCATTTGCACTTCTTTTTCTTTGAACTGCATCTTCAAATTAATTTCTTAATTTAAGTTAGGCTTATTTGTCTCTTTACACATTGCATATATTAAGCCTTCATCTGTTAGATAGTGTGCAGATATTTTCTCTTAATCTGTCCCTTGTCTTTTAATATTGTTTTACCGTCTTTCCTTCTAAAGAAGTTATTCATTTTCATATGGTAAAATCTGTCGTAATTTTTATTTTTGTCTTCTGATTTTCCTCCAATTTTCTATTTCATGATTTTATAGACTAAAAATGTTTAAACTTTCAAGCTATGTAGAATCTGACTTTTATATGTGGTGTGAGAGAAAAATCTAAGTTTGTTTTTTCTTTCTATCTAGTTGTCCCAGTTCCAATAAATGAATAGTCTATCTCCTTCAGGAAGTGTCTCCATTACCATATGCTAAAAATTGTAAGAGTGTGTATGTATGTGTGTGTGTGTGTGTGTGTGTGTGTGTATAACACACACATTCTTCAACTTTATTTTGTCCAGAATCTATTTGTCCATTCCTATGTTAGTGTGCCATTGCATTAATTACTCTATTCATAAATAATTATTTAATTATAATAAAATAAATATAATTTGAAGCTGTAAAATAATGTATTAATTATTATATATAGTATTCTGGTAACTTACAGGGAATGTCTCTTTTAACTATTATTTAAAAAAAATTTCACAGGCAATCTTTTGTATTTTCTCTCTCAAATCAGATTGTAGAGCTTCTTTAAAACTATTCTTGGGGAATTTTGATTGGGATTATTTTGTAGTTTTATGTTTATTTGAGGAATATTGATCTCTTTATGATATTGTGTCTTCTAATCAAGGAACGTAGTGTGTTCATTCCCTCAGGTCATCCTCAAGATCCCTTGGTAAAGTTTTATATTTATCTTCATATACCTCTTGCATATTTTTTGTTAGACTGACTTCTAGATATTTTAAAGTTCCTTTGAAATAATGAATTACATCTTGTTTTCCCATTGCATTTTAAAATTTCTTATTGCTCATCTGTAGACACTTAACAAATGGAACTTTCATTGAATTTGGTGAGAGATTTTTAATAGCTTTACTGTTAATCTTTCTAAATTTTTGATAGACCATCAAACACTTGAATATAATGACAATTTAGTTTCTTTCATTCCTTCTCCTTCCTATTTTTCTTATTGGATTGGCTGTTTTGCTAGTATCATATTAATTTGTAGCAGATATAGCAAACATCTAGCTTTAATGAGGATCATTGAAAAATAACATCATGATGTTTGCTTTAGATTTCTGGTAATTGTCTATATTATTTAGGGTGTAGGTTTAGCTGCCATAATACAAAGACTCATAGTAATGGTGATGCATGCCAAATCCGGATGTAGGCAGTACAGTGGTGTAGTGGCTTATCTCTGCCGTTGTTCTAGATTGTTGATGTGCCCTATAAAACGCACAGCTTGAGTCTTGCCCTCATGCCAGCTAAAAATTCTCCCACCACGGGAGAAGGAGAGAATAGAGATTGGGGAAACCAACAGCTGTTATCACACTGTATTTATTCATTTTAAGGAATTTTTCTTCTATTCTTAGCTCAGTGAGAATTATTGCTGGAAAAGAGTGTTTAAACTGTTTCAAATACATTTTTTAGCATCTATGGAGGCTAACATAACTTTCCCCCTCAAACCCTGTCAATATTGAGTTTTAAGGGGAGAAATCATAATTTGAATATCCTTTGTGTCTTTGTGCATGACATTTGTTGGGAGATTATTATGTCATATATTCTTATTTTAAAGGCATGTTCACTTTGAGATTCTTCCTTCTTGCTTTTCTTTTTTAGCATCCTTTACTGTGCTAGCCATCTATTTAGATAGGAATATCTATCTAATTACTGGTAGATAGATTGATAGATAGATAGATAGATAGATAGATAGGTAGGTAGATAGAATTACTGGTACTTCCCTGGTGGTCCAGTGGTTAGGACTCAGTGCTTTCACTCTGCAGTCCCTTATCGGGGAACTAATATCCTACAAGTAGCACAAGTGGCCAAATAAATACATACATTGGAGTTATTATTCATTTATTATCAATTATTTAAAATTTGATAGAATAAAATCCTAAAATGACTTATTTTCAAGGAAAGAATTTGTCAAACTTTGCCATTTTTTTCTCCCTTTGTTTAATGGGTTATTTTAGCACTTCTGCATCATTGTCATTAGATAATTGATATTTCATATTTTCATATAGTTAAATATACCAATATTTTCCATAATTATCTCATTTTGTTATCTTATTTAGAAACAGCAACACTTGCTTAAATAGTCACCATACATTGTATGTGTGTTTGAATATTTTTCATTTAACCTTTTAATCCATCTGGGATATGTTTTGGTGCATGGGTGACCTGAATTCTAATTTTAGCTTCTTCTAAATGGCAACCTAACTGTTCCAATAATACTTATTGATTAATCCATCTGTCTCACTTGAATTCCTATTTTAATTTGCACTAATTTCTTGTACCTACACATCAGTTTATTTACTTTTATTAGTTTGTTTATTTAATCTGTTTCATTGAGCTGTCTATTCTAGGACTAAAGCTATACTATTAAACACTATTAAGTTTTACAGTTTTATAATTCATTTTATAATCTGAGAAGGTGGGTATTTTGCTGTTTAAAAACTTCCTGGCTGTAACAGATTTAATTTTCTAGATGAATTTTAGGATGCAATTTTTGTTAAAGCATTTCAAAGGGTTTGATTATACATGCATGAGATTAAATTTTAAATTTAATTTTTTCAAATTATATTTGTAGAAAAGCTGTATAAATATTGATAATATTGAACTCTCCAGTCCAAGAATATAGTATATCTCCCTGGCTATTTAGACCTACTTTATATCCCTCAACAATGTTTTGTAATTTTCCTTATGCAGGATCTGCATATTTTTTTGTTAATTCAGTTTTAGGACATATATATCTATGAAGTAAATGGAATACATTTTTCATTATATTTATTCCAGATATTTGGTATTTCTTGTATTAAAACTGATTTTGTATGTTTTGTGACCGGCTACCTTCCTAAGAGATCTTATTAGTTTTTACAGTTTTCCTCCTGCAATGTTCAAGTGTGAAGCAATTTTTTTTGACATATCATATTAGTGCTTTATCCTTTTATTTCCTTGAATCTTTGGGTTCTTTGGTTTCCAGTTTCTGTTGTTTTAAACAGAAAAATTTCCTTGCAAAATCAAAGGGAAGGCTGGAAATGAGATCAGGACGAGGGTGAAGTGAGTGAGGTAGTTTTCTCAGACACCAAATTTAAGACATCAAAAATCTCAGTAGTCCAGATAAATAATATTTTAATGGAATTGAAAAATTTTATGAAAAAAGAAGTATGCTGAACAAAATGCCAGAGATTGAAATCAAGATAAGCTCTGTATGAAGAACCAGCCTCTAAACAGGCCAGGAAACAGGCACATGTGGAGGCTTGATTCCGGGCTCCCAGTGATGATTTACAGTGGGATGGGTGCACTTCAAAAAAGGGAGTGATTGTCATCCTTGACTAAAGGGAGGGCAGGGTATGTGTCTTGCCTGTCCAGGACTCCACATGATGAGACAAAGGTAAATGTAAGTTGGTATGCTTGATGATATCTTAGAAATCTCTGAAACTTGTTCATTTATTTTTATTCTTTTTTCTTTCTATTCCTTAGACTAAATAGTCTCACTTGACTTACCTTTAAGTTTGGCAGTTCGTTTTTCTGCCAGCTCAGTTCTGCTGTCAATCCTATTTAAGTGAATTTTTTTTTTTTTTAAATTCAGTTACTGTGCTTTTCAACTCCACAATTTCTGCTTGGTTCTTTTTAATAGTTTCGACCTCATTGTCGTATTCTCCATTTGCTGAAATATCATTCTTATATGTTTCTTTTCTTTGGGCATGATTTTCTCTAATTCTTTGAACATATTCATACTACCTGATTCAAACTCTTTGCCTAGTAAGATCAACATCTGCAGCTCCTTAGGGACAGTTTCTGTTGACTCATTTGCCCTGAATAAAATTGGGTGTGTGTGCGTTTCTTGCAGTTTTTTTTTTTAATTGGAAAATGGACATTTTAAATAATTTAAAGTGATATTCTGAAAATTGCATGCGCACACACACACACATACACACATGCACACTCACTCCTTCCCCACCCACGGTCCACAGTTGTTGTTGCAACTACTCTTTGTTTTTTATTTTTTTAAGTAACTTTTCTGAACTAATTCTGTAAAGTCTGTATTCTTTGTTTTGTATGGCCAGTGAACGCTCTGCTTGGATAGCTTAGCAGTCAGCTTATGATTCGATGGAAATTTTCTTATGTATCTTCAACCAAGAACTCTCCCAACCTTATTCTGTGTGTGTGTGTGTGTGTGTGTGTGTGTGTTTGGGGTCAAATCTTTAGGGCTCTGGCAACTTAGAGCTCTGCCTTAGCTTTCACTTCCTCTTTGTGCAGAGCCTCAAGGACAGCCCAGAGGAAAGATTAGAGTCCTCTCAGATTTTTCTTGGGAATGCACACGACCTTGCAAGTGGGTGTGGCTTTCTAGAATCTCAAGAATACATTGGAACTTTTCAAAGTCCTGAAAAAGCATCTTCTTCCCCATCTTTTCCTTTCACATTTTTTTTTTTAAGTCAGCCTCTTGTTTACCCCAGCTGTTACGCTCTCTGAGGCAGCGACTTGTTCTTCACAAATGCCCTGGGGGTAGAGTTGTTCTCACTGAGGAAGATCAGAATTAGGTTAAATAAAGACAAGCTCTGAGAATGAGGTTTTTCCAGGGAGCTGCCAGACAGCCCTAGCGGGGACAATTAACTGGGGATAAGGTTGGGGGGGACTCCAAATCTGTTTTGCCCCTCTTCAATGACTGTTAAGCTGCTGGCTTTCATAGCTATAACAGTATCTTATTGTTCAGTAGCTAAGTCATGTCCGACTCTTTTATGACCCCATGGACTGTAGCCTGCCAGTCTCCTCTGTCCATGGGATTTGCCAGGCAAGAGTACTGGAGTGGGTTGCCATTTCCTTCTCCAGGGGATATTCCCAACCCAGAGATCAAACCTGTGTTTCCTGTCTTGGCAGGCAGATCCTTTATCACTGAGCCACCAGGGAAGTCCCATAGTGGTGTGAGGCTGGTCACTTTCAAGGCTACTGTGGGTCTGGGGAGAAGGAGATGGGAATAGGGCAAGTTCAAACATCACAAAACTCGATTTGTGCTAAGTAGAATGTCCATGCTGTAATCTCTGGATCCTCTGAATATTTTATCTCATCTGGCACAAGGGTCTTTGCAGTTGTGATTAAGATTATGGGCCCTGAGACGGGGAAATTATCCTAGGTTGTCTAGCCTGGGCCCAATCTAATCAAATGAGTCCTTAAAAGCAGAAAACTTTTCTGTGTCAGAGGGAGATGGACTATGGAAGAAGGGTCAGAGAGATGCAATGTGGCTGGTTTTGAAAATGGAATAGGGGCCATGAACTGAGGAATGTGGGCTAGAAAGGACAAAGGAAGAGATTCTCTCTGGAGCTTCCAGAAGGGAATGCAGCCCTGTCAACACCTGGATTTTAGATCAGTGAGACCTGTGTTATACCTGTAACCTACAAAAATAAAATAGCACATTTTTGTTGTTTTAACCCACTAAGTTCATGGTAGTTTGTTCCATCAGCAATAGCAAAACTAATACAGTGTTGTTAACTGAGATCCAGCCATTTAAAATGAATGCTCCTCAATGTTGCAAGCATTTGGTTAATAAGCAGATTGCTAAAAATGTTGATTCTGGCTGTTTTATTCCCCCAGTGTTCTCATGGCCTTTATGGTGGAAGGGATTTTCAGATATCCTTATTCTGTCTTTCTGAAAGAGCTTTCCCCCACTTCCTTTTGGCATCTGTTATTACAAATGAAAATCAGATTTTTGTTGTGCTATGGATAATCTGTGGGTTTTTTTTTCCTCTTGGGAAACTTTGTAAACTTTTTCTTCATTTTTCTAAATTCACTACATTGTGACTAGGTTAGGAAGTTTTCTTTGCTTTTAATTCATTCTGCTAAACATTTGGTAGAGATTTTCAATGTAGGAACTCATGTCTTTCTTAAATTGGGGAAAATTTTCTATTTTTATTTGGTTAGTGATGTTCCTTTTCATTCTTGCTATCTTCTCTTTCTAGATTTATTAGATAAATATTAAAATTTCTACAGATATTAATGCATGTCTCAATTATTCTTTTTCTCATTTTTTTCTCTCCAGTACTATGTTTAGAGAAACCTTTGTAACAGTTTTCTTTCTAATTAATTCTTCAGCAGTACACCTTATTTTATTTTGTCCATGGACAGAGTTTAAATTTTAACAATCAAGTTTTTAATTCTTATATGTCCAGACAATTATTCTTATAGATGTAACACTTTTTAATGTTCTTCTGAGGAAAATACATATTTATTTTATTAAAACCATGCAGTGATTGTTTCATTAACTCTGTCTCCTCTGTTGTAAATTCTTCTGTGCATTGCATTTAGTGCATCTTTCTGTCACCTTGCTAAAATGTTTGGTGATTCTTAGATGGATGAGCAGATCTCTCTGTAATTTGATTTCTTTTTTTTTTTTTATTTTTTTAATTTATTTTTTTTTTATTAGTTGGAGGCTAATTACTTCACAACATTTCAGTGGGTTTTGTCATACATTAATATGAATCAGCCATAGATTTACACGTATATGCAGCTTATTTGGGAATAGGCCAGGATTCTTTGTTCTATTGACCGTGTAAGGTGATATCACGATAGTCCAGAAACCTGACTTAAGGGAAGATGGGTGCTGCAGGTCTTCCTGGGTGTTGCCAGTCATGTGGGCACAGGCGCCACTCACTGACCTCGCCCCAGGGCACATTTCCCTCTTGATGCTGTGTCCAAATGCTGCTAAGGGGTAAGGAGGCAGAGGACAGTTGGATTTCATGTATGTTTCCTGATACAGTACCATTTAATGTTTAATGGTATATAGCATGAGACAAGTGCTCAGGGCTGGTGCACTGGGGTGACCCAGAGGGATGGGATAGGGAGGGAGGTGGGAGGGGGGTTCAGGATGGGGAACACATGTAAATCCATGGCTGATTCATATCAATGTATGGCAGAAACCACTACAATATTGTAAAGTAATTAGCCTCCAACTAATATAAATAAATGAGAAAAAAACTGGTTTATAGCTCTTTCTTTTTTCTCTTTCTGACTGCACTGTGTCCTTGCTGTGGTACACAGGCTTCTCTAGGTGTGGCATGCAGGCTCCAGAGCTCGCAAGCTCTCCAGTTGCCACATATGGAGTTAGTGCTCCATAACTTGTAGGACCTTAGTTCCCTGACCAGGGATCAAACGTGAGTCTCCTGCATTGGAAGGCAGATTCTTAACCACTGGACCACCAGGGAAGTCCAGTGTAATGCTTTATAACTCTTATACCTGCTATGAAAACTACAACTGCCATCAATAGAAAGTTACCCCATTAAACCTATTCAGTGACTTCTCTACTTTGCCTGATATTGCCATTTCTCCCTGACTTCTTTGCTTGAAATATCCCAACCTTCCTTGAATTTTCAAAGTTTTCAAGGTATTTTCCTTTTATGTGTCTTTTGCAGAGACAGTGTCATTGAATATTATTTTTACATTCAATAGAATAGCCAAAAGCCAGGATTAGATGTCTTTAAGGGCCCTGTATTTCAACATTACAACTGAAGTTTATAATACTGTCTTATTTACACTACAATGTGAATATTATGTCTTTCATAAGGAAGTTCAAACCATTTTCAAGTGTTGACTTTATATTTGTCACCATAAGAATTGCTGTCTCATTGGAGGCACTCAACATATATGTGTTAAATGGATGAACAATTTCTGATAATAAGGTTTCTTTACTTTCTCTACTTTCAATATCAATATTTTAAAGTTTGCTCATTTGTAGACATCTTGTTTATAATTTTACTAGGAGTGAATTGTTGAGCTTTTAGCAATATTTCTATGTACACTATATATGTATATTTCCAAGCTTTATTAGGCATCTGTTTAGACTGTGATCACAATTCTGAAATGTTTGATTTTCAAGTCCTTAGCAGACTATGAACAGTAACATGTGTGTGTGCTCAGTTACTCTGTTGTTTTCCGGCTCTTTGAGACCATGGACTGTATCCTACCAGATGCCTCTGGAGCAAGTTGCCATTTCCTCCTCCAGGGGATCTTCCTGACCCAGGGATCGAACCTGTGTCTCTTGAATCTCCTGCATTGGTAGGCGGATTCTTTACCACTGTGCCATCTGGGAAGCCCATGAACAATAACTCTCTCTCTCTCTCTTTAGTTGCTAAGTTGTGTCCGACTCTTGCGACCCCATGGACTGTAGCCTGCAAGGCTCCTCTATCCATGGGAACCAGCAGTCTGCATATGAAAGGTAGAAAGTATAATAAAGAGAAGAGTATGATGGATATAGCAGCAAAAAGCCAGGATTAGATGTCTTTAAGGGCCTTGTATTTCAACATTACAACTGAAGTTTATAATACTGTCTTATACATCAAGAGTAATCTATATAGTATGTTAACTATTAAGGAATTACTTAAACTTTACAGAAAGATCACTTCCAAAAATAAATTAAATTTCAAAGAAATGATTGAGAAATTAACTGTGCAAAATTCAGTCGTCTAAGGCATTCGTTATGTGGAAATGCCTTCAGTGTCCTAGTGATACTCTATAAGCTACCTATTTATCATTATTAGTTCAGTGTGTACAGAATATTGCTTTAAACTGGCTTGATTCTGTCCCTGCTACATATTTCTAAACTCTGTCTTTTGCATCTGTTAAAAAAAAGGGAGAATGTTAATACCTAAAAAGGTGCTCATATGGATTATGGGCTTCCCAGGTGGCGCTAGTGCTAAAGAACCCACCTGCCAATGCAGGAGACAAAAGAGATGTGGGTTCCATCCTTGGATGGGGAAGATCCTCTGGAGGAGGAAAGGGCAACCCACTCCAGTATTCTTGCCTGGAAAATCCCATGGAGAGAGGAGCCTGGCGGTCTATAGTTTATAGGGTCGCAAAGAGCTGAACATGACTGAACATGCAACGTAGCATGCATGCATGGATTATGGTGAAAATTAAATAAATAATCCATGTAAAGACATTTGACACAGAGCCTGGCATCCTTTACTCCCACCACCTACTAGGTATGTGGCTTTTGGGAAGTTCATTAGCCCCCTCAATGTTTCGGATTTCTCATCTCTAATATGAAGATTGTAATAGTTCTTTCCACATAGATTTAATGTAAAGAGCTTAGAGCAGAGCCTGGTACATCTTAAGTTCTCAAAGTGAGCTATTATTAGTATTTGAAAACAGGAAGGGCTAAAACACACAGACTGGCAGTGCCAGTGAGAGAACATCCTTTTTACACATAGATCAAGGAAGCGATAGCTGTGATGTGGTCCCAGGCTGTGCAGAATGGATTTCATATGAGAATTCTGAGTTGTGATGTATAAAAATGCTCTATGCTAAATGTAATGTAATATCAATTACTGCTACTAATAATAGTATCAGTACTATTTAGTGGGAATTGTTTTTGATCAAGTCGGCACCTCCTATTGTATTAACTTGCCTAGCCCCATCAACGTTCAGAAAAGGATGTGTATCCTTGCCAACACAGCCTCCCTCTTCCTTCCCCACTTCTTGGATATACGTGTCATTTGCAAATCTGAGTACAATTACCACGGGGAGTAGAAATGAGACAATCTTTTGTGAATTACAAACAAATTTCTAACTCTTCATTTTGTCAGAACAACTCTCGGCCAGCCACTAGCGCTGTCATGGTGATTTATGATGTTCTTCAGCAAACCGACAGCCGGTGGAGAAAAAGCTCCAAGGAAGAAAAATTCCTTATATTTATTCTACCTAGTTTAATACCTGATGAACCATGTTATAGGAACAGTTCTTAAAATAGCCTTGAGGAGAGCATCTCTACATTTTCCCAGCATGTACAATCCATCATGGAGAATGTAGAGGAGATGGTGGTCTTGCTGAGAACTTGACTGCTTTTCAAGAGACATTCGTTGGAGGCCCGGCAATAAAAACAAGAAGCTTTCAATACTAACTCATGCCCTGCTATTTGCGTTCAGTCATTTCTTCCTTACTATAAACCTTCATCATAGGGAATATATTGTCATGTAAATATGATTATAAATAAGAAGGAAAGGTCAGTCCAAGGAAGACACAGCAGATTATCTCCAAAGCCGCTTCATTTGGAGATAGAAGTGAAGAGGGAACTTGTGAAGAGGGAACACAGTCCATCTTAAGGACGGTTGTTATGTCTCATGTCTTTCTGAAAACTTGTCTGGCTGTAACAAGCCATCACAGTCCACTATTTAATCTATACAACTCATACAGTACCCACTCTATTGACTTATTTTTTTTATATTGACTAATTTTTATATTGCTCTTTAGGGCTATGTGATTTGTGTGTCTTGCCTTCTTAACTACATAGTGTCTTCAACCTCTTCCATTTCCTTTGACCTTTCTGCCCAGTTTATAAACATACGCACATCTCTTCAGATAACAAACCTACGAACAAACCAGACCAAAGCGTTCCCTTACCTTTCCATCTACTTGAATTGCCTACTTGTCTGGATGGGTTTCCCGCTTCCTACAAGAGTGTGTAACTCTCACCTGCACTATTTGGCACTCTGTTCCCTCGGCTTTGATGGCACCCCTTACTCTTGCTTCTGTTGGATGCTGTCTCCTGCCCCTGTTCACACTCTGCCCGCACCCTTTCAGGCTCCTTCACTGGCTCCTCTCTCTATCTTCCTCTTACACATTGTGATTCCCTAGGCTTATCTGTTCCCAACATTCCCTGGACATCTTCCTTTAGTTCAGTATCTGGAATATGCTCAAATGATGTATATTTCAAAAGACACATCTTTCTGAAGTCCAGAATCATGTTTCCGGTTGCTTCTTGTAGATCTCAAACCAACAACAGAATTCATTTTCTCCCCAAAATATTTTCCTTTATTCACCCTCTTCATCAGGGAAACTCGCACAATTAATCCCTTCCTCTCTCCCCTTCACTTTTATGGCCCAGTTGGTTCTACTCCTCTCTCTTGAAAATATCCAGGTATTTCCATTCCATTTCCTACAATGTCATTCCTGTTCTCCCTGCCTTTTCCCTAAATGACCAGAACCTTTTACTTAATCCTCACACAACCTGCAAGTCATCAGGGTAGACTTTAAAAACAAAGTGATACTAAAGGGGAAAAATCCCTCCATTATGTTATTCTCCTGCCAAAAATCCTTGAATGGCACTCCCTTGATGTCAAAGCAAAGTGTCAATTCTTTGGGCAAAGTCAAGGCAGTTTTCAGTCTGACCCTCATCTGTCTTCCCAATCTCATCTGCATTATTACCCCCAGGCAACCTTTGGTTCCTGTTTGTACCCTTCTTACCTACATGCTTCTGTACAGTTTTCTCTTCTTGGGATATACTCCTCTCATGGTTCTGCTTGGCTATCTCCAGATCCTCCTTCAAAATTGCTTGAGTGCATTATCCCTTCTGGGAAGATATCCCTAACCAACAGTGATGTGAGACACTGTTTTCATGACTGCTTACACATATCTTTATTAAAGCCCTTACGACAATGCGCTATAACTAATTATTATTCCCACATCTGTCTTCATTGCTCAGCTGTGAACCTCCTGAGGCCAGGGTTGTCTTATTCATCTTTACATCCCACTGCCGAGCATGGATTCTGACATGCAGAAGGAACTAGGTAAATGCTTGTGGGATACACAGAAGACTAAATAAAATGAAGCCCCTTCCTTTCTAAAAGTACAATGCATGAGGTCATCATCTGTTCTTTTGGTATCCATAAAGCGCAAGATACTAATGAGTAGACTGGCTGTTTGGTTCATTTTGTTATAATCCCCTTGACACTTCTGCTAGAGAACGCTTGCTCTGGGGCAAGTGTGAGGGTTCCGTATTTTTAGCTTCTAATGACCTCAGATCTGTTCCGTATGCTTCCCAGTTCCAAGCATGTGTATGTGTTAGCCATGGAGACTGGCCGTGCATACACACCTCCAGGGAGTTACCTCAGAAGGAGACATTTGAGCAGCGGTCATCAGTAGGGAGTGGGAGCATTTAACTTGTTGCAGTTGGGAAAAATGTAGGATCCCTCATTATGGCATTACCCTCTGAACTGTACTTCCCATTTGGGGGTGGATAGCTGAGCCTTGGAAAACGTCTTTGTTCTACAGTCAAAAGACAGGTATGTTGTATATTAATAGCCCCACCGATTTTTACTATCTATCTGTATTCCTGACTCATCCAGATGACCTAACAGTGCCTGTGACTTTGATGAACCAAAACTCATATTCACTAACTCCGCATTTGGGGGGTTATCCAAAGGAGGATGTCTCTGTAGATAATGAAGGACTTGATTTATTCCATTACCTCTTAATGGCTATCATTTGTAAGGAAATGGATTAAACTGGTCATTTCAGCATCCAGTTACATAGTCTTCGATGGTTTGAATGCTGTAGTCTTGCTTCTGGAACTACACATCAGGTTCCTTGATGAGAGAGGCCACACAGTCAGATACTGGGCTTCCCAAGTAGTACTAGTGGTAACGAATCCAGCTGACAATGCAGGAGACGCAAGAGATGGGGGTTTGATCCCTGAGTTGGGAAGATCCCCTGGAGTAGGAAGTGGCAACCACTCCAATATTCTTGCCTGGGAAATCCCATGGACAGAGGAACTTGGAGGGCTACAGTCCATGGGGCCACAAAGACTCGAACACGACTGACTCAGCACACATAGTCAGATATTTCTGTGAATTCCATATGGTTGGAGTATAGCAGCTTTTATAAAATCTTAGAATAATGGGTTTTATGAAAACTCAATTTCTTTATGTTTCCCTCATAGTTTCGCATAAGTATTTTACAAAATGTGTAAACTAATATCTAACATACAAAAACCGTTTTCATTTAAAAATGACTATACTTACTAAGGGCTTCCCTGGTGGCTCAGATGGTAAAGAATCTGCCTACAATGCAGGAGACCTGGATTCGATCCCTGGGTCAGAAGATCCCCTGGAGAAGGGAATGGCAACCCTCCAATATTCTTGCCTGGAGAACTCCATGGACAGAGAAGCCTGGTGGGCTACAGTTCATGGGGTCGGAAAGAGTCAGACACAACTGAGCGACTAACACACACAAACACACATACTTACTAAAAGTTTTTCCCCAAAATGATTTAAATTATTGTTCTGATTTAATGGATGTCTCCCTTTTCAAATTCAGTGGTTGCTTGTGCAATTCTGCATGGTGAAATGATGTGAAGAGAGCTAATGCTGACAGGGGGTGAACTATATCCAGTGCGGTCTAATTGAACTTGATCCTTATCTGATTTGGCTTCTCTGGGGGCTCCTTGGAAATAGCAGTACCAGAGGCATTCACTAGTGTCCCAGCAGATGTGAAGAATAGAGGCCATTGACTTTGAAATAAAGGATGTGTCTCTAGACTGCAATGACTATCAATTAAAGGATGAGCATTTGGTCCACCAGTTGATGGTATTAATGCCATGTATCACGCTTAACTGATTAAGCACCTTCCCCCTGCCCTGAATTAGCCAATTTATTGTCCTAAGAGGCAGTGTTGTTAAAAACCGCTATCTGTATAGACCGGTGGACCAACCACCCTCACTGATATACAAGATAGAAAGAACTATCTGTTACAAGAGGGTATTTTTTTAATGGCTTATGAAAATAAAGTTAACCTTTTTAAAGTATAGCAGTTTTTAATGTATTTACTGCAGTGTACAGCTATCATCAACATCTAATTTCAAAACATCTTCAGCACCCCGTTGACGGTCACTCTCCCTTCTCCCCTAACATCAGCTCCTGGAAGCCTGTTATTGTTCTTTCTATTTCTGTGATTCATCTAGTCGGGGTATTTCACCTAAATGGAATTGAATCATTCAATATGGAGCCTTTTGTGCTAGGCTTCTTTCACTGAGCATTACATTTCCAAAGTTCATCCATGTGTTACATGTGTTGGTACTTTTTCCCTTCGTATTTCTGACTAATATTACATTATAGGGATGTACAATATTCTGTTTACCCCCTCATCAGTTGATGAGCATTGGGGTGTTTCCAGTTTTGAGCTATTATCTATAACGCTACTCTGAACATTTATGTACAGGATTTTGTTTGGACATAGGTTTTCAGTTCTCTTGGGTACATACTTAGGAATGGAATTGCTGGGTCACTTGGTAATGTTTAATGTCTTAAGAAACTGCCAGGTTATTTTCCAAAGTAGCTGTATCATTTTACATTTCCACCAGCAGTGTATGAGTGTGCCCATTTCTCAACATCCTTTTTAATTTTAGGTACTCTAGTAGATTTGAAGTGGTATCTCTTGTGGTTTTGATGTACATCCCTCTAGTCACATGACTAATGATATTGAACATCGTTTCATATGCTTATTGGTCATTCATATATCTTCCTCAGAGAAAATGTCTATTTCAATTCTTGGCCCCCTTTTAAAATTAGATTTTCTTTTTATTGTTGAGTGGTGGCTCAGATAGTAAAGAATCTGCCTGCAATGCAGGATATGTGGGTTCAATCCCTGGGTTGGGAAGATCCCTTTGAGTAGAAAACAGCAACCCACTTCAGTATTCTTGCCTCGGAAATCCCATGCAAAGAGGAGTCTGGTGGGCTACAGTCCTTGCATCTGCATAGAGTCTGATGCAACTGAGCACACAAGAGTTCTTAATTTATTCTGAACACAAGTCCCTTAGAAGTCACATGATCTGTCAGTGTTTTCCCCCATTCTGTGGGCTGTTTTTTCACTTTCTTGATGGTGTCTTTTGAGGCATGAGTTTTTTAAAATTTTGACAAAGTTTATCTATTTTTTTGTTACCTATGCTTTTGGTGTCATATCAAAGAAATCATTACTTACTATAAGGTCAGAAAGGATTGCTTCTATGTTCTTGTGTGGGAGTTTTATAGTTTTTACTCTTTAAATAGAAGATTCATTTTCAATTAATTTTCATACATAGTGTGCAATAGGGTTGAGACCATCTTGTTAAGCACTCTCCCCTGATGTCTATCAGTTTAAAATGTGAATACATAAGTCTGTAAGTTTCCTGGAAGCCCACATTATAAAAAGCAATTTCTATGGCCAGCTTGGCTGATTGATTATTTATTCAATGGATTTCTCTTCAAGATGATGGAGGGCCACAATTGTGCTAAAGGAAACACAGGATTTTTGGCAGGACTATGAACCAATTTAAAGAACTTTTATAAAATTTCAAATGTGATTTTAAGTTCTCAAAACTGGAGGATGAACTTGGAGACAATTGCCATAGACATTGCTCCAAACATTTTTAATTTGGTTCAAACCAATTATTAAACCTTGTGTATTTGTTTTGAAGATTTATCCTAGGCCTTCAAATGTAAAGTGTTTGACTGATTTACACGAAAGTCTTCAAAACTCTCTCTAAACCATGTTGTGTGTCAAAGAAACTCTATATATGAGTTTCTTCTAAAGTTCTCTAAAAAACACAGCAAAATCAAGTTAACAACTCCAGGTTCTAAGTTGAAATCTATCCACTTCAGTTTGAGAGCCATCAGCTTTGAATGTGTCTGGATACTAAACCTGTCTTGCCCACTTGGAGGGGAAAATCCTCTTTTAGAGACTATTTCTTGAAGGAACGTTTGTTATAACGTATTTGGGCTTAGGACTAAAACCTTTAGTTTGTAAGTTGAAGTTTCCCTGTGCAGTTAACATCAACAGAATGTACGTAGAAAAGAATCTCAAATTTAGTTGCTATCCTGAGGAGAGACCACTGGGTATGAGAGAATTTGAATCATGGCCCAGCACATTTGCTGTTTGCTTCCATTTTTCTTTCATTCAAGGAGTACAGCTAATTGAGATTGTCTTTGGAGACCACAGTGCCTGTGGACTCTTCTTTAAACACTTTAAAGGGATGGAAAGAAGGTCTTGAAATTCTTTTCATTTTAATCACTCTAGAAAAGTAGGTATGGGGAAAAAGACCTGTGAATAAAGGAAAATTTGCACATGCAATTTCTCTGAGCTTATTACTTAATGGTTATGTAAGCAGTGAGCGTTCTCTCAGCATTAATGCTGTGCTTGGTCATTTGGTCATGTCTGACTCTTCATGACCCTGTGGATAGCAGCCCACCAGGCTCCTCTGTCCATGGGATCTTTCAGGCAAGAACACTGGAGTGAGTTGCCATATCCTTCTCCAGGGGATCTTCTCGACCCAGGAATGGAACCCGTGTCTCCTGTGTCTCCTGCACTGCAGGTAGATTCCTCACCACTGAGCCATCAGGGAAGCCCTCTGCATCAGTAAATACTTGTAAACCAATAAGAACAAAAGTGAGGACTTTTTTCCCTAACCAGAATAGAGGGCTAGGGACTATAGGGCAATAGATTAGACAATTTGTATACCAGGCAATATTGTTGTCACCACCAATTCTAATGAGTATTTTCTAACTTATGTCTTTAATGCATTTATTATAAGAAAGCTTCTGAGTATATCACGTAAGTTGTGGTTTGCCCCAGGATTGGAAATTCAGGAGACTTGGTTTTCAGACTTAGCCCTGTTCACTAAATATTTGGTTGATGGATTACTATTATTTTTCAAAGGTCTGAAAGAGTGGAGACTTGCAAATAAAAGACAGTGCAGTGTCAGAAATTATGCCGTATCTTCTTAATATCTATAAGAGTTTTGAAAATTAGCTCCACAGTAAATTATGAGACAATTATCAAAAAAAGCATGGTATTTTTACTAATACAGTTTACTTCAGAACCACAGAGACTGCTCACAATCATTGCTATAGGTAACTAAGCAAAGCAATTTTAACAGAAAATAGACAAGACTCATGAACTCAGGACAGATGTTCTCTCGAATTGATAAATGGAAACAAGAAACAAATAGAATGGGATTTAAGTGAGTTGAGTGATATCTTTCTAGTTCTTACACTGATTTATTTGGAATATGAAAAGGGACTTAGAACATTGGCATCTTAATTTGGTGAGATTTCTTGTTTCAATTTTATGTACAAAAGGCGGTCATTAACTACTCACTGTCGGAGGGACATGAAAGCGAAGATACTGTCTCTAAGGTGAAGAGACATAAGGAACCAGAAACACACAGGAATAGTTTAAATCTTCATTTCCAAAATATACAAACTAATATAATATTTCCTAACATGAAATTCTTAGAAAATAACTGAGTCCAAGTATTACTTACCTGCCTCGGGTATCTTGTGAGATCGTACTTTCTTTAATGTCCAAATTATTTATATTAGACTGAATTTCCTATGTCCTTCACTAAAGGATTCCCAGAACTCCTGATCCATGTGTTTCCAAGGATCCCAAGCAATTTTTTCAATGTTCTGTTCCTTGTTTGTTTTAATTGAAGTATAGTTGATTTACAGTGTTATATTAGTTTCTAGTGTACAGTGAAGTGGTTCAGTTATACATGCACATGCATACACAAAGTGAAGAGGAGCTAAAGCACTTTTTGATGAAAGTGAAAGAGGAAAGTGAAAAATCGGCTTAAAACTTAGCATTCATTTCCAATATTGTGGAAGGTGGGTCATAGAGGATCCTGCTGTGATTTATGTCGGAGAGTGTTTTGCCTATGTTCTCCTCTAGGAGTTTTATAGTTTCTGGTCTTACATTTAGATCTTTAATCCATTTTGAGTTTATTTTTGTGTATGGTGTTAGAAAGTGTTCTAGTTTCATTCTTTTACAAGTGGTTGACCAGTTTCCCCAGCACCACTTGCTGAAGAGGTTGTCTTTTTTCATTGTATATCCTTGCCTCCTTTGTCAAAGATTAGGTGTCCATAGGTTCGTGGATTTATCTCTGGGCTTTCTAAGAGACGTGTGCACCCCAATGTTCATCGCAGCACTATTTATAATAGCCAGGACATGGAAGCAACCTAGATGCCCATCAGCAGACTAATGGATAAGGAAGCTGTGGTACATATACACCATGGAATATTACTCAGCTGTTAAAAAGAATTCATTTGAATCAGTTCTAATGAGATGGATGAAACTGGAGCCCATTATACAGAGTGAAGTAAGCCAGAAAGATAAAGATCATTACAGCATACTAACACATATATATGGAATTTAGAAAAGATGGTAATGATAACCCTATATGCAAAACAGAAAAAGAGACACAGATGTACAGAACAGGCTTTTGGACTCTGTGGGAGAAGGCAAGGGTGGGATATTTTGAGAGAACAGCATGTATATTATCTATGGTGAAACAAATCACCGGCCCAGGTGGGATGCATGAGACAGGTGCTCGGGCCAGGTGCACTGGGAGGACCCAGGGGAATCGGGTGGCGGTGGAGGTGGGAGGGGGGATTGGGATGGGGAATACATGTAACTCCATGGCTGATTCATGTCAGTGTATGACAAAACCCACTGCAATGTTGCGAAGTAACTAGCCTCCAACTAATAAAAATAATTGAAAAAAAAAAGAAGAAAAAAAAAAAAAACCTTAGCATTCAAAAAAATGAAGGTCATGGCATCCAGTCCCATCACTTAGATGGGGAAAGTAGATGGGGAAACAATGGAAACAGTGACAGACTTTATTTTCTTGGGCTCCAAAATCACTGCAGATGGTGACTGTAGCCATGAAATTAAAAGACACTTGCTCCTTGGAAGAAAAGCTATGACCAACCTAGACAGCTTATTAAAAAGCAGAGACATTACTTGACTGACAAAAATCTGTCTAGTCAAAGCTATGGTTTCTCCAGTAGTCATGTATGGATGTGAGAGTTGGACCATAAAGAAAGTTGAGCACTGAAGAATTGATGCTTTTGAACTCTGGAGTTGGAGAAGAATCTTGAGAGTTCCTTGGACTGCAAGGAGATCCAACCAGTCTATCCTAAAGGAAATCAGTCCTGAATATTCATTGGCAGGACTGATGCTGAACCTGAAACTCCAATACTTTAGCCACCTGGTGCGAAGAACTGACTCATTGGAAAAGACCATGATGCTGGGAGAGATTGAAGGCAGGAAGAGAAGGGGAGGACAGAGGAGGAGATGGTTGGATGGCATCACTGACTCAATGGACATGAGTTTGAGCAGGCTCCGGGAGTTGGTAATGGACAGGCAAGCCTGGCGTGCTGCAGTCCATGAGGTTGCAAAGAGTTGGACACGACTGAGCAACTGAACTGAACTGGACCTCTGTTAGCTGTCGAAAATAAACTTAGAGTAAGTAGAGGGGAAAAGTGTGACATGCAGGAAGCTGCCCCCAGAAACATTCTCCTTAGGCCTCCTGGGATGTTGTCTCACTGATGGTCCATCACCATCATAGTCAGCAGTGTCATGGTCGTCATCATCTTTGTCATCCGTAGCAGCAGCAGTGGCTCTCAGTGACCTTTGATGGAGCACCTACTGTGTGCTGGACCCCATGGGAGGCTGTAGAGGCAGTGACCATCAAGCACTTGCAAATGGGCAGGGAAGAGAATGGTTCCCATGCCTTTATTGTTATCTGTGATGATTAAAAATTAGGCACATTGTTACCTGTGCAATTAGAAAAGCAACCATGTGATCTGTGTTACCGTACCTCTGAGCTGATGCAGATCCTTCGGTCTCAGAGCTGGAAGACACCTTAGAGATGATCAGATGCACTTTTCAAATAAGGACATGAAGGTCCTGAGAAGTCGTGGAGAGTAGGCACTGGACCTTAGATCTCTTGAGTTCAAGTCCAGTAGGTTTCCCAGTGTACCATCCTGCCTGTCTTCTTGTATACCTTCCTGAGGTACTAAGAAGCATTATATATATTATATATATTATATTATATAATATATATTATATTATAGAAGCATAATATATATATAATATATATAATGTCAGATATATATATATCAGATATGAAAATAATATTAGTACTCCTGGTAGAAGTAGTAAGTAGAGAATATTTCTGAAATTGTGATGGTTGATCTAATTTTCTGGGTTCCGTTTTTTCATGACTTACATTTTGAAGTCTCAAATTTTGTTAGTAAAGTGTATTTGTTACTGTTGTTCCGTTGCTCAGTCATGTCGAACTCTTTGTGATCCCATGGACTGTAGCCCACCAGGCTCCTCTGTCCGTGGGATTTTCCCAGCAAGGAAATTGGAGTGGGTTGCCATTACCTCCTCCAGGGGATCTTCCCAACCCAGGGCTCAAACTCCTGCATTTCCTGAATTGGCAGGTGAATTTTTTACCACTGAGCCACCTGGGAATCTCTGTATATGGAATAAGTACACGTAAAGTGCCTGAGACATATAGCCTCTCATTAAATGACAGCTAATTTTAAAGCTGCTAAAGGATCACTTTCTATAGACCGAAAGCTCTAATTATTATTTCATTTAATCCTCATAATTCCACTGCAGGAAAACTCAGATTGAGAGAATTTGGGCCATTTGCCCAGCACCTCCCTTGGGGTAAGGTCATAAAAGAGGCAGAACTGAACTAAGGTTGGCTTGACTCTCCAATCTAGGGTAAATGTACCTTTTATGAAACACTCTAATGGCTCAGCGGATGGTATGGGAAGGTAAGATGGTGAAAGCCAGTGGACCTTCAACTTTGCAAAGATTCAGTGCTTCTTTCTCTCCTACTCCTTTGTACTTTTAAAACAGAACGCCTTGGAAATCTTTGTGTTCATCCAACGTGTGTCAGCTTTTCCATATGACTCCGTATTTCTGAGCAGACTGCAAACGATTCATTCCAAGCTCAAACCATGCACTCTGAGAGGAATTCAATTCATTATTAGGAGACAAGGGTAGTACTCCTGCTAATATCCCCTCTCCTCCACCTCCCAGCCTACTTTCTGGCTGTCAGCATGTTCATCTTTTTGCATAAAGCATCCAAGAGCTGACAGGTTGGCACGATAATCGATATAAAAGAGAGCAGATGATTATCAAGGGCACAGAGGCAAAGGTTATCACGACGAGTTTTAACTACTGTTTAAATCTCATGGGACCTGCACGTAGAATGGTGAGCATGAAATAACTTGCTAGAAAATTCAGAACTAATTAATCTATTACCATATTCCATTAAATACATTTAAACAAGGCACCTACTCTCTATTGTAAAAGTCATGCATCCAATTCTAACAAGCTGTTTTCCCTCTTTTGCAATGTGGAAAAAAAAAAACTATTTTCTACTATGCTGAAAATTAAATTGGCTATGTGTACAAAAAAAAAAAAAACCACCACAAAACAATATAAGGCCCATGGCACTAAAAACTCATTAAGATTTTTTTTTTTGGTGGCAGTGCACAAAATGCTGTAAAATAATGTGAAATCCAAATATTCCTAAATAATCAAAAATTAAATGAGATGGGATACACTCTTTCAGTACCAGAAGGAAGTTTCTTTCAGAAATCATCTGTAAGTATTATATTTAGAACCAGCTTTGGTAGCATTGATCCTGAGAGATAAGATAATCTGTGGAGTGTTCAGTCATAAGAAATAAAAAGTTATGTTAGCTTTCATGTAAGATATATCATTCAGAATATTGTCTTAAACAGTTAAATATCACTATAATGTTTTTAAATGCACTTTTTTTCCTTTGGTGTCTCACTCCTACAGTGGGAGCCCTAATGAGCCTCAGCCACAATTATTTGGCTGGGTAAAATGCTCAGCTTGGTGAATGATTTGGGAGAGATAATATGATTAAAAGCCAGAATTTTGTCTCTTATTAACCATTCAACAGTTTGCCCTAAGGTCACTGATCAGATTTATTAAACACCCTCATGGTAAAACCCAAGGCAGTCCCACCTTCCCCTTAGGCAGAGTTAATTTTTGCAACTCTGAAATGATTTGTAAGTTAAGATGTTATTTTTGCTGAAATAGCAAGTACATCTCAGGCCAGTGATTTTTTGAGTTTGTGAGTTTCTGGACAACATACTGTCTGCTAAGGATCTGTTTGATTGGGTGGGCGGGTAGGGTAGAGAGGCGATTCATTGAAGACCTAAGTCTGGAATGCAGAGCAGAAAGATCTCTTTGGAGACTGCAGTGGGTATCTGTTGTTCTGTCCATGCAAAATCCATCCTTTGCCTTCTGGTCATAGCCCCTCAGCGTCCTTTTTGGGGAATTCCTCTCTCTCACTGCCTACAGTTCTGATGAAACTGTCCAATAGGGTGTCCTGCCCTCAGGATAAGGATGGGCGCATGACATTAGCCACGATATTTGACCCTCTTTGGAATTTAAATATGAGAGCCTGACAAGATTAAAAAAAAAAAGATTGGAGTTGATTCATCCCAAGGCTGGCATGCTGCAAAGATAGTCACTTACTTCCTGACATATTAGGTCCTTGGAGCAACTTGTATCTTTCTATTTTCTGTCCATAGCTTTTGATTTTTAGAAACTAACCTAAAGGTAATTAGTGAAAAGATACCTTATCCTTTCAATAAAATCCTTTCAGTGAAAGCAGTCACAGTGTTGCTGTTAGTGAAGGACATACCACCCCAAAATATGCCACTTTGCTATATTGATTATTTTGAGCTGAAGGCACTTGAAAAAAAGCAAATGCAGGGGAGGCTTTCCTTGAATCCGCTTTATTCTCCTGAAGACCAGATCCTCCAGAAGGAGCTCCCATTGTCATAATCCCCTCCCTGGGAGTGTATTTGGGCTTGCCTGCTGACTCAGGATAGTAAAGAATCTGTCTGCAACGCAGGAGACCCAGGTTTGGTCCCTGAGTTAGGCAGATCCTCTGGAACAGGGAATGGCTACCCTTCTTTCTCCAGTATTCTTGCCTGGAGAATCCCATGGACAGACCATGGGGTTGCAAAGAGTCGGACGTGACTGAGCAACATGCAGTTCATTGACTTGGTAGTATATTTAACTAGGGAAGAGTGCCTCTTATCCTGGAGACAGAAGTAGGCCCCATACCCAGACAGACTTTGCCACAAACCGTCACACCTCCCACCCATCTATTCTTCTGGGGGCTCTTTCATCTTTTCTAAAAATCATTTCCTCTCCCTTAGGAGCATACATCCTCCCTCCCTTTTCCTGATTAAGATGATATTCAAGTCTGAATTCTAAGCCACCCCTAAAAGTTACTCATTTTTCCCTGGGTCTCTCCCACGTGATACACATGTTAACAAAATTTTGTTTGTTATTTTCTCTTGTCGATCTGTCTCCAGTCACAGGGGTCTCAGCTAAGAATTCAGAAGGGTAGAGGGAAAATTATTTCCCCCCCTTTACACCAGCAACAAGGAATCCTAACCAGCACAGATATTCTTAAGGAGATGTAGACAATATGAGTCACTGGGAATCTGGGAATAAGCTCTACCCATAAAGGGGTGTTAACTTAAAAACACACAACATAAAAGTTATGAGTTGAAGTGTTATTCAGATTTTTACTGGGGACTATAGCACAGGAGACAATTCTGAGAAACTGCTCCAAAGAGGTAGGAGAGGAGCCAGTATATATTGTAAATGAGTTTTTTTTTGGCTAGGAAATACATGTAGTCAAGCATACATTTTGAGAACAGATTACTACTAATCACAAAGAACAAGATATCTCAAGTTTATGATTTTAGTGATGTTCTAGGTACAGGAAAATCCAAGAATCTGGGGTCATTGAAATTCTTCCTGAGACATGCATCTGACTTTCTAGGGACCCATTTATTTAAAGCACTGAGTGCCTCATCCTAGTTTTCATCCTGAGTTCCCTCAGGGCTCACTGTTGGTGAGTGACTGCAGTGGGTGGCGACTTAACCCTTGTATAACCAGGTGATGAATGATGCTTTGTTTTCGTTGCTGTTCCCAGAGGTGTGGGGTGCACAGTGGGGAGGCTGAAGACCGCCAAAGACAGCCTTCAACCTTGTGCAGTCTGGTCTACACTTTTGATAAAAGTAAAGTGACGCTGAAAATCGAGACTTTTGCTTTTCACAGAGTTCAGTGCCCTCCATAAATCTATCTTCTCATTAGAAGAGCTGTGAGATCATTTGCAAAGTCACCAGGGGAAAGAATATACATATGTGCTTTCTCAGAGTCCTTGAAAGCCCTAGATAAAATAGGTTTCTGTCCTTGTACAGAGTCTTCCCAGCTGTGGGAGTCTAGAGGCAGGAGAGGAGAAAAGACTTAATCTTTCCCATCTCCCAGGTCCTCCCAACATCATCAAATTTGTGTCTACAGTAAATCTCTTAGCTCTTCTGTGATCAGGGTAGTAATCCAACAGAAACCTTGTGGCAGCGTGGATCAGTGGCTCCCAGATTTTGATTTCACATGCCAGTGAAATTAAAATAAAAATTAGGCTGACTTGGAATTGCTACTTTTTTGTTTTACCAAATGAGGATATTAAAGTAGAAAAATGAACAAATATTGTCATCATTGTTACATAAAAAAGGTAAATTTAAAGACCAAAAGCCACCAGTTACATAAATTTATATACACATACAAAATCAGTTGTGTGAACTTTAGGAAAAACCTAGTTTTCTTCAGTTTGCAGTGTGAAAGGCCCTGGTCCAAGACATGATGAGTAGCTCCAGGCCTCTGAGAGCACCCTGGAGGCACAAATGAGACACCTTGCAGAGTGTCAAGGATATTCACAGGTCTGGGCTACTGCTTTCCAGGCTCACCTTTCCGGAGGTTGATCACAGCCACACACCCTGGTGCAAGGGCTACAACAGTTTTGTCCATGTTAACACATAAACACCCTAGGCTGATTAAGGGCTTAACAGGTTTGGTTTCTTAACAGAAACCTCCATCCCCAAGGGCAACCAAGAGCACATCACGTGATGCCTCAGGGCTCAGCAGAGCTTCTGGGGACCTCATGCAGAGTTTCCTCCCTTTCCCAGCCTTCTTCTGAACCCTGGTTTCCAGGTTCTTCTTTACGCCTGAACCCCACCTCTCTGCTCAGTGTATTCACTTAGGTGCCAATTCCGTGACTCCATCCCAAGAGATCACTGGCCCTACCCGGTGTAGACTTCTAGCCAAGGCTTCCCCACCCTTGACCTCAAACTAAGTTCTAGGAACCTCTTCCCAAGTACAGTATCCCCTGGCGTGCACTTTCCAGGAGGGATTTAGGACAGCTAATATGATTCCTTTTGGTCGTGACAGATTGCAAGCTCAGTGTGACTGTGTTATCACCATGTGCCGGCACTAACGTACTCTAGTCTAGATCAGCAAATCTTGAAATACTTTTTAGTCCTCTGAATTCTCTTTTTAAAGAGACCCAGGAGGGAAGGACACTGTACTGGAGACATAAATAGAAGGTCACACAGGCAGGAGAAAGGGACATACCATCAGCCTTACATGCAAAAGTAACGGTAGACACATGCTGTAGGTCAATCTAAAGAATCATGTGTGGATAAAAGAGAAGGGTCAATGGTAGCTGAGACTAGTATGTATATCATTGAAAACCAGTCCACTTATCATCATTTGTTCAGGTTCATGGGTTGCCAGTGTTAAATGTTAATGTTAAAGTAATTAGAATGAAATAGTCCATATTATCTTAAACATGTGTTATGATCTATATCAGCCATCTTAAGGTAAATTACTCTGCAGTAATAAATTATCCCCAAATCTTTGTGGCTGACAGCAGCAACAGTTTAGTTTTGCTCAGGTTACATGCTTATCATTCATGGGCTGGCTGGGGCTCTGCTCCACATGTCTTCGTTCTGAGATCCAGGCTGAAAGAGCAGCCCCTCTCTGGGATGTTCTGACCTCATGGCGGAATCACATGATGGCTTTTAGAGCTCACGCTGAGAATGGACAAGTGACACATTCAGTCCCATCTCACTGGTCAAGTCACGTGGTCAAGCTTAGGGTCAGTGAGGGTAAGGAAGTATTGTAGAATCCATTAGAATCCACCCAGAGGGAGAGTCTGGAGAAGGAAATGGCAACCCACTCTATAGAATTCCATGGACAAAGGAGCCTGGAGGGCTACAGTCCATGGGGTTGCATAGAGTCGGACACGACTGAGTGACTTACACACAGAGGGAGAGTCAGTGGATAGTTTAGGTAATAATACAATATACCCCATGAATACTCTACTTTTCTACTCTTCTTAAGTATTCTACTTAAGAAGTAGAACACACTACTTCTTATTGAATATCTCCTAGAAGTACAAGTATCAACAGTCTTTAAGAATCTCGTTACTCTGGAGCTGCAACTAGCACGTTTAAGCCGAGGGCCAATCCTTCAGAGGCCCTGCGTTCTGCAGGGGAGCCGGCTTACAAGATGGCAGCCATGCCACCACGTGGGTCAGTGTTTAGAGTGAATAATGCAAGTGCAGCGTTTCACCACAGCCCTGGTGGAGTTGAAAAATTATTTATGGCTTCCCCATTTATGGCGTGCTGCTCAGTTTCCCGTGAGTTGCTAGGAAAGATTCCTGATAGCTACTATGAGCCATTGAAACCTATGAGACTTCATTTATTATGGCATAATATCCACATTACCTCACTTGTGCTAGACCATATGGAGAGCTCTCTGTTGAATTTGGCATAGTTACTGGGGTGAAACGGGAACGGATTCTGTTCCTCGTCCTCCTCAGTTATGCTGTATGTTGGATCAGGCGGCCAACTTCAACAGATCATCTGGGCAAAGCAGTCAGTCCTCCGGACCGCATCATCGCCGTCACCTATGCCAGTGAAGGATAACAGACGTGATCCTGAAGCCTGTCTGAGTGGTAGGGAAGAGCATCATCTCAAGAGTGGATCTGTAAGAGTCCTGAGGACCTGAAGCTTGTGCTTGAAAGTTGAGGGAGAAGCGGGACACCCATTTGTCACTCATTGTGGGTGGCGTTTGGAGGGAGAGGCAGGAAGTTCAAGAGACTCTGAAAAGCAGAGCCAATTCTAAATCCCAATGAGCCACCAGCAACAACAACTTCAAGAGAGAAAGGTGCACGCAGGGCAAAGCCGGAGCACACAATCTGCCATGCCAGTTTACCTATTGCTTAAAAAATGGAATAAATAGACAGTTGGACTCTGTGAGCATTGTGAGAAGGAATGTTTATCCCCATAATGTAGCTATAAGCTAGGGGGTGAGGGGTGGGGATAGGGGCCACTATACAGATATTTCCATGTACCTTTCGTGATTTTGGGGTGGTTTATACAAGACTGGAGAGACTTAGTATGTTCCCTTGTACACATGATTGGAAACCTATTGGGGGAGGGCTTTTCCTGTTTGGATGGTCTTGGGGAGCACTAACCCTTATAGGAACTTTCAGGCATTTTACTGACAATTACAATGAATTCACCTAAAATAAAAGCAAGCACATTAAAATTGGTCTGAAAATTCACATGATAACTGGAAAAAAGAATCCTATTAGTTTTCTCCATTTACAAAAGAACTGTTTTGTGGTTTCCATTATAATGCTATTCCATCTAAGATTTTTGTGAATCTGTCTGTGTATCTGTCTCTCTCTCACACACAGACCTAAAAATCAAAGTAAAACTCAGCAAAATGTAAGAAAAGTTAGCAAGTGCTTTAAGAGACTTGATGTATAAGCTCAATCCATCCTCATATTTCTTTTTCCACTTGGCTTCTTCTATGTTTCTCATCTTTATCAAATTGGAACATTAATAATTGAAGAGTTCCCACTGCATGGTATTATCACTAATAATGAGCTGTGGGTGAAACAGACCCTTCCCTTCCAAAGGACAAGCTCGAACCTTGCTTATCGTTAACTATTTAAAATAAAATCAGAAGATTAGCTCCCACCTTCCTACCCCCCTAAAAAAGTCTAATTAGTGTTCGTCTATTGGAGAGGAAGCTGAGCACGCTGCTCCACCACTGCCAAATGAAATTAGGGCCCAATTATTGATAAATGAAGAGTGGTTTGAGCTGGAGCCTGGCCTGGAGTCGCGGAAATACATCTGTCATTTGGCCTGCACAGGAGTCATTCATGTGTGACTTAACATCCTGTGCATTTATCATGCATCTGTAGATTTTTGTTTTAATTCAGTTAGCTGTCTAACTCGATTCGGTGCGAGATCCCCCGAATGGAGTCAGGATTTGGACTGACAGATGCAATTCTAGTCTGAAATGGTGTGTGACAGGACTAGCTATCCTGCATATTAATTATTATTGAAACCATTATAGGCAGCGCTTTTACACTAATGGTCGATTCCGTTATCTGTTTTGTGGCTTCTATGGTTAACAATTGCCCAGTTGCTCCAGGGCAGGTAGGAGACAAGCTGGATCAATGGACCATTGTTGTTACGTGCACTTACTATTACCATGAAAATTAGAATGGAAGTGCTTGAAAGGCAAGAATGAAAATGCCCCTGTCTTACCATTATGCAAATGACACATTCTAGAAACGAGATAAGTAGGGGGAGAAACACTTTTCATAAATCTTAACTAGGTAAAAGAGTTTATTAAATCCATTGTCAAAAACAAATTGAAAACAAACATTTGTTAAGTTGATGAAAAAAAAAAAATAAAGGAAGAAATGTCTGCAGGGCTATTCCCAGCCTAGCTCTGCACAAAAGCTTAGTTTGGTAGCAGGCTAAGGTTTAATTTAAAGTTCCTGTCGTTTTATCATTTGATTGTGCAAAATATTGAAAACAACTGTTGCCTTCAAAAAGAAGTTGCTAATGCAATTTTTTGCCCAAATTTCTGAGGAAATATTGTATTGGGAGGACTTGAATGGGACCAAGTCCAAGGGCAGCCATCTTGCCTCAGCCGTTGGTTTTCCTTCTTTCTTTCATTGTTTTATTCAGGTATCCTGGTCACGTGCCCACCCCTCTTGCCCTTCTGATTTAAACCATCTAATGAACTTTGTGAAGCCTTGCAAAACACATTCCAGTGACAGGACTGATCAAAGTAAATGTTGCTGAAATTGTATGAAAAATGTAGTGAAATTGTATGAAAGTTTTCTTGTCATTTGCTTATCAACCTCCTGTGACAGGAATTGTGTGGTTACCAACATGGGTGAGTACTGGTTCAGACACAGCTCAAATTACACATTTCCATTCCTTAAAGAATTTGTAAAGTTGCTGAGGACTTTGATGAAGCAAAGTACAAAATGGTAATACAATGAAGTGTAATATTTTGTATTAAATAGAAAATTAAATGGTAGAGTTGAAGTCATAATGTTGAATTTGCATCTTTTCAAAAGATTCATATTTGTTAAAGGGCATTTCATATTGGTATTTCAGGTCCAAAGAAGCTTCTTTTTTTCCTAAACAATTAAAAATTTGCATCTTAGAATAAATGCTTTTTCATCTCCCGATGTTTGAAAATGAGGTGCTTATAAAGAACCTGGCTTCAGTTTAAAAGTTCAATAGCTTGATTATGATATTGGCTTACAAGATTTTTGCTGTTAAAGAACATTTTGAATAAAAGAGCAGATTAGAAAGCAAAGATATATCTTAGTATAAATAGATCTTAAAATTTTAATAGTCATAATATTCAGGAAATATAAGTAAATTTTGACTTTATAGTTTGGAAGCTATTATCATTTTTTGTGTGATTAGCTCCTCCAATTTACAGTGTTTGCCTCACTGCTTTATTTCTTTCAATAGGTTTTTTTTTTTTTTAAATAAGGCTCCAAAAACTTAATTATGGCTTATGCAAATATCATTTGAGGGAAAAGAGGGTAATATTAAATCTTTAAAAGCATTGTTACGTTAATGCAAGAAAAGTCGTTGTAGGTATTAACTGGCATTCAGAGAAAAAAAAAATTGAACGGAGGTGGGGAGACCTCTTGGAGATACTCTCATTTCTTTCTTAAAACCATGTACTTGGATCAGTTTTTCCCAACTTTTTATCAAAGGTGAGTGTTTTAGAAACCTGAAGGGGAAAAAAAGAAGAGATTTTGCTTCTGAATTCTGTACAGATTGAAAGCCAAACTAAGTCATACGATGCCAAAACCACTGAAGATGAATACATGAAGCATGGCAGCCACTTTCTTTATAGGCATGATGCAAAGCTTTTTTTTTTTTTAATTTATTTATTGAATCGCCTACATTTTTGCTTTATTGATTAGGATCTCCAATAATATCCAAAACCTACAGAAAAACACACAGGTGAATCGGAGTAACAATCATGTTTAATTAAGCTGGTGAAATTAAAATTTTCACCTAAGAAGACATGAAGTTGGAAATCAGCCACATATTTTGAATGCACCCATAGCCTGCTGAGCACTGGGCTTAAAGAGTGAAGAATGCTTAATACCATGAAGTTGCCAAATGATGAAAATACTGTTTGGGAAGTGTGGGAGTGAGATGATAGGAAGGAAAAGAGGTTGGTGGACAGGATGGGGACCAGGACAGATTGAGTTACGTGGCTCTAGGCCAGTGTTTTCCCAGCTTTCTGACTCTGGACCAGGATGAGTCTATGAACATTCATGGGGCTGTTGCCTGAAGAGAAAAGGGAGTGTCAGGGGAGAAAACTTGACCCTCATAGATGTAGTGAGTGGGGACGTGTGAGTGAAACTAACAAAAGGCCGATTAACAGGAGAAGAGGCACAAGGGTTTTACTAAAACTAATGTGCATGAGAGTTCGCAGAAAAGAAGTGAAACTAAAAAAAGCAGTTAGACCCAAGGGCTTTTATTTATTTATTTATTTTTATTTTTTAATTTTTTTCATGATTTTTAAAAATTTCTTTTAATTGGAGGCTAATTACTTTACAATATTGTGGTGATTTTTGCCATACATTGACATGAATCAGCCATGGGTGTGCATGTGTCCCTCATCCTGATCCCCCCTCCCACCTCCCTCCCCATCCCGTCCCTCAGGGTCATCCCAGTGCACCAGCCCTGAGCACCCTGTCTCATGCATCCAACCTGGACTGACGATCTATTTCACATATGATAATATACATGTTTCAATGCTATTCTCTCAAATCATCCCACCCTCACCTTCTCCCACAGAGTCCAAAAGTCTGTCCTTTATATCTGTGTCTCTTTTGCTGTCTCAAATATAGGGTCATCATTAACATCTTTCTAAATTCCATATATATGCGTTAGTATACTGTATTGGTGTTTTTCTTTTTGACTTACTTCACTCTGTATAATAGGCTCCAGTTTCATTGACTTCATTAGAACTGATTCAAATGCATTCTTTTTAATAGCTGAGTAATATTCCATTGTGTGTATGTACCATAGCTTTCATAGCCATTCGTCTGCTGATGGACATCTAGGTTGCTTCCATGTCCTGGCTATTGTAAACAGTGCTGTGATGAATATTGGGGTGCACGTGTCTCTTTCAGTTCTGGTTTCCTTGGTGTATATGCCCAGGAGTGATATTGCTGGGTCATATGGCAGTTCTATTTCCAGTTTTTTAAGGAATCTCCACACTGTTCGCCATAGCGGCTGTACCAGTTTGCATTCCCACCAACAGTGTAAGAAGGTTCCCTTTTCTCCACACCCTCTCCAGCATTTATTGTTTGTAGACTTTTGGATAGCAGCCATTCTGACTGGCATGAGATGGTACCTCATTGTGGTTTTGATTTGCATTTCTCTGATAATGAGTGATGTTGAGCATCTTTTCATGTGTTTGTTAGCCATCTGTATGTCTTCTTTGGAGAAATGTCTGTTTAGTTCTTTGGCCCATTTTTTTTATTGAGACCCAAGGGCTTTTATACCTTCTTAACAAAAGTAAAGTTTGGGCTTCTAGGGACAATAAGCTGTGGGGAAGTGACTAGGAAATACCTGGGGGAATTAATGGAAGGGAAGATTCCCTGGAGAAGGGATACGCTACCCACTCCAGTATTCTTGGGCTTCCCTGCTGGCTCAGACGGTGAAGAATACACCCGTAATATGGAAGATCTGCGTTCGATATCTGAATTGGGAAGATCCCCTGGAGGAGGGCACGGCAACCCACTCCAGAATTCTGGCCTGGAGAATCCCCATGGACAGAGGAGCCTGGTGGATTACAGTCCATGGGATGGCAAAGAGTCAGACACGACTGAGTACCTAAGCACAGCACAGCACAGCGGCAAGGGTGGCTTTGTTTGTTTGTTTGTTTGTTCGTTTGTTTGTTTGTTTGTTTGATGTGGTGGTGTTGGTTTATTCACTAAGTCGTGTCTGACTCTTGCAACCTGAACTGTAGCCCTCCAGACTCCTCTGTCCATGGGATTTTCCAGGCAAGAATACTGGAGTGGGTTGCCATTTACTCATATTTAAAGTCTTTACTGAAGTGGTTACAATATGGCTTCTGTTCTGTGTTTTTTGGCCGTGATGTGGGATCTCAGCTCCCCGACTAGGGATTGAACCATATCCCCTGCATTGGAAGGTGAAGTCTTAACCACTAGACCACCAGGGAAGTCCCATAAGGTCTGTTTTAGTAAGATCTGTTTATGAAAACTCATCTTGCTCTTGGCTACCCATCTTCAATGGTGAATCTTTCTTCTGTCCTTGGTTGGGGTAGGGGTACCTTCCTCACAAAGAAATTTATTCCTTCTTTTTAGGCAGATAAGGGAACGGCTGAGAATTTTTCCTGGATCTGTTGATTCTCAGTTGCCTTCAGCTCAAAATAATCCTATGCCAAACTGGCATATTTTGGAGTGGCATATTCTGATATTAATAGTTTAAAAAGATAATTATAAATGCCTTAAATTAAATGGACTTTTATCCTAAGATTTTCTTTCCTCCATTTTCAGCTTTTAAAATAACATGTATTTCATGAAAAGATGTCTGTAATTGGGGGTGTATATTTTCCTCTAATGTCTTTATTTAGCAAAATAAGACCTTAGGGACTCAATGCTATTCTCTCAATTTTTTTTAAATTTATTTTTTATTTCAGTGGTCCATGATTTAAGGAGAAGGGGCAGCAGAGGGTGAGATGGTTAGATAGCATCACTGACACAGTGGATATGAATCTGAGCAAACTCAGGGAGACAGTGAACAACGGGAGCCTGGTGTACTGCAGTTCATGGGGTTGAAAAGAGTCAGACACAACTTAGCCACTGAACAACAACAACAATGATTTCTCAAGCACCTGGAAACACTGCCTACAGCGCATTCTCTGGAAGAAATAGTAACAGTAGCCACTTTTATTGAGTCCCTGCTATGCCTCAGACAATGGTTGGGGAAATGCACATATATTCTTGATAACACTAACACTGGTCCTAGGAGGTAGATGGTATTGTTCTGATTCAATAAAGGAGGAAAGCAAGGCTGACCGAAGTTAAGTTGTTTGCTTCAAGTGGCATAACCTGGGGGTGATCTTAGCATCTGTCCTTTAAACAGGACAGTCTTGGAACTTCCCTGGGGGTTCAGTTTTTAAGACTTCACCTTCCACTGCAGGGGATGTGGGTTTGATCTCTGGTGGGAGAGCTGAGATCCCACATGCCTTGCTGCCAAAAAATCCAAAGCATAAAACAGAAGCAGTATTGTAACAAATTGAATAGAGACTTTAAGAAAATAAACAGGACACTCTTTAGAGTAAAAGAAGGTAATAGTCACAGTTACACCAGGACATCAAGTTCCAATGGGGTCTTTCCAGGACAACGCAGCACAGGTACCCTTCAGAGCTACTTCACATCCTCTGTAGGCCGGGATTTCAATCAGCTGGCATCTAAAGCCCAGGTGTGCTCTTGTCACTGTATGAGGCTGCTTCTGAAAGTTCTACAAAAATAGGGATATCAGGCTTCCCTGGTGGCTCAGTGGTGAAGAATCCACCTCCCAATGTAGGAGACACGCGTTTGATCCCTGATCTGGGAAGATCCCGCATGCCCCGGGACAGCTAAGCCCGTGTGCCCCACTATTAAGCCTGTGCTCTAGAAGCCAGTGAGTCGCAAGTACCGAAGCCCAGGAGCCTGAGTTCCACAAGAGAAGCCACCGCAATGAGAAGCCCACAACCCGAACCACAACTAGAGAGTAACCCCCGCCTGGCCACAGTTGGAGAAGAGCCTACGAAGCAACGAAGACCCAGCACAGCAAAAAATAAATAAAATAGATAAATAGAATTGTAAAAAAAAAATAAGGAAATCAATTTTGGGGAGACTGAATGTACCAGACTGTTTCATTAGGGTGGACAAAACAATCCTATATTCAGCACTCTATTAGGGATGACTGGATCACAGGACATCTATTTGCCATGGCGATTTGGCAAGTAGTTTGAGGCTGAGAAGGCAACTCACCAGCCTGTAGATAACTATGTTAGTGCCTCATCTTAAGAGAGGAATTGATTTTCCACAGGTCGAAGGTACATTAAGGTAGTGGTTGGTGGGACTCTGATTTCACCTCCGGGTGCCCACGGGACAGAGATAGGAATAGATCCTTTGGTTGTCATGACTGCAGCCCAGCACGCCAACCCCAGAAATGATTCTGGGAGGGACTGAGCCTAACCCTGGAAGGGAAGTAGGAGTCTGGCAGTCATTAATGTTTACCTTGAAATGAGAGCCTGGGACTCTATGGGAGTTACTGCTGTGTGCTTGACTTGCCCTCTGTCATCCGGGAAGATGCAGGCGAAACCTGCCTGTCTTGACTAGATGAAGATGGTGGTGGGAAAGTAGCTCAATGACCCTGAATCCACACGAGGCCCCATCCCTCTCTGCTCCCTCGCGTTGTCAGGAATAAACGCAGTTCAGCTTCGGGGCTGACTCCTGGTGCTCTCACCTGCACCGTGACCTGTAACTTTCTAATTTTGTTTTTTTTTTTTTTTTGGAGAAGGGTTCTTCTCTTGCCAGAAAGGGCTTTCTGTTTGTGAAAGAATATGTAAAACAGCACCAGGTGAAGAATGACTTTTTCACCCAGTCTCGAAACCATCACAAAGAGACAAATTTTGCTGCTTTTGCTTCGTGTGTGAATTTTTTTTTTCCACACAGCTCTATTCATCGCCTGAAACAATGGGGCCAGTGTTGGCCAGCAGAGAATGGTGCTATTCATGTAGCCCCGTAGCCTGAACTTGTTAGTCTTGGCCGCCCTGCGCTGCTGGCTGCTGGCAAGAAAGCCGGTCTGTGTTGTTGGCCAGAGCAGGGCAGATCAGAGACTGAATGCTGGCAGCCAGATTCCCAGATAACCTCAGCTCCTCTGGAACACTCTTGTTGACATAAGCCTGTGCTTTGAGGGGTGTCTGGAATTCCAAGACCTTGAGCCAGGTGTGTGGGCAGGTGCGTGCGCTCTCAGCGTAGCGATCCCCACCGTCCTGGGCATCAAACGTGCTTGCATTAGGGGTTAAATGACTGGGGTAGGAATCAGACACCAGATCTGAATTCTAGCTCTGCAGCTGATTGGCAGTAGGAAGTGGGATGAATCTCAACCCCTCTGAATCTCCACGCCTTCGTCCGAGGAAAGCGGCTACCCGTGCCACCTACCTCATGGGGCACCGTGAAATTCAGTGATGTAATACTCTGCTCTGATCAGTGTGGAATGAATGTTAGCTACCGTGATCATGAACCAAAGGGTGACGCAGTGATTACTGTCGTGGATAACAGCCTGGTGTAGGGCCAGGTTGCTGTGGGTGGGAAGGTACCCCTGTGGAAGGATGAACAGACTCAGTGTCGTGCAGAATGGATTGGGGTCGGGGGCAGAGAGAAGACAAGCTTCCGAACTCCATTTCTAGTGCCGCAAGGGTAGAAAGTTTTGCAGAGAGGAAAATGCGCTCTGGCTGAGGCCACTCCATTCCTCTCAAGGACAGAACAGAAAACCCCTTTGCTTTCCCTCGGCGTGATCCCGCAAGAAGGGGTCTGTTAATGTATGCGCGAGATGGTCTCACCATCCTTGCCCTTCCTCTCCAACACAGCCTGAGTGCAGCGCTCAGGCTGCACCCTGCTTGTCATGTTCTTTTTCCTAAACAAGGTAAAGTCTTAGAGGTCTTATTTGGCTTCGGTGGGGGAGCCAACTGCAAATTATAAGCAACCTGTGGGAAACTTCGAGACCAGTAAGGTGGCTCCGCCATCTCTAGATTCACCCCAGTGCACGGCCCCGCAGACTGTTGGAATCCAAATGTGTTACGAAGATTAGTGTAGCCGTTCCAAATCAAGTGAAGTCTAAGATGGATGTAGGGCTGGAAACAGACAGTCTTTCAAGTTCCTTCCAAGCCAGCATGTTGTGATTTGTGAGGTTTTCCTTTGAATCAACGTTCTTGAGTCACCTTGTGTCTTGTGTGAGGTTGCCTCCATGAAAGCCAGACACACTTGGCACTGATTTGCTTGGCAGGGCTTATGTAGCAATACACTTGTTATAGTGTCAGCACTTGGGATTCTGCTAATGTACTATATGAAGCATAAACCGTGCTAATCACAAGGGCAATTTTCTATGTTATGTACATTACAGAGAAAAGACAGCGTATCCTTGGTGATTCTGGACATCTCAACCAGTCGTTCTGGGAACAGCAGACTTCACTTGGTGTGATCCCATAATTAGAAGACATTATTGTGGTTCATAAATGGCATTAATTAAAATTTTAATTAAATTTTCAAAAGATAATTTAATAAGAGTGGGATTGATTAGAAAATTATCAATGAATTTAAAGATTCATTTAAGACATTTATCTCTGTCACTTTTAAATTTCATTGAAATCTGTTAAAAGCTATGGTGGATATGTCCACAATAACATTTAAATAGTCACTGTATTGTTTTGAGAGACCAGTTGTTTGGAAGACGTGTCTTGATGTGTTTTATTGAGCAGTGAACTTTACACTGTTTATTTTGATGAACATTGTCCTGAAACAAATTGACAATAAAATGAAAACTGTCCAGTGTTCATTCTAAAACCAAAATCTTTAGCCAAGTACATTTTTCTTAAAAACATAAATAAGGATTTTCACACAAATGAATGACTGTGGCAAATTTACTAATGGCCTATTTGAGTCTTGGTCAGGGAGCTGACATGAGTGATTCTGAATTCTAACATAAGATGGATAATAGGTCTAAAATCTATAAAAACAGTAAAATAAATGAATAAAGAAGTGAATAAATGAATCAAGTACTGGGCCAGAAAGCAGGAAATATGGTACTTAAACAACGTGGTAAACAATATTTAACTTAGGCCCACCTTATTTTATTTTATTTATTAATTTTTTTAGGCCAACTTGAACCACAACAGCAAGACACACAGTTTCCATTTCAACAATGTAAATGGTGTCTGTGAGGACCTGGAGGTAAGACATTCATTCACTTATCCATTGCTTCACTCATTCCCTCCACAAATACAAAGCTAGAGTGATGCAGTCAGTGAATCCGCTGGACTCTGCCCTTAGAGTGCGTCCAGAATCCAATCACTTCTTCCCACCCCTGAGGTCACTGATGGACTCAAGCCACCATCCTTTATCTGCCTAAACAATTGTCTCAGTTTCCTAACTGGGTCTCCCTGTTTCTACTCTGGTGACAAAAGAGTCATCAGTGGTGGTCTTCTGAAACGTGAGCCAGATCTTTCAAAAATCTTCCAGGGGCATCAAACCTCATCCATAATGAGACTCGATGTCCTTCCTGTGTTGTCCTGCCTGGCCTCCCGTCTTCCCGTCGCCCACCCCTCCCCTCCCACTGCCTTCTCCCCAAACACAGTGCCTGCATCACTGCAGGGGGCTGCGCTCCACCCCAGACACACCTCTGTCTGCTCCCCCATCTCACTCAGGTCTCTGGTCAAGTAACCAGAGCTCAGATCATTCTATCGATCCCCATCTCCTCACTGGGCTTTGTGTCTCCCCATAGTGTTTATCTTCACTTGTGTGGACTGTTCACAAAAACATTTTTAAGCTTGTTCATTTTTGGTCTCCCTTCCTGATGGACAGGAGACAAATGATTCTGGTAAGGCACCGTGGTAGTTATGACAGGATAATAGAAAATAGAGTAGTGGGATAGAAACAAGAATTGTCTGATTTTTCTTAAGGAAGTATTATTTAAGTGGAGGCTGATGAGTGAATATAAGTAAGCCAGACAGAGAGTTCTGGGAAGGGCAAACAACGCATATATTCTAGTTTCTGAGTTTGTTAATTTCCTTCTGCTGCTGCTGCTGCTAAGTCGCTTCAGTCGTGTCCAACTCTGTGCGACCCCATAGACGGCAGCCCAGGAGGCTCCCCCGTCCCTGGGATTCTCCAGGCAAGAACACTGGAGTGGGTGGCCATTTCCTTCTCCAATGCATGAATGTGAAAAGTGAAAGTGAAGTCGCTCAGTCATGTCTGATTCTTCATGACCCCATGGACTGCAGCCTACCAGGCTCCGCCATCCATGGGATTTTCCAGGCAAGAGTACTGGAGTGAGTTGCCATTGCCTTCTCCTAATTTCCTTCTAGATCATGTCTTTTTTCTAAAAGTTTAAAATTATTTATTATTCATTTTTGGCTGTGCCGTGTGGCTTGTGGGATCTTAGTTCCCTGATAAGGGATCGAACAGGTGCCCTTTGCACTGGAAGGCCAGAGTCCCAACCACTGGACTGCCAGGGAAACCCCATCTACATCATGTCTTCTTGTCCTTGTCATTTTAATTATTGTAAATGTAACATCTGCTTCATGCAACAGTTTGGATTAAATAATATGAGAAAGTTCTTGCTAAAAAATAAATACATCAGAAAGGTGCACAAAATATTTAGAAACATGTTTCTAAGTAGACAGTTGAGTCCTTAAAGAAGTAAGGAGCATGACAGAATCTTCAACCCAGACAAGAAGGACTAAAGACCTGAGCATGACAGCACTGTTATCCTGGGGTGGGGCGGGTTGCAGACCCGAAAGATGAGTGCCCAGCCCACAGTTATGAAACAGGGAGAAAATAATCTCCAATGGATAGCCCACCTACACACAAAATAAAAGGATTAGAGCCCAGAGAACTTCAAGTCATAGACTATTAGAGGGAGACTCTAAAATATGTTTAAAGTGATTCAGGAAAGAAATCAGAATAGCATCAAACAGTATAAATAAGGAATGGGAAGCTTTGAGATTAAATTTCTAAAACTGAAGCATAGTGAAGTGAAAAGCATACCAGAAAGTTTAACCAAGGGATCCTAACAGTTCAGTCAAGATTTTCCCAAACTGTAGCTCAGAGAGATTAGGACAAGAAAAATAGTTTTTGAAGGAGAGGAAGAGTGTTCTTAGGAGAGTGCCAGAAGGAATAAAGGAAAGGAGTAAATAAAGAGATAATATGGGGTAGCGGGAGCCTGAGAGGAGACGAGGTTTAGAATCTCCCAGGCTTGATGAAAGACACGAAATCTCAGGTTTAGGAGACCTGAGTGGGGTTAGGTGATATCTGGACACAGCTCATAAAAATGCCAAAAATCAACAGAAAATCTTAAAGAGTTGCTGTTGTTCACTTGCTCAGTTATGTGACCCCATGGACTGCAGCATGCCAGGCTTCCCTGTCCTTCACCATCTGGAGCTTGCTCAAGCTCATGTCCATTGAGGCAGTGATGCCATCCAACCATCTCGTCCTCTGTCGTCCCCTTCTCCTCCCGCCTTCAATCTTTCTCAATATCAGGATCTTTTCTAATGAGTTGGCTCTTCGCATGCACTCTTCAGGTGCTCAAAGTATTGGAACTTCAGCTTCAGCATCAGTCCTTCTAATGAATATTCAGAACTGGTTTCCTTTAGGATGGGCTGGTTTGATCTCCTTGCAGTCCAAGGGACTATTAAGAATCTTCTCCCCAACACCACAGCTCAAAAGCATCAATTCTGCGGTGCTCAGCTTTCTTTATGGTCCTACTCTCACATCTCACATACATGACTACTGGAAAAACCATAGCTTCAACTTGACGGACCTTTGTCATGTCTCTGCTTTTTAATTTGCTGTCTAGGTTTGTCGTCATTGACACTGTAACCTTCTCAGAAACAACAGGAGAAGGAGGAAGACACTGGCTTCCAAGCACCGAGGGGAGCCACTGCCAACCTGTAGATCTTGTACCCAACCACACCATCACTCATGAATGAGAGTGAAAGAGATGATCAGCTAAAAACTGAATGCTTACCACTATCAGCCCCGTGCTGGAAGCACAGAATAAGGACTGCAGCTCGGGAGAGAAAAGGATTTAAACTCCAAAGGAAGGAGATGCAAGACGGTAAGCAAAGGAACTGGTAAACATGTGAGTTTATATGGGCAACAGGTGATTTTATAAAATAGCCATAACAATTATGATAATTTGATAGGATATGAAAATAAGGTAGAAAAAATTACTGGACAAAATAATGTGTATGGTGGGAGGGTGGTAATCAGAGTTAAAGTATTTGAAGGCTCTTGCCATATAAGAGCAGAATAGAAACATTGATTTAACTTTGGGCCTTATTAGGTCTGGACTCATGTTAAAAATTTAAGAATAGCCGAAACAATAGACACTTACAAACCAGTAGAGGAAAACATGAGAATAGAGGAAACTCCATCCTTCCAAAAGAAGTTAGAAGTTAGCAAAAAAAAAAGAATCAGATAAAGTATGGTAAGGAAGCAAAAAGTAAGATGGAAAAAAGTTGAAATACATGTGCAATTACAATAATTCTAAACTCACTAAAATGATACCAGCAATAGCAGCAAAAATATACTTTGTCTAGACATTAACAAGATGACTAGATTTGACAGTCATCTAATATGTAGATATTAGAAGGTCCTTGGTCACTGTAGCATTTCTTTCTTTATCTAATACACATAGAGATGTAGATATTATATAGATATAATATGTGCATGCATATAGGTGACGTGTATGTCTGTGTGCTTAGTCGCTCAGTCGTGTCTGACTCTTTAGGACCCCCTGGACTGTAGCCCGCCAGGCTCCTCTGTCCATCGAATTCTCCATGCAAGAATACTGGAGTGGGTTGCCATTTCCTTCTCCAGGGCACATATAGGTAGGTATACAGTATAAATGGGCTTCCCTAGAGGCTCAGTGGTAAAGAATCTGCCTGCGGTACAGGAGACTTTGGTTTGATCTGGGAATTGGGACGCTCCCCTGGAGGAGGAAACGGCAACCCACTGCAGTATTCTTCCTGGGAAAATCTCACGGTCATAGGAGCCTGGCAGGCTGTAGGATGAGCAGAGCGGAATATGACTGAGCACGCATGCACAAGGAAGACAGTATATCTACATATATAATATAAAGTATATTTCATGAATATGTTATATATTCATATCTGTACCTATATCTGGGCTTCCCTTGTAGCTCAGCTGGTAGAGAATCTGCCTATAATGCAGAAGACCCTGGTTCGATTCCTGGGTCAGGAAGATCCCCTGGAGAAGGGATCGGCTACCCACTCTTGTATTCTTGGACTTCCCTGGTGCCTCAGATAGTAAAGAATCCGCCTGGATTCATGTGGGAGACCTGGGTTCAGTCCCTGGGTTGGGAAGATCCTCTGGAGGAGGGCATAGCATCCCATTCCAGTATTCTTGCCTGGAGAATCCTATGGACAGAGGAGCCTGGCGGGCTAGTCACGGGGTTGCAAAGAGTCAGACACGACTGAACGATGAAGCACAGCACAGCACATACCTGTATCTGTGTCTATCTAATCTATTTAAATTAACCAAGCACTAGATTCCGCCATTTTCTCGTGTAGGAAATCAATATGGCCCAAGGATATGGGTCTCCAGAAAGGCAAGTTAGCCCAGTATTAATCTGATTGAGCAATGGGAAGAGCGTGCTCAGTGCAGAAATTCAGGGTTCCAGGCAGTGATCAGGAACACAGCATTTTAGGCTACAAGTTCCAAGGACCTCAAAGATAGAGAGATGAGGCAAGATCAAAGCAGCAAAGTTAATAAACAGTCAGACAAATAAGTACATGAGTGCCTATAGAGACACAGGAGTTTCCCCTTCAGAAGAGCCCTGCGTAAGAAAAAGCCTACATAACGCCCTGTATCTCACCGATCTGGAGACACTTTGAAATCTGTTCCCCCAGGTTTGTTTTTCTTCTCCATCCCACCTCACACGGAACACAGAGAGTGATGTCCTATCACTTTGATCTCTCTCTCTACTCAAATGGCAGAAACCAACCAGGTGAGTTGTCATAACTTAGGTGAGGTTGGAATAAAAATACACCTTGGAGAGCTTGCTTCCTGATGACAGACTGAGAGTGGTTCTTTTTGATTTGAGTTATTTGGAGCTTAAATTCAGTGCCAACCCATACGAGTGTCTCAGAACACCGGGTTAGAAATGAGATTATATTAGGAGCATAAAGCCTTTTGTCTCTCTTTTCGTAGAATTTTCTTTGACTGATGGATGGGGTAATCTTGTCCAGTATCCTGATTTAAAATTGTTGGTGAATGCAAACAGTTGAATTTTTTAATTCAGAATTCATTTCTGGGTTTACCTTTAAAAGCAGCTCGACTAGTACAGAGTTAAGCATCTTCATTAATGACTCCATCTGAGAATGTGGCTATTTCATGGATTCAATTTAAATCATTTAGTTTTGTGAGAAGCAAAGCACCCTTCCCTGCAATTTAATAATTGAAAAATCCTTAATCCTAATCCCCAAATCTTGATCTTCCTTTGGAGTAAATTGTATGAGCTAGTTCTAGGGTGTGTCTCCCAAGTTGCTCAAAGAGGAGTTGCAGCCAGCAGTGGAAGCATGCCATGGCACCAACCGGCAGAACCTCCAAGTGGCCTCTCAGCGGGTCACAGAGAGATGACGCTGAAGTGAGCGTCTGCTGTCCTCCGGGTCCCCGTGATTGCTAGCGAAGTGGAGGGGATGTCTTTCTTTCACCTTTTGAGGTATCTTTAGGTGGTAATGACCTTGAGCTCCTCACGGTTCATGGCTGTTCATGGCTGGCATCAGTTCTGATCCAGTGATACCCTTCTCTGATTTTATAAATGTTCTGAAAAGCATCCCCTGGTTTTCAGGGTATCCGTGCAGTACTGTTGCTTGCTTGTTTTGGATTTTTCGCAAAGCAGCTGCGCTGTGTGCTTAGTCACTCAGTCGTGTCTGACTTTTTGTGACCCCATGGACTGTAGTCCTCCAGGCTCCTCTGTCCATGGGATTCTCCAGGCAAGAATAGGAAGTGGGTTGCCATGCCCTCCTCCAGGGGATCTTCCCAACCCAGGGATCGAACCCAGGTCTCCCACATTGCAGGCGGATTCGTCACTGTCTGAACCACCAAGGAGGCCCATCAAAGGAGCTATTTTAGTTTTATTTACGGCCTCCCTTCACCCAAGACCAAAGAGAGAGTCCATGAGATTGATTTTATAACTTAAAATTGATTGAATAACTTAAAATCATTTCTTCCTGCAATATGAAACCTTTTACTTTTTGTCTTTTTTTTTTTTTTTTTTTAACTAGAGTCTATTGCTTTGTTCATTCTTACCTTAGAACACATGATTTTCCTAGAGATCTTCAGTCTCCCCTAAGGGTTATCTTACTCAGCATTTCACTATACATGTTCAATCGCTTCTGAATCCCCAGTTTAGATTCAAGTGAAGACTTCAAAACAGTAATAAAAAATATTGATGTATGCCCACTGTATTTTGGACACTTGTCATTTCATGTAATCCTCACACAACTTGTTTTATAGGAGAACATCACATAAAGCTCAGATTCAAATTCAGATCCAGGGGACCTGGAAGCCCAGGCATGGTCTCTCTGCTTTGCAGATGGTCTCTCCTTCCTGCATTAGGTTCTCAAAAGACTGGGACGCCGGGGGACATTAAGACCTTATCTTTCATGTTTGCTGAAAATATGCTGTGCGTTGGATATTAACACTTTGACTCATGGAGCTCTTCCATGAGTTTGGGATCCTGTTTAATTCTTGGGGACCCTGGAACACTGAGAAGGAACACGATGGGGTTCAGAGTTGCATCGAGTTCCCAGGCTGATACATTCCTGTAAGAATCATGCTAAAGACTTAGGGTTCAGGAATGCCTCCTGTGTGCCCTTTGTCCTTATCTAGTTCTGTGCTGCCCCTCCACAGTCCTGAGAGGTGAAGTAAATGTGGCAACTCCATGGACCTTTCCTCCAGACACGGAGGCCAGGCATGAGGCTGGTCAGTGAAACTTGGCCTCACTGGGGACAGGCTGCACTGTTTTATATATATATAAATAGCAGATAGATAACATGTATATATAACATGTACATACACATACATACATATACATATATATAATGTATATACACAAATATATGTGTATATGCATGTTGTATATATACATATTATATATGTGTGTATATATATGTATGTGTGTGTGTATATATATATATATAAACTTTTTATTCTGGTAATTTTCAATGTGCATAAAGATAGAAAGGCTACTTTGATAAACTCCTACATATCCATCACCTAGTCTCAACAGTCAGCATCTGCTGTTCTGATTTTGTCTATCCCCTTGCCATCCCTTTTTAAATTGTTTATTTGTTTTTAATTTGTTCTCATTTATTTCTTGACAAATCATTTCACTTAGACTTATTTCAGTGAGCTGATCTAACTTTACTTTTTCTAACATAACCACAATATTATTATTAGATTCCCCCCCCAACCTCACAATTCCTCCATATCCTCAGTTTGTGTTCAGTTTTTCCTGATTGTCTCAAATATGCCGTTTTTTATTGTTGTTTTTGTTCATTTCAGAGTCTAAACAAGATTCTGTGGAGATTGCATATGGTTAATATGCTCTTACATCTTTTTTGTTGTGTAATTATTTCTCTCCTTTGTTTGGTGTGTTTATTATAGAAATTGAGAATTGAGTCTTTTGTCTTGAAGAATTGCTACATTTGACTGATTATATCTTTTTGTTGTCATTTAATATGTTCCTCCATCCCCTATAAATCAGTAGTTAGAGATAGATTCTTGATTAGATTGAGTCATGGGGTGGGGTGGGGAGTAGGGTAGGCATGATGTATTTATCCCATTGTCCTTAATATTAACATTGATTGGTGGTTCGGTGTTGTGACTGGCTGAAAATAGTCCCATAAAACAGCAGCCCCCAATGTTTTTGGTACCAGGGACCAGTTTCATGGGAGACACTTTTTCTGCCGGGATGGGCGGGTTGGGCAGAGATTCAGGCGGCAATGAGAGCACTGGGGGGACGGGAGCAGCGGGTGAAGCTCTGCTTGCTCCCCCAATGTTCACCTCCTGCTGTGTGGCCCCGTTCCTAACAGTTAGGGTTACCAGAGCTGAATTAAAAAGCAAAAAAAAGCAAAACTACCGTCCTATCCTAGCCCTAATGCCTCTGTTTGGTATTTTAAGGCCATATTTAGTCTTTCCTTCTTGGTTTTGCCTTCCTTTTCTGAGGACTTCATCATCTTATGTCATTTGTGTCCAGTGAAATCGCCAATAAACTGTATGTAGGGGTTGTGTCTAATCCACTTTTGTAGAGTTACTTCCCCACACACGGAGCAAGATTTAAAGATAATTGACATTTAGTAAAGTTCGGTTTGTTGCAAGATCATTACCTGGATAAAATTCTATTTTTTCTTCTACAAATCCTTGCCCCTGCTAAAAGTAAAATCTTATTGGTTTCTCTTGGATAAATGAAGAAATTTCCATGCACTTTCTCTACATAAGGTATAGATAATTATTCATTTTGCTTCAGTGTGTGCAGTAAAGGACTCTGGGTAAAAGATTCCAAATTTTACAAAGATACATGAAAGTTAATCTGCATCTCAACTTTGAAAAGTTTTTCTTTTTGAATATATCTGGTGATAATAAAGGTAAACAGGTGTTTGAAAACATACTGTCATGAAGTACCAACCTGGCAGAAAACCTGTAGCATTTATAATGAGAACACAATCCAATTGAATTTGTAATTAGCACTTTTGAAATGTGCTCATTATTATTGTTATTATTAGCCACAAAACTATGCAGCTTTGGCTCACACCCATTGGAATTTTAGGGTGTGAATCTAGCCAAAAGCAGTCAGTATAGAACCCAATAAAAGAAATATGTTGCAGATTTTATGGAAGTAATTTTAAGTTAAATATCCAAGCAGGAATATCAATTAGGTAGAAATTATTCACTGTCTGTATCCAAGACAATGTTCACTTTTGAAGCTACAGATCTTTACAAAAAACATCCTAATGATTTGAGAAAACTGAACACACTCATTAAATAAATTCTGCTTAATGTTATGTGGCAGCCTGGATGGGAGGGGAGTCTGGGGGAGAATGAACACATGTATATGTATGGCTGAGTCCCTTTGCTGTCCGCCTGAAACTATCACAGCATTGTTAACCAGCTATCAGTTCAGTTCAGTTCAGTCGCTCAGTCGTGTCCAGCTCTTTGCGACCCCATGAATCGCAGCATGCCACACCTCCCTGTCCATCACCAACTGTCAGAGTTCACCCAAACTCATGTCCATGGAGTTGGTGATGCCATCCAACCATTCCATCTTCTGTTGTCTCCTTCTCCTCCTGCCCTCAATCTTTCCCAGCATCAGGGTCTTTTCAAATGAGTCAGCTCTTCACATATAAAATGAAAAGTTTAAAATAAACAAATGAATATATTCATAAATGGATGCTAATGGATTGAGAAGTAATCCTGAAAAAAGAATAGACATAATTGAAGAGATATATCCAATGGAGCAGAAAGATTTCCAGAATTCAAATACCTGTCTTCATTGAGCTTCTGGAGAAAGCTACCCCAAAACACTTCCCAGAACATAAAAGGGTTCTCTGACTGACTCATGCCAGGTGATTCAAGTAGGAAGAGTGACTGGACACCCAACAAGTTTGCGGTTTACTCTATTAACAGACATGGATTGACCAACCATAGTATACCGTGTTAGGTACTATTGAAGAAATATAGAAGATCTGGTAACTTGGATACATATAAATAGGAGGGGATTCTGGGGACAATCTTCAGTAAGTCAAAGCAATAATTGTGAGCCTAATACCAAAACTAAGGGAGATACGAAAAAAAGCAATCGGGTAAGGGCCAGGCATACCAGGAAGGAAAGATTTCTGGAGAAGAGTCATTTTGATTTAGACTCTAAATGATGCCTTGGCCTGATTGGTAGGAAAGTTGAAGATACCCTTTCAATAAGAGAAATGACATGAGTTAAGATATGGACTTAGTGTTGTGTGAGGTTTGTGGAGGGAAGGCCACCATATTGTTTTGTGTAGTATGGAAGAACTTAGCTTGGTGCTATGCTGGGATACTCAAAAAATAAGAATAAGTTACTCAAAAGAACAGAGACTCAATAAATAAGAACAAGAATTGTTGTTCAGTGACTAAGTCGTGTCTGACTCTTTGTGACCCCGTGGACTGCAGCATGCCAGGTTTCCCAGTCCCCCATCATCTCCTGGAGTCTGCTCAGATTCATGTCCATTGAGCTGACGATGCTATACAACCATCTCATCCTCTGCCACCCGCTTCTCCTTTTGCCTTCAATCTTTCCCAGCATCAGGGTCTTTTCCAGTGAGTTGGCTCTTCTCATCAGGTGGCCAGAGAATAGATACTCAAAAAAAGTATTTAAAGGTGCTCAATGAATATTTGAGATATCCGTGACTTTTGCTTTTCTGTTTTCCCAGGAAGGTATATAAATAAAACACTAAGGGACTCTAACGTAACACTTAACAGTGATGTAGTCCAATGCTACACAGGGACGTGCCCTTTTGATTTCTGTCTTCCATGAATCTGTTGTCAGTCCAACTCTGCTCATTTGTATGACCTGTGTGACTGTGTGTCATTGATTGTATGATCCTTGGTTTGGGAAACATGGACAGACTGCATTTTGAATTTACCTGTATTACCACAATCCTATATTTTGAGACCACGGTGACATTTTCAAAGAAAACACAATAAGCACTTATGAAGTCTGCCTTGCCTTTCACGTGACCTCTTGTCTCAATCTCAAGGATAAGTTCCTGGCCATCATGTTTCTACAGTCTTATCCTGCCCCTTACTGCAACCCTCCAGATTTTTTTCCAATGAAGAATTATTGAACTCCTTTTGTTTGCCACATGAAAGTGAAAGTGTCTGTCGCTTAGTTGTATTTGACTTTTTGCAACCCCAAGAACTGCAGCCAGCCAGGCTCCTCTGTCCATGGAATTCTCCAGGCAAGAATCCTGGAGTGGGTTGCCATTCCCTTCTCCAGGGCATCTTCCTGACCCAGGGGTCAGACCCAGGTCTCCTGCCTTGCAGGAGGATTCTTTACCATCTGAGCCACCACGGTGACTATATGGTATGCCTATGATATTGCCATATGCCTCCCTAGCAAAAGAGAAAACTGCGGACATCTCAAGGCTATCAGTTTTAAGAGATGAGTCAGTGGAGCAAATAGACAGTTCCACAGAGTGTGAGGATTTCTGTGAATGGCTGTCTAGAGCAGCCCCCTCCCCAGAGATTGTGATTTCACAGGTCTGCTCACCCCAGGTGGAGAATCACTTGGGTTCTCAAGTATTTTTGTCTTTGGACCAGCAGCATCAGCATCTCCTGGTAATTCATTAGAGATGCAAATTTTCAGGCCTCCTGAATCAGAAAGGCTGGTGAAGCAGAGGACAGGCAGTGGTATGTTTTAGGAGGCCTTGCAGGTGACTCTGATGTACACGCAGATGGAGAACTAGTGAGCTAAAGAAATGCAGATTGGTCCTCTGTCCAAGCACCCTCTCTGACTCTGTTTCCCCCACCAAACCTCTATGTTATTCTTTGCAGCTCCATTAGTCTCTTCTGAACTTACTCTGTTAATCAACTTCTTTTTCTTCTTCTTATTTTTTTTCCATACCCTGTATGTTCAGAGCTCGGAGGAGGCCAAACTCATTCAAGCCCAGTTCAACAGGTATTCATGTGGGAATCAGCTTCATCATAGGAATTATATAGGATATTTAAGAGTATATGGAGTAGATCCTGGAACCTTTGAGGAGTCGGGAGTCTTAAACCAGAGCCTGGTAATAGACAATAGGCTGCTCGTCTATGTGCTTCAGGAGATCAGGGGAGTGATGGGATTTCTATGGGGACCATGGGCAGAGCAACCCTGGGAAGCTTCATGGAGCAGGGCAAACTTGAACTGAGTCTTGACATGTGAATAGAATTTGGACCATTGGGAGGACAGAGCGGATATCAAGAGCAAAGAAGCTCTTTATGAGTACCAATGCAGACATGAGCCCACTGGGAGGATCAGACACGGAACAGAGAGGCATACTGACCCTCTCCATTAAGCACTGTGAAATGTCTAGTGTCTCACTAACATCCCACAATACAAGTCAAAAAGGCAAATTTTCATTTTCTTTATTGCAAACCCGTGTTCCGGCAAATTAGCCTTGGATGGTTAGCTGAGCTGGCGTGTAAGAGGCAGCTGTGACAGCAGAAACAGAAGCAGTCGGGGACTTCCCTAGTGGTCCAGTGGTTAAGACTTCACCTTCCACTGCAGGGAGCTCGAGTTCAATCCCTGGTCAGGGAGCTAAAATCCCACATGCCTCACAGCTGAAAAACCAAAACCTAAAACTGAAGCAATACTAACAAATTCAATAAGAACTTTAAGATTGGTCTACATTAAAAAGCATTTAAAAAAAAATAGGAGAGGTCAGCAATCAAGCTGAAGCTGGCTTAGAACCATTTCCTAGATGTGAGACTCAGCCTCTCTGAGCTTTAGTTTCCTTTTCTATACAGTAGGGATAATGCCTTCTCCCCAAGCTATTTCAAACATTTAAGTAAACTCACAAATGTGAGATAACAAACACTGCACTAGGATAGTCCCAGGTGGTTCCATGTATGTCATGGTCCCTCTTGTCCTCCATTGACCTACATGGGATCAATCACTGGACTGGATAAGAAGAGACGCAGCAGTGGTTAAGAGTGAAAACTGTGATGCTGGAAAGATTAAGGGCAAGAGGAGAAGGGGGCGACAGATGCTTGGATGGCATCACCTACTCAATGGACCTGAGTTTTAGCAAACTCTGGGAGATGGCGAAGGACAAGGAAACCTGGAGTGCTGCAGTCCATGGGGTGGCAAACAGCTGGACATGACTCAGTGACTGAACAATAGCAATAAATCTCAGACTTTCCACTAAAGGACTGTTATCTTGACCACATAACGCAACTTCACAAAACGTCAGATCTGTCTTTGTCATAATCTGGAATAATGATGTTACATACCTTCTGGGATGATCAGGATGATTTAACAAGTAAAATGGCCAGCACGGTGCCTGGAGCATAGGAAGACCTAGTGACGGTTGGCAATTATCAAGGAGGGAAGGCTATCCGTTCATGCAGCAGGGCGTCAGTGCAGACTAATGGTCCCCCAGGGGTTGTGTGCCTCTCTAGAAAGAAGTGATGCTGGTCAGCAAGCAGGTCACCTTGCTATCCTCTGCTTTCTTGGCCAGTTCCAAAGACCCCAGTGATCATACCTCCTATTAGTGGCTCTGCTGTCATTTTTCAGAAGAGCAATCAACGATTGAATTAATTTAAGATATGCTGTTCATGATACATAATGGCTGCCCTGGGAATATCTTTTTCAGTGAAATGAATACTTGCAGAGAGTCCAGACCTATCCCCAACAATACTCAGGTACATGAAAAATGAACAGAAATCGAAATACAAATGTTCTCATCTCCAGGGTCCTCACTCTTTCCATCTGCTCCCAAACCCCCCTACATCTCCCATCCCTGTTTCCATCAGATCCGAATGGAAAAATCCAATCCAGGCTAACATTTTACAGCTGATTTACAAATCCCTTAAAAGTGCCAGATTTAGCTCTGCTGTTGTTCCTTGTACACCATAAAAATAAATGCATTGAGAAGCCTTTGGGGTCCTAGTTCTGCTGAAGCACTTCGTTTCCATGCCTTTTTTTTTTTTTTTTTTTTTTTTTTTGCGCTTCTCATTTTACTTCTTATTACTTCTCATGAAGCTGCTACTCTGGGGACAACCGCACACCCGCCCACTGGAAATCCCTGTTATTGATCATGTACTTACATGGTTGGCAGCCTTTTATGTAAGAGGAATAAATGATATAGTTGTTTCTACCCATTAAACTATACTGTTATCAAGGGATTGAGAAACTGCCCTGAACATGGCCATTCTTTTCGGAGGCTCTGTAATGTTTACATATAATTGCCTAGTAATCTTGTATTTACTATGCGGTGGCAAAGTAGAGCTGGCGTCGTGTTTGCACGTTATAAAACATAAGGCTCTGGGGCAAGTTTAATTCTCTGTGGTCGTCCTCCTCCTCCTGGCCTTTTGCTTTTCCTGGGATGTTCCACCCCCAGGCATTTGGATATGTGGCTTCTAGAGCCTTCCCAAGTGCAATCGTCTTTTTCCACGTGAACGCATCCTTGGAGATCGGTCCCTTCCTACTTTGCATGACGTGAGGCTTCCCAGGCCCCGGCCACGTGGGGAGGAGAGCTGGGCTGTCGGAGGCACGCAGGACTCCGCATGACTAGTAGAGCTCTGAGAGCCAGGGCGACGTGCCTCGTGAGTGAACACCCCAGCCTGGAGGATGCTTAATTATAGTCAAGGGAGGCTATTCCTTCCTCAGCAGCAGCTGCCACTACCCACGTGTGTACACACACGTGTACATCCACGTGCACACACACAAGCACACACCACCCTTACTTGAATTTTTTGGAAGTTCATTTGTTCCTCCCATCCCTTCCCCTTAAGGACCCCTAGCCATGAGAACTGTAAACCCTAGCCTTTAAGTCATTGGTGGAGAAAGCCTTGATACTTTCAAAGACCAAATATACCCAAATGATTCAGATAAAATAATGGAGTGCTTGCTAAACACGAGGCAAGGAGCTGTTTCTTACTCAGGTATGTTAGATAGCTGAGAGTCTTACGTGTTTTTCTGTTTGTCTCTGAAGGTGCCAGGAATTTGCACGTGAGGTTTTTTTTTTTTTTAATGTGGATAATTTTTTAAATCTCTGTTGCACAACATTGCTTCTATTCTGTGCCATGGTCTTTTGGCCACAAGTCATGTAGGACCTTAGTGCCCCCTGACCAGGGATTGAACCTGCCACCCCCTGCTTGGAAGGTGAAATCCCAACCAGTGGGCCACCAGAGGAATCCCTACATGTGTGATTTTAAATGTGCTTCTGTTCCTAACTTGCAGGAGGAGATTTCTAGACTGTTCACGCTTGTTATGATGGTGGTCATTTAAGATCCAAATGCTTGATTCTTTCCTTCTATAGAACTTGACTTTTCCAGTCCATTAAGGAGGCAAGAAAGGGAATACTGTCTTGTTCTGTTCCTATAAACAAGGTTTACAAGCCGAACCCAGGGGATTTACTTTGATGTTAGGAGAAAGGAAGTTTAGATCTCATCGCATGTTAGAACTTCCTAAAGGTGTTTTTCCTTGTCTGAGGTTCAAGGTGTTCTGCCTGGCTGGCTTTCCAGTCCCTGGGAGGCTGTCTGCGTCTGTCCGTCCACATGATCATTTTCCACATCTCTGCTCTCCTTCTTGCGGCCCCTCCTCCAAGTCACTGGAAAGCAACTTTGGAATTTGCTTCTTCCGTTTTTCAGGAGCTCCTTGGAGGAAGAGCACATGGTCGTGGATCAGAATGCAGGCCTTGAAATCAGTTGCTTGGGTTGGAAACCTGGTTCTTCTCTTTACAGCGTGTTTGTTGTAGGTCAGTCACTTATGGTCTCTGTCTTAGTTTTCCCGCTTGAAAATGAGGCTGCTGATAAGAACTCCTTCTGAGGGCTGATGCGTGAATTAGCTGAATTAGCCTGGGTGAAAGACTCAGGGCACTGCTTGATCTTCCTGTTTCCTGAAATCCATTTTGAGACCAACTTGGACTCCATCTTTATTTTGGTGACTATCTCTATTCCCAAGCCTTGACTTCACTACACCAAAGCAGTCAGCTGGTTGATTGAATCATAATGATGACAAGCATAAAAACAGTGGACCCCCCCCCCCCCCTTAGAAAGAGGGCGTGTGGGGTCAAGCTGAGCAGTTACTTGCTTGAATTTTTTCTCAGGATTCATTCTGTCCTACGAACGCGGGTTGGCTTTTCTAGGTTGCCTTTCCTCGCTCCTCTATTCTCCTTTTCTCTCCTTTATATAACCTCACCCCACAAGGCACTTTCACCGCAGTCTTCTGTTATGGTAGGACAGACCACAGAACACATGCTTTCTCTCAGTTCCCCCTTTTGGCTTTCAAGAGAGTCTATGCATATTTTCTAGGGTCATTCACCCGCCTTGGCAGAGATCCCCATCGGACCAAGAAGAAAGGATCTGAGGAGGGGAGGGAGGGCAGAAAATTCTACCTCGAGACCACTCCCAGGGCTCCTGCGGTGGTCCAGTGGTTAAGAGTCCAACTTACAGTGCAGGGGACAGTGGTTCAGTCCCTGGTCCGGGAAGACCCCAGATATCGTGGAGCAATGGAGCCCGTGTACCACGGCTATTGAGCCTGTACTCTTGAGCCTGTGGTCTACAAGAAGAAGAGCCGCCACTGGGAGAAGTCCTCGTACCAGGACTAGAGAGGAGCCCTGCTCTTCACAACTAGGGAAAGCCCATGTGTAGCAAAGAAGACCCAGCAGAGTCAAAAATATCCATCACTCAAGAGCCTTCTTCCTTCTCCCCCCTCCCCTCCCCCTCTTCCCCCACCCCCTTCTCCTCCCAATTCTAACTGGCTTATTGTTTGCAGTGAAGACTAGGCCGGTGGGAAGGATGCTGCATTTAAAACCTTTAAGTCCTCCAAGATGAGGCTATTTTTCTGATCAGCTTCATTCCCCCCTTCTTTTTATGGAAAAGAAAAAAAAGGAAAGCTCTTTTCTGATGTAGTGAAACGAAAAGAGAGGGAGGGTAGGTGTGGGAGTGTGGGGGGCACCACTGTTGTTGTCTCAGAGGGTTTCGTACCAGGACTGGTAAATTCTCAAATTCGACGCTGTGTTATGACATAGATCAACTGTTGTTTTGCCAGTCTCAGAGGAAACCTGGAGGAATCTCATTCCTTCAATTGTATTAAATTATTTGTCAACGTTGTCCTTTCCTTTCATCGAAGCATTTGGCCTGGGCTGCAGGAACAGCAAAAAAATTTCTTTGAAACCATTGTTTCTTTGGATGTTTGGTTTACCTTTGGGTTCCACAACAGAATAACCTAATAAATAAGGGTGAATAGAGTTGTTACTATAGCAATCCCCATAGTAACATCCAGATGCCAGGCAACTCACCCTTCCAGTCCTCTGGAGGCATTCGCCTAGTGCGACCCATGTTTCAGGTACAGCTTCCCAGGCTTCAGCTCTGATGGCTTGAGATTTTAGAATATTAAATTAAATCCATTTTATTTCCATCCTAGACAGTGAACAGACTCACGAAATACCAAGAATTCTTATCAACTTGTATCCTGTGCAGAAGTGAATTTTCTCTGAGCTTGACAGGATGTAGGAACTGCTTGCATTTCAGTTGCTTTTCCAGTTTTAGGTCTGCCCTTAAAAACAACAACAGTAATCCCAGTCAAGGCATGAATTGTTCTTTGTTGATTTCAATAGTCTTACATAACTTACATGGGGGCAGGATGAGGAGATGAAACAGCTTCAGAATGCAGCGTTGTGGGAACACACATGTTTTTAATCTCCTATTTTCCAGAAGATAGCCAGAAGGGATCCCCAAGAGGTCGCTTGGAGAAGCCTTTTGCCACCTGGTAGGGTTATAAATTGATTCGCTGATTAAGATGGCTGTTGTTAGGTTGAATGAATGACCGAGAGGTTATAGGAAAATTAAATGGGAGGCAAAACGGATTTTGAACATCATGTCATAACTTTATATAAGAGGTATTCATGCATACATGTAAATAGGTATACCACTGTGCATATTTAGCATAGATTTATAAACCAGCTGATGAATATCAAATAGTGGATCTGTGTATCCTGTTTCTTAGCTCATTGTGTCTTGAATATTAATACTGACACCCTAAAGGCAGAAACTGCAACTGGAAAGCAGTTGTGTTACATTCAGAACCAGTGGGGCTGTGATGTGGTGTAAGCTAGAGAACTCTGGTCAGACTACTTCCCAAGGAGAAAGCTTCAACAGACCAAGAGAAGACGCAGAAGAATAAGAAAAAAGCCACCAACAGGCAGTTCATAAAAAGAGAAATAAGACTATTAAGAAACACAAGAAACATGTCCAATCTCACTGCTAAGCAAGGAAGTACAAATAAAAATTAGCATACCAGAACGTGGAGTGGGGCTTCGACTTTTGCCATGGGATCAGCAGCAGGCCCCCAGCCAAAAACAATAGGTGTTAACAAGGGAAAGAGCAGCCGGACCCCAGCTCCACAGCAGCCTTACGTAAGCAGAGGGCAGGAAGGGGGCAGGAGGGAGCAGGAAGCAAAGCTGGGAGTGGTCATGCGGAGGTGGGGCGGCAGTGTTCCGCCTCAGAGGTTGCTCTATCTCTCCCTTGGGCAAGGAAGGAGGTTGCCCTGTCTCCCACGATTCTGCTCATCCTGGATTGCAGAAGAGCTTCACAGAGATTCACCCATACAACTTGTAGATGCTAACAGGTAGACAGACTGGGGTTTCCTTCCCAGCCGGGAACTCTCTGCTTTGAGAGCAGACAGACTTTCTGATCTGCTTCTGCGTCTACAGACGATCGCAAGATGAGGTGACCGAAGCAGCCTGAACTGCCCCACCTGGGATCCCCAAGGATGCTCGAGTTTCTAGTGGGCGACCTGCACCGGAGACGGTAGCTAGTGTTGGTTTGATCAAGAAGTTTGCCTAATGGGTGAGGTCATCCAGTGGCAGGAACTGAGAAGAGAGAGCCGGATCTCCCGCAGAAAGAAGTGTGAGGAGGGGCTTCTGCAAGGTCTTCCAGAGAATCTAACACATCCAGAAAGACTTGGGAGGAGCCAGCCACCCCTGGATGCCCACCACATAGAGATGTCAACGTCGAGCTAGAGAAATAGTTGTGTGCCAAGAAAGAATATTGCCCTTGCCTCCATGTGAGTAAGAAGATACTGGTCCTTTCCCCTTATACTCTTCTTCTCTAATAAAACATTTCATAGATGTAGCTAGGCGGACTCTCCATTGATATTGTTTACCTGGTGAGTTATCGTAAGTTTAAACGCCTGAGGGCACCGTGAAGAGAGACACACTTGCTGATGTGACAGTATACTGGTTTGTCTTTTCCTGAAGGGCATTTTGTCAATTATGCATTGAAAAGGCTTTAAAACTGGGCAGGCTGTGTGACCTACTGATTCTACTTGTAGGAATTTACACTAAGAACATAATCAGAGATGTGCACAGATATACAAACAAAACATATTTACTGTGACATGATCTACAAAAATAAAAATGAGAAAAATTGGATTTCAAGTTGAAAATAGCTAACTAAATGATGGCACATCCATATAATAAAATATGTGCAACCATTAAAATGGGCCTTTAAGACCGCTTAATGATATTGCAAGTGCTCATAATATAATGTTTAGTAAAAAAAAAAAAAAAAACCAAATAGCATAACATCTGCCATTACATAAAACATAAGAGGGAAGAGCGAAAAAATATCTCTAGTAGCGGAAGACATGAGTATATAACTGGAAAGTCCAAGAGACTCAACGGCAAAAGCACCACAGGAGATAAGAGGATTCAGTAAAGTAGCAGATAGGGAAGAAATCAACATAGACAGTCTTCACACATGCAAACTAAAAGTAGTTAGAAGAGACATGATAAATATATTTAAGATAGTAATAATGATCAACTTAGATACATTAAAAAAACAAAAATTGTGCAAAAACTACATAAAGAAAACTAAAAATACCTCTAAAGTATAAAGAGGAGATTTGAAGAAATGGAAAGACATATCAGTTTCTTGGATAGACAGGAGTCAATTCTCTCTTAGTTAACTTATAACTTTAATTGAAAATTAAACAATTAATGTAATTGTCAAAATATCATTTAGGAGGAAAAATAGACTGGAGTAGTCAGGACATCCTTGTTAAAGAAGAGAAATGAGAATAAAGTCTGGCTTGTCTAGATACAAAAATATGTTCTGAAGTCTCTATAATTAAAGATTTGTATAGGCACATGAATGGATCAATGACTAGAAAAATCCAGACATAGACCTAATTGCATATGGAAATTTAATACATAATAAAGATGGCATTTCAAATTGGTGGCAAAAGATGGACTTATAAATTATAAGTGGTGTTGGGATAAGTGGATAGCCATATGGAAAAAGATAAAATTGGATCCGTTTCTCACATTGTACACCAGGATAAATTCCAAAGGCTCAGAGATCTAAATGTGAAATGAATGAAGCTATACATATTCGAAGAGAAGGGTATTTTCCTCCAATAACTGGGATGAAGGAAACTGTCTCAACTATTTAACCAAGTCCAGAAACATTAAGTAAAAATATAGCTAAATTTTATGGTATTAAAAAAATAAAAAACTTTTTCAAGTTAAAAAAAAAAACAAACCTCTAAGCAATGTAAAAATAATGACACATGGGAAGAAATTTGCAACTTTTATCACAAAGGGTTAACATGTCAAATATATAAAGAGTGTCTAAAAATAGAGAAGAAAAAGCCTATAACTTGGTAGATAAATGGACTAGGGAAATGAACAGACTGTTCCCTAAAAAAAGAAAGGCAAATGGCTCTTAACCATATGAAAATATGTGCAGCTTTGCTCCTAATAAGAGAAATGCAAATGATAATGCCCCGAGATACCATACCGTTTCTCACATTTCAGCTTGGCAACGATCCAAAAGTTGCAGACACGCTGGAAGTGGTCAGAAGCAAGCCACTGGGAATGGAGGGCGGCCGGGAGGGTGGAGCTGGCTGGGCACCTGGAGCCCTTCTGTGCAGTGATGCGGCTCCTGCGGCTCCTTGCTCTGGTTTTGTCTGAGGTGAAGTCATGGGCTGGCTGGAGATGGGGGCAGGCGCGGCTGGGGAGTGAGTGAGCACAGGTATAGTGAACAGGACACAGATACAGGAGGCCATGTATTTAGAAACATAAGCACTAGGGCTTCCCTCGTGATCCAGTGGTTAAGAATCTGCCTGCCAATCCAGGGGACACGGGTTTGATCCCTGGTCCTGGAAGATTCCACATGCCACAGAGCAGCTAAGCCTGCACACCACAGCTACTGAGCCAGTGCTCTAGAGCTATCCACGGCAACTGCTGAAGCCAGGAAGCCCCAGACAGCAGTGAAGACCTGGGCTGTGCTGTGCCAAGTCCCTCAGGCGTGTCTGACAATTTCCAGCCCCGTGGACTGTAGCCCTCCAGGCTCCTCTGTCCATGGGGATTCTCCAGGCAAGGATACTGGAATGGGTGGCCATGCCCTCCTCCAGGGGCTCTTCACAACCCAGGGATCAAACCTAGGTCTCCCACACTGCAGATGGATTTTTTACCCTCTGAGCCAGGAGAGAAGCCCAGGGATACTGGAGTGGGTAGTCTATCCTGTCTTCAGGGGATTTTCCTGACCCAGGGATCGAACTGAGGTCTCCTGCATTGCAGGCAGATTCTTTACCACCTGAGCTACCAGGGAAGCCCATGAAGATCTAGACAGCCAAAAATAAATTAATTAATTTTAAAAAGGCAATGTAAGCATTGGCGGTTCTTATATTAAAATAGACCTAATTCAGGAAATATTCATGGAGTGCCTTCCCTGTGCCAAGCACTGTTCTAGGCACCAAAGATACATCAGTGAGCCAAACAGCCCCAAATCTTCATTGTTAGGTTTCTTTATCACCTTTTCGTTATCATTTTGCAGTTGAAGCCTTGGATACATGCTAGAACTCAACCCTAATCACCCACAATGCTTACCTAAGAATTGCAGTCACCACTTTGACAGCATAATTTCAAAACTGTAACAAAATGCCAAATTTGAGTTAAAATGCTCCAGGACTTAAAGATGGCCGGGTAGCAAATGACTGACTTTTTTGGCTCCTCCCTTGTAACTGAATTGTCACTAATCATTTGCCACATTCATCTTATAAACTTGTCAGTTTTCATTTATGCAGGTGCAAAAACACATTCTTGTAAGCATGGGGTGATTTGCATTTTTTCTTTCTTTTTCAACATTGCCTACATTTGGAAATATGACAGACCTAGACAGCATATTAAAAAGAAGAGACATCACTTTGCTGACAAAGGTCCCTGTAGTCAAAGCTGTGGTTTTTCCAGTAGTCACCTGCAGACATAAGAGTTGGACCATAAAGAAGAATGAGTGCAGAGGAATTGATGCTTTCAAACTGTGGTGTTGGAGAAGACTCTTGAGAGTCCCCTGGACTGCAAGGAGATCCAACCAGTCCACCCTAAAGGAAATCAGTCCTGAATAGTCATTGGAAGGACTGATGCTGAAGCTGAAACTCCAACACTTTGGCCACCTGCTGCGAAGAGCTGACTCATTGGAAAAGCCCCTGATGCTGGGAAAGATTGAGGGGAGGAGGAGAAGGGGACGACAGAGGCTGAGATGGCGCTAGGCGTGCATCCTCTCTCAGCATCCCACAGTAACCCCTCGCTGGGGCGTGTCTCCCATGGCCCTAGGGTGCTGGTAAACCCAGTGCTCCTTGGAGCCTCCGTCTCTGGCATCCCCTGAATTTCCTCTGGATCCAGTTGTTCCTACCTCTTTATCTCAAAATCCTCAAAATTATGTCTTCTTTTTCCCAATTTGCTGCTACTGAAAGGCTTAAGGAGGGTGGAATGGGGAGTATGAAGTAGTGAGAGGGAAATTTTCACTTCTCCTACGGGAATGGGAGTAAGAACAGAGACATTTGGACATACAACACTGGCTTCTTATTCTCAAAATGAGAGTAGGGAGAGGAAATGTTTATACTAATTACTTTTTGTGCATCATAAATTATTCTACTATAAGTAACGTAATGTTAGGAATGGCTTATTTTGACTTGGTATAATGTTTCCATGTTTGAGCTTGTAGTTTTTTTAGTATTTATTTGTTTGGGTGTGCTGGGTCTTAGCTGCAGCCTGCAGGATCTTTGATCTTCATTTCAGCATGTGGGACCTTTTAGTTTCAGCATGTGGAATCTAGTTCCCTGACCAGGGATCAAACCTGGATCCCTGCATTGGGAGCCAGAGACTTAGCTACTGGACCCCCAAGGAAGTCTTTTTAGCTGGAAGTCCAAGTTATCAAAGGTCTTTTGTAAAAGAGAAAAAGGTCTCCAGAGCCAAATAGAAGCAGATTAGAGGTAGACTCTAGTTTGTTTGTCTTTGATGCTATTTATGACTTCAGGATAGTAATAAACCAAGCTAACATGTGATCGATGCACTCAGCAAGGCCCCAATCCTCTATACTGTAGATGTGAGCCCTTGGACAGGATGGTCTACATAACACCTTCACAGTGTAAGTTTCTATGTTGTATACCAGAAAAGTGACACATTTATGGCACTCCCTATAAAATAGACAATTGGATATTCAATGAATAATGAATAATTTCATAAACCATCTTCCCTAATTTATATTGGACCTCCGCGGTAGCTCAGACGGTAAAGCATCTGCCTACAATGTGGGAGACCTGGGTTCAATCCCTGGGTTGGGAAGATCTGGAGAAGAAAATGGCAACCCACTCCAGTATTCTTGCCTGGACAATCCCATGGATGGAGGAACCTGTAGGCTACAGTCCATGGGGTCACAAAGATTCGGACACGACTGAGCGACTTCACTTTCACTTTCTAATTTATATTTTCTGTGAGTTTAAACTTTGTTATGTATCCTGTTCTTTAATATGGGACTCATGACAAACTGTTTTAAAATGATAGGCTATTCAAAGAATGTTTCTGAATCTGAGAGGAAATTAATAATAAAAATTACTCTGATTATTGAATCACCCGTATGGTCTGTTTATGTTTCTAAATATTTTTACCTACACCGTGAGCCGCGGCATCATCATCTGAGACGTGGGATTAATATCACTTCACAGAGTAGTTGTGATGATAAATCAGATATTATTCATGAAATTGTATGATGACTTATAAAGTAAAATGCAATGATGAAGAATGACTATGAGTATTATTCTCCCTCCTCCAAGTCTTATCCAAATTCAAGTCACTGACCAAGGCCTATATAAAGTTCAACCTTCTCTTTGAAGCTTTTCACAACCATTCTAGCGAACAGCTGTCTCTCTCTCCTTGGCATTCTAGCAAACACAGCAAATGTGGTGCGCATTGCATACTACCCATCCTAATTCTCAAAAACTTGGTTAATACCACTTTAATGTACTTTGTGCATGCATTCGTTCTTAAAATTAAAATCTGGAAGAAGGAAACTGTCTCCTGTAGTATTCCATACGTGGAATGTATTGAAATCCTTGTTGCTGTTGTTTGGTCACTAAGTTGTGTCTGACTCTTTGTGACCCCATGGACTGTGCCCGCCAGGCTCCACTGTCCATGCGGTTCTCCAGGCAAGAAATTACGGGAGCGGGTTGCCATTTCCTTCTCCAGGAGATCTTCCCAACCCAGGGACTGAACCCATGTCTCCTGAATTGGCAGGTAGATTCTTTACCACTGATCCACCCGGAAAATAGGTCCTTGTGTGATGGTGGTTTCATTGCTAAGTTGTGTCCAACTCCATGTCCTTTGAAAGTGAAGTCACTCAGTCGTGTTCAACTCTTTGCAACCCCATGGACTGGGGAAAATCCATGGGATTTCCCAGGCAAGAATACTGGGGTGGGTTGCCATTTCCTTCTCCAGGGGATCTTCCCAACACAGGGATCAAACCCGGGTCTGCTGCACTGCAGGCAGACCATTTACTGTCTGAGTCACCAAGGGTTCCCAGCAACAGGTCCTTTGGTGCTTATTAAAAGGATGGATGATGAGAAGGGTGGATAATATATCATCCTTGTTCTGCTCAGCCAGGTGATTTGGGGTGATGAGAAGCAACCCAGATGTCAGTGCCTGAGTGCTCCCTCTTCTTTACTGTCAAAGTCAAATGGCTCAAGCCTCCATCCAGTATCAGTGGACATCCTCCACACGCTCCCTGATAACCTCTGAGGATACCCACAGAGAGGTTTATATTCTCCTGGGTCTGTCTCTGTGCAGCCTGCCTCCAGACTAACTCTCTCAGCCCCAGTGGCCAGCATCCTCTTTCTCTTCTTTGGTCCAGCCTGAGCATTGCCCCCACTTCTTCCATTCTGTCCCTAACACATCTCTGGGTAGCTCTTTACAGTGACCGATCTTTACCAAAGCTTTCAAGGTAGGAAAGGATGGAATCAGCGCAGAATGGGAAACAATTGACAATTGTGTACTAATTACCGCTCTTGTTGAAGGTCCCCAGGCCATGATTTCACCTTGACTTTCACATTGGCTGTCTTTCTTTTCTTTCTCAGGCTCCTTGCCAATTTCTTGCCAAGTTCCTCAGCCCTCTAACCAACAAGAAGGTATCAGTGACCAATTCCTAAATGCCAATTAATTTTTAAGGTAGAGCACTTTAGCTCTCTGCTTTTTTTTTTTTAATCCTATCTTTTAAGACAGAGGGAGCATCATTTATATAAAAAGGGGCCCATCAGGATATCTTCCGCAACCAAAGTGCTATCTCCTCTGAGATGAATAATCCCACTTCTTTGCCAGGTGAAAATAATGGAAAATCAGTGTTTCATTTTAACTAATAAATACTTCCTGGATTTGCCCTTTTAATAATTCTTTCACTTGAGGACTTCCCTGGTGGCTCAGTGGTGAATAGTCCACCTGCCAATGCAGGAGACACAGGTTTGATCCCTGACCTGGGAGGACCCCACACGCCACGACCCCTGAGCCTTGTGGTCCAGAATCCAGGCGCCTCCACTACGGAGCCCGTGAGCCACAAGTACTGAAACCAGTGTGCCCTGGAGCCTGTGCTCCGCAACAAGAGAAGCGGCTGCAGTGAGAGGCCTGTGCATCTCAGCTCGAGAGTAGCCCCTACTTGCCACAGCCAGAGAAAAGCCCCGAGCGGCAACGAAAACCCAGCATGGCCAAAAATAAATAAATCAATTAAAATTGTAAAAAAAATATTTAAAAAAGTGTTTTTTTCACTTGAGATTTCCAGAATGATGCTAGATACACATGTTCCTTCAGTAGCCTTCTCTCTGGTAATTAGATATCCCAAGGACCATTTCTTCCATCCATTCTCCAGAAGTCATCAAAAAGAATTAACTTCTCAGAATGCCGAGACTTAATGGACAGTATTGATGTCATGAGGTTCTGTCCGTCTTAAATATATTCACTAAGTTATTAACACATGCCAGACATGGCAGTTGAGTACAGATTACGTTTTTACATCCTAAACATTGATTATAAGAAAAGCTTGTCTTATCACCACACTTGGAGCTCACCAGTCAGCTTCCATCTGGTTAAGAAAAAAGTGATTTAGCTTTAGGGCAAAAAGCTCAATAATGCATATGCTGAGCCTACCAAATTTTCAATCTTAAACTACACATTTCTTTCCATTTTTTGCTTTCTTCAAGGCCTACTTCCTGCTTTGTCTGTCAATAAAGTTTTGTCTTGTAACTAATCCCATGACACTATTCCCTAGTACTGAATATCCTAATACCGAATATCTGCCTATGTCAAGTTACACCATTCTACACCAGCTTATACAATGCTTCTCATATGGGATATCCTGGCTCCACAAGCAAATTGTATGATTATTTATTGGCAGAAGCATGTCTTATGTTTATTACAAATTCATCTTGGTGCCTAGCTTAATGCTGAGCACATAGAAACTACCCAATAAATTCTGTTTTAACATCTAAGCAAAATAATTGCTGAAGATTTTTTATCATTTGAGAATGAAATGCAGAAATTGAAAGAGGAGTGAAATGTAGTGTTCCCTACTATACCAAGCAGAGAACTTATGAACCTTGTCACTAGTCAATGAATATTGAGCCCCATGGGTGTACAGTTGTCTGTTGGGTGTTGGAGGAGATACCCATTTAAGACAGTGTTGCTCTCATGAAGGCTGAGATAGCTGTTTTCCTTTTGCTTCACTGGAAGGGCATCCAGTTTGTTGTACATTTATAAGATACACATAGGCCATGAAACAGCCATGCATTTAAACTCAGGTCACATTTTAATCTGGAGAAGGAAATGGCAACCTACTCCAGTATTCTTGCCTGGAGAATCTCATGGACAGAGGATCCTGGCAGGCTACAGTCCCTGGGTCTAAGGTGGCGACAGAGGATGAGATGGTTAGATAGCGTCACTAATTCAATGGACGTGAATATGAGCAAACTCTGGGAGACAGTAGAGGACAGAGGCTGGGCTACAATCCGTGGGGTCGCAAAGAGTCGGACACAACTTAGCGACAGAACAACAACACCACCGACAACATTACCTTACAGTAAATAGTGGAGAAAATAAAGAAGTAGTGTCCATTAAAACATCGAGCGATTACTAATCCTTTCAAGGCCAAAAACAAAAACAGCTTGTCTTCATAAAGCCATGTGAATCGTGTCCAATTGTTAGACAAAAACATTTTACAATGCAGACATCTTGGGGAGACAATTGACTGTGCCTTTTAAAACTGTGTACTTTTAAAGCAAAGGCAGTCAAGTGTTGAACTTTCTGTGGAGGTTGGCTCTCCAGTAGCGTATGTGATGATTTCATTACCACCTTGCCACGAATTCTTTTAAGAGATGGAAATGAGAAGTTTTGGGTTTCTTTTCTGAAATTTTCATCACCTCTGTTAGAGACAAAAATATGGTTTCCCCTTAAAAATGATTATTTTAAAATGTACCATTTAAGCAAGCCATGAGCATTCTACCAGATTGTCAATACTAATGGTCATGAGAATTGAAGGCAGGATGGTGACCCCAGCACATGCTGTCTTTTTGGAAACATTTGCAAGGGTGGCCTGGAACCTGTGAGGTGAGAGATAATTTAAGAAGTAATCTTCTATGGCAAGAAAGCCAGCTTGGAAACTTCCTGGAAAAATAAGCAAAATCAAAGGCCATTGCTGTAAAAATTTCCAAAGTACTCCATACAAGTAGAATATTGCAATTCTAAATAAAATCTGTGATAGTTAGGGAGTTTGGGATGAACATGTACACATGGCTATACTTAGAAATGGATAACCAACAAGGTCCTACTGTATAGTACACGGAACTCTGCTCAATGTTGTATGGCATCCTGGATGGGAGGGGGGTTTGTGGGAGAATAGATACTTGTATATATATAATGGAGCCTCTTTGCTGCCCACCTGAAACTATCACAACATTGTTAACTGTCCCTACTCCAATATAAAATAAAAAGTTAAAATTTTTTTAAAAATAAAGAAAATCCCTGATAGAAGGGCCACATGAAACATCAAGTCTTATCCAACTTTTCGACAATTAATCACAACTATGTTAGGTGTTACTGGGTTAACTATCATTAATCCTTTGATCTATGAAACATTGGCAGATAATTTATGTATTTCATATGTAATGATGCAAATCATCATACCAGTTTATCTAAGTGTCTTCTCCTATTGCTTTCCCATTGGCTGAGATCTAGATGACATAGACATTGCTAAGGCTTTCTGGGCACCAGCAGAAAAAGTGTTTTTCTAAGTGGTTTTATCCTCCCAGTAAACACCTTGGCCTCACTGAGATGTTAGTGTCTGGGTTCATCCAGCTAGACTAAGAAAGGAACAGTAACACAAGTGTTTCATTTGCTCACTTCTGCCCTCATTTGATTTCGTTTGCACACTTTGTTAGACATTAAATGTGTTATCAACTCTTCGTTTATCTTATGTATCCAGAAGGTTTGTCTGAAAGATTGATCTAATTCCTGATACTCATGGACTATCACTCTGTGGCCTATCCGTAGAGGCTCTCTAGCGTCTAAGCTCTCTAGTCTGTAGTGTCCATTGGTTTTTAGAGACATGTTTTCCAAGGCAGACTGTCCAAATGCGATTTCCTATCAGTGCGCGTGGAGAAACAATACTGACAGTATTTCTACTCATCTTTTAAGTCCCTTAAAGGTGATTATATAGCATAGGGCTGCTAACTTTAACTGAAGTGGTGGTGGCGGGAGGTGGGGGGGAGAGACGAGGACGGGGGAGGGAGCGGAGTGGGGAAGAACATTCCAGAAGCTGGAACAGCGCCACCTGAAGGAGTCAGGAGATCAGTGGCCGGATGTGCACAGATCCCTGGGGGGCAGGGAGAGAAGAAGCCAGAGCAGCTTAAATGGTCAAAGAATCAAATGTAAAGTGAGCTGCGAGGGTCAGATCTGGACTGAAGCCCAAATTCTGAGTCTCCGCATCCGTCCAGGGATAAACTTGGCTCCTAATCAGGGCTGACAATTAGGCCGTACAGTTAATATTTTTACAGCTGTTTTATTAATAACACATACAGTGCATCCAGCCAGGATTTGTTGGAGACACCTCAGGAAAACGAATGATGTAAATAACAGATGGATGTAGAATATTCCTGCAAACAGGCATAAAGATATTCCCTTCTTGTTTAAAAAGAATTTAAATAGACAGATTGTAGATAAACAGGCAGACAGAAAGGGGGAGAGAGAGAGGATTTATGATATTTGAGGTAGTGGCTGCATGCATTCACACGGTAGGGAACATGGACGTAGACTCAGAAGCTTGCTGGAGAGGAGGAGAGACGCAAAGCCTTGGCTTCGAGAAAAAAATAGGTTCCATGGGTCCAGGGGGTGAGCGCAGCAGTGTGGGGGCCATCAGAAGCAGGTGTGTGTGTGTGGTTCCTCTGACACCCCCTCTGATGCATGTCCCAGGGCTAGGGACCACTTGTGTCACTGATCCAGCCATGCCCTGGCCCAGCCTGGCCACACAGCGTGGCCTCAGGTCGTCCTTTCCTCTTTCTACATATGTCAGTCTCCTATCCAAAGACCCCCGTGCATGCTTGCCCATTTTGCATCTGAACTGGGAGCCGTGATATTTCAATCTGAAAAGAGAAATAAAAAATTCAGGATCTTCGCGTCTTTTGTTTTCACTCCTACTATTTTTTTTTTTTTTGGTGCTGTTTTTTCATGTGCCTGCTGCACTGTGCTCCTTCCATACTTTGCAACCAGATGGCTCAGGAACGAAGAACAAAGGCCACTAAAAAGTGGGCGGGGAGAGAAGGAGAAAGAAGCAGAGAACTGAAAGTCAAGGCGAAACCCGAGATCAGAGCAAAGCCCAAAAGCTTTAATCACCCATGACTTCTGGTTGAGTTATGAACCTAGAACAGATATTCTTCTTGTGTGATCCTGTGTGTGTGTGTGTGTGTGTGTGTGTGTGTGTGTGTGTGTGGTGTGCACGCCACATACAGACACAAACCGGCTGGTTTATTTCACTGATAAGGATTAAAGCCAGAGACCTCTTTGCGTAGGTCCGTCTCCATGCTACCTGACGCATGTCAAAAGGGGCGTGAGGCACCTTTGCCCAGAGGAAGATTGCTGAGTGTGGATGTGGGCACAGAGGGTGAACCCTGGCCCCCAGGGAGAATTGTGGTGAGTTTGAAGGGCTCAGGAATTGTGCGAACTGCCATTTCACAGCTGGGTGACCTCGAGCAAGTCACCTCCTTTCTCTGCTTCAAAGGGATGTTGTGAGTGTTAAATGGGCTAACACGGGTACAACTAGAAAGCACCAGATGAAAGATTATGGTTTTCCTGGAGTATTGCAATTTCTTCCAAAACTGAAGTGAAAGCTGCTCAGTTGTGTCCAACTCTTTGCGACCCCGTGGACTATACAGTCCATGGGATTCTCTAGGCCAGAATACTGGAGTGGGGTACCCTTTCCCTTCTCCAGGGGATCTTCCCAACCCAGGGATCGGACCCAGGTCTCCCACATTGCAGGAGGATTCTTTACCAGCTGAGCCACCAGGGAAACCCAAGAATACTGGAGTGGGCAGCCTATCCCTTCTCCAGCGGATCTTCCTGACCCAGGAATCGAACCGGGGTCTCCTGCACTGCAGGTGGATTCTTTAACAACTGAGCTGTCGGGGAAGCCTAAACTTGAAGGTGGCCACAAATTCTCTTCAGCGCTTTTCTGTGACCCTCTACACTCTTGAGTTTTACACGGTATTGGATTCCTACCTAAGCCTGCCTCTCCAGATTGTGCTACCAATCTTTCCCCTTGCCCCCGGGGTGAATTTACTGCTCATGTACCATCGAAATTTTGTTAGATTTTTAGGATGACCTAATTGTGACTTGGGCTACTAACTACCTTATATGTGAGCCATGGAAAGGTTTCATTTTTCAACAGGAATTTCTGTAGATATAATGCCTTAAAATAAAAGAAATGACTTTCTAATGGTAAAATTTCATGCAGGTTGAGAGGGCTCGATAATGGCAGGAAGGAAATGTTTGTTATTCTCCTGGTCAGGGCTACACACAAAGGCCTATTCTGCGTCCTGGTAAGGCCAGGCCAGTATCCATGCATGTGTGGGAGTATGGACTATGAGACAAGGAAGGCTTCTTGTAGAATTTGTAAGTACTTCTGCTGAAAGTCTCTTTACACCTTTCACATATCCCTTTACACCCTCCCGGTGGGCTGAGGTTTTCTTCTCTCTGCATGTAGAGAAGAATGTATGTAGAATCACACTCCACTTTCTAGATTCAGACAGGGTGAGGACACTTATAAAAAGGTGAGACTTGATATTTCCATGTCATACAAAATCAAATCTAGAGCTTTTGCCTTCTCTGTTATCATGGGGACTCTGGGAGACAGGGAGGGAAAGTCGGATTCCAGATGAGAAAATGAAATGTGAAGACCAATTCCCTTGCCTTCCAAGCAGGCCTTGGGGGTGCACGTTGCACCTTCCCTAGTGAAGAGGAAGGGGCGTGGTCTGTCTCATAATCTAGGCAGAGACCTGCGTCCGTCTGTATCGCGGGCTGAGCTGCTAGCTGATGCTCAGAATCTCACACGTTTGGCAGCAAATTGTAGAAAAATGAAAAGGGACTTGCAAGTCAGCCTACGAATTTCAGATCTTGACTGTCCTGCCAACTGTATGTTCCGAATCTCTCCAAGATTGCTTAATTTCCTTAGTCCTTATAAAACGGCATCATGATTACCTAACTCGTAGAGTTGCTGGGAGTGTTCAATAAAATGATGCATGGAAAGCAATTAACACGGTGCCTGGAAGCCTAAAAAGTGTTAAAAATGCTACATTTCGTATTCTCATTATGGGCTTAGTGAGAGTGCCCCTTCCATCTTCCAGAATCATAGAATGTTAGAGGCAATGGAAACTTAAAGGAGTGCTTTGCAAACCTTTTGACCAAAATCTCTAAGAAGAAATGTATTTTACTGTATCACCCAGGACAAAAATATATATGTAAGTATTACTAATCACAGAATTATGTGGACAGTTTTCAAAAATCGCTAAAAACTAGGGTTTGTTTGTGGTAGCTTCTGATGTTTGCCTTTTTATATTGTTTCATTTTTAAAATTTAATAAGCCTATTGTAGAGGAACAAAACACTTCCAATATGCATACATATTAAAACAGAAATTGCATGAAATCAGACATACTTTTACTGCTTTGCCTTGTACTCTGATATTTTCTTTTTGGTTTGATTCTGGTTTTTTTTTCCTTTTTTAAATGTTGGTCGTGACCCCAAAAAATGCCCACTAATGAGTCATTACTAATGGTTTGAAAACACTCATACAGACAAAGTACTTCTCTTTCAGATAATGAAGTAAGGCTTGATGTGGCTTCTGTATCACTCATGTGATAGCGGCAGAACTGAGCCTTGAATCCCAGTCTGTGAGCTCGCAAACCCCGAAGACTTATAGTCGCTGAGAGGTGCTAAGCTGCGGAGGCCGGCCTTTGCTGTTTAATGTCTCGAATATCTAGAGCAAGGGTTCTCCGTGATTCGTTGCTGCTCAGAACAGCCAAACAGACATGTGTGGGTCATTCTGAACATACTTGAAAATTTCTCGAATCTTAAGAAAGATCTGTTTTCCGCACTGCATTGGCAACACAGTTGGAAAGTTACTTGAATGTTTTTCAAAAATTGTTTATAGATTTGAAAACTGTTTGGGGTTTGTGATTGCTTCTGTTGTTTGCCTCTTTGTATCGTCTCGTTTTTCAAAATTTAATAAACACTTTGCAGAGGAGCAAAATAATTGGTCACACACGTGTGGGTTCCCAGATTTGTTTTACATGTGTATGCAATACAGCGTAACTCAAAACATGTTCAAGCCTGGTGCATCACATCATCTCTGATGCCGTGGTTGAGACCAAAGCAGAACTCTAGCGAGCACTCACGGCCCCAGACCATGTCCCTCCCCAGGCCTTTTGGCCACGGTGCTTGGGGGCTGGCCCCTGGCCCCAGCGACATGTGTGGTCACTCTCAGGGCCTGTGGCCGGAAACCGCTGTGACAGGCTCGCACAGAGGGCACAGGCCTCGGTTCAGGTCCATTAGTGTTGGAGGCTTTGCCCGACTTGTGCCGCAGAAGGGAGCGGCAGCCTCTGCAGGATGCCAGCAGGGGCAGTGACTTCTCTGCCCTGTTCCTTTCACCTGGCCACGCACCTGCCCCACAGTGGGCTGCGAGGCGGGGTTTATCTTGAACCCACTTGTAAGATAGGTTTAGGCTATGTGATCTCTATCTGGGACCTCCAGGACCTTCTTCTTACCCCCATGAATCATGCTGTTGTTGTTCAGTCACTAGGTTGTGTCCAACTCTTTGCGACCCCATGGACTGCAGCACGCCAGGCTTCCCTGTCCTTCACTATCTCCCGGAGTTTGCTCAAATTCATGTCCATTAAGTCAGTGATGCCATCTAACCATGTCATCCTCTGCCACCCCCTTCTCCTTTTGCCTTCAACCTTTCCCAGCATCAGGGTCTTTTCCAATGAGGTGGCTCTACATATCAGGTGGCCAAAGTATCGGAGCTTCAGCTTCAGCGTCAGTCCTTCCCATGAATATTCAGGTTTGATTTCCTTCAGGGTTGACTGGTTTGATCTCCTTGCTGTCCAAGGGACTCTCAAAAGTCTTCTCCAGCACCACAATTTGAAAGCCTCAATTCTTTGGCACTCAGCCTTCTTTATGGTCCAGCTCTCACATCTATGCATGACTACTGGAAAAACCATAGCTTTGACTGTATGGACCTTTCTTGACAGACTAATGTTCTTTGCTTTTTAATATGCTCTTTAGGTTTGTCATAGCTTTTCTTCCAAGGAGCAAGCATCTTTTAATTTGATGGCTGCCGTCATAGTCCACAGTGATTTTGGAGCCAAAGAAAATAAAAATCTGTCACTGCCATGTAAACCTGTCATTCACTAAGGGTGCGAAATGTCTTGTGGGATTTTTTTTTTGTCCCAAATCCTTGACTGGTCTTTTTCTATAGAGATCATTGATCTTTTTTCACCTTGGATCATTCAGTTCTTAGCTGTTGAAAGTCCAAAGTCCATGAGACAAGTCCAAAACCACCTTCCACTGTCATTCCATTCCACTTCTTCATAACTGTTTGCACCCAATAAGGCTTGGTTAACTTGTAGTTGTTTGCTTTAACTTTCCACGGAAAAGAAATAGGTTGAGAAAATTTGGTGATAATGCCAATAGACCTTTAAGTTGCAACAATCTGCTTCTTTGAGAAGAAAAATAAGCAGCCAAACTATACAATCAATGTTGGCAACCCATCTGGGTCATTTTAACTCTAAGTATGGACACCTCTGAAATCTGCAACCATCACATATCCATCCATTAAATCAGTCATTTATCTATACTTTTATTTATCCAAAATTTCATTAAACGATGAAGTTTAGGACTTCACTACAGTAAAGTATACGTCACAACAGATTAAGATCCAGCTTTATCCTGATGAAGTGGGTTGGAATATGGAAGTTCCAATCCATATGGGGACATGTATATACCTTTGCCACAGAATGAAGGTCCATAAACCCTAGTCCTATGGCTCACAGATCTAGTGCCTTATTGGTTGTTCATAGTGAAAAATATCATCGCATGGTATTTTTCCATCTCATATTATAATGAACATTTGGTACCAGTGGCTGTAAATCCAGTATAGCTATCCCCTACAACATCTCCAAAACATCATCAAAATTAAGAGAGCAGAAATTCCTATAATCACAATACCTAGAATGTCTCATTTCAACCTTGCTTAGACGTTCAGACCCGAGACTTTTAGCCATGGAAATATAGCCAAATTGGTTTAACAGGTTATTTGCTCAGAGTTGCTACCTGTTGATTACCTTAACTCATAGCCATAGCTCTGTAAATATAGATCCATGTGAATGGTCTGGCCAACACATGTCCCTTACACAGAACTGTAGCCTCCTTTCTTACTCCTCACCCACTGTGCAGTGATGAAGTTATAGTCTCACACTCTAGATCTAGCCTTGGAAATCTGTTTTGTGATACTGGAGTCACACTCTGCAAAGTACATTTCCCTTTGTTTCCAGTTAGGTTCAGCCAATGGGAGATAGATGTTGAGTAGGTGTTGGTCTGACCAGCGTTGTTCCAATCGTGGTGGGCGCACGGACACCAACTCTTTTCCGCTTTCTCAGGACCAGCTCCATCGCCACCCTTCCAAAGAACCACAGCATCCAGGCCATTTCCTTGCCTGCCTGTGCCCTTCCTTCATACGGCCCCTCCTCGGAACGGCTGGCTCTCCGGCAGCCAGAGAGGCTTTTTGTTCTTTACCCTCTGAATTTCCATCTTAAATTTCCCAGTTGAAATACTTAATGTGATTTCGATTTTCCTCATGGACCCTGACTATACAGTACTTGCACCAGGAGGCCTTCCAGGATGGGGTAATAGGATTGATCTGGTTCTATGCCTGGGCCACAGTGCAATTTTGGCACCTACTGACGGGAATGAAATGTTAGTATTTCATGGCAAGCAGCAGCCTCTCAAGTTATTGTGTGTCATTGTGATAAAGTTCTGATTAAGCCAGTGACTTTGGGGACCAAATGCCTGCTGAACTTGGCCTTCATGGTAGCAAAGTGATAGTGGTAACAATTGATGACAATTTCAAGGATGGTGGAGTGAATGAATTGAATGAATTGGGGGCCTGATAGGAGGACAATGACAAGTTCTGGGCTTTAAACTCTCAGCTCCAATTACAGTGAGAAAGCTCAAGAGCTTTTTTTTTCTTTTTTTTTATGGTAGCCCCCAATGATTCTCTACTTAAAACGCAAGGCTGAACTCACTGAAACTCAGACTCAGAATTTAGTTGTGTTGACTGCAAAATTGACACAGATTCATTAGAAATCGTATGTGAAATTCAGGACATTAACTGGGGAGAAGGGAGACCTTAACATAGGAGGTGACTTCTGGGAAAATTGAGCTAAAGCTGAGAATCTGGAACCCTCTTAAACCTTAAATCTTGAGTCTTCTAAGCCTTCATTCCCAATGAAAACAGCTCATCCTCGTGGGTTTGAAAAAGCCAGCATCCCTTGACTTGAAGACCCTGGAATAACTTTACTTGGGGCAGCTGAGCTGTCTGGCCACAAATTGTCCATTCTCCTTAAGACTTGCCCCAAGTACCACTTAGTGTCCCCAGACCTATAACTAGGATCGAATCTCAGCCAATTCCAGAGAGACAAATGCACAGTCCCATCTGGGAGGAGATAGCTTATAATAAAAGAAAAAAAAGGACTATCTTATAATATAATTACAGAAAGCTAGCATATTGTCAGAATGATTTCTAAGTGTGTTAAGACCAAAGATGATGAATATAAAGTTGGATCAGGCTGACTCTATTGACATGAATGCACATAGCAGCGACTCTAGATTTTAAATAATTACCCACTTGCTTCTCGCCCACCTTCAAACCTGTTCGTCTACCAACTCCGTTTTGTCCTGCTGCTCGCCTCACTGGAGACAATTCCTCTTTCTCTTGGCCCGTCTCCTCCACTTTGCCATTTCTTTTTTATCCATTTCTCTTTCTCCTTCTTCTCCTCCTTCCATCACCTCTCCTTCTTTTCTGAAGACAGAAAAATGGTAAGAATAGTGCTAGTGATGGGCCTCTATCAAAGGAAAGGAAATTCATAAATTTTGAAGGCAAGTTGAACAAAGTTAAGAGTCTAGGTCCTCAAGTTCCAAGTGCATTCATGCACCTGAAACACTCCCTTCCATTTCCATTCACTTTCTTACTCTCTCCTAGTTAAGATCTTAGGGATAAAGCCTTTCATAAGCAGCATAACTGAGACCTAGAAAATGTTAAATCATCTCCCTGGTCCTATTTGTGTTGCCCTCTGTGGTATTTCTCTTCTATTATTTATCATTAAAATTATGTTTTTCCACTAAGGATTTGATTTTTATTTACATACTTCTTTGCTTTTCTTTAATGAGCTAGAGCAGATGCACAAATTTATAGTAGAGTTTTAGGAGAAAATACATTGAAAGTGGCAAGTAACCAACTTCCAAGAGAATTCGAACTGGGACTCTTTTTTTTTTTTTTTTCTATCACCCATTTTGAAGTTGAGCATTTCTTGGATAAACCTTCAAATTAAAATTGAGAAAGGGAATCAGTAACTAGATTAAATGGTTAAGATCACAGATTTGGGGACCAGAATGCCTGGGTTCGGATCTCAACTCTGCCATTTCCTAGTTGTGAGACTTTGGGCAAAATATAAAGAATCTCTCTGAGCCTTGGTTTCTTCATATTTAAATTAATAGCTGTTACATGGTGGTGTTATAGGAATTAAGTGAACTAATAGATGTTGAAGGGGAGGACAGAACTTGGCATATAGTAAGCTGTATATGAGTAAGTTTTTTTATTAACAGCATTTTGAGGGCATTATTTTTATCCTGACTTGAGACTTAAACTTAGTATCAACTGACTTGCTTCGGCAGCATTGCTAGTTAATGAAAAAGGCTGAACTTTAAAACCACATCCATTTGATTCTGAAGTCCATGTTCTGTGTGTTAGGCCCTGTGTCTTTCCTTTTAATGATCAGATATGCAGAAGCAGATGTACTACCTAAAAGAACCCACGGATTAAATAACTTTCAATGTGTAAGTGTTTCATTCACATAAGTGACTGTTTTGCTTGTTTGTTTTTTTAATTGGAAGGCACTTTTAAATTGCTAACTAGTATAAGTGAAGGTAATCAGTTTGGGACAAAAAGTCATTATTTTACTAATGATATGGAGGGAAAAGAAGGGAAAGTGGGAAAAATTGACCTTTATGTTAGGATAATCCTCAAAAATGGTCCACAAAACTTCCTCAAGGAATCGCATAATGTTTAACTTCTAGACTCAGAAATAGTCTCCTGCTGATGCTGTAGTCTCTAGTGCATCTCATGTTTTGGGGAAAGAGAAAATAGCCCATCCTTCCTCCTAATTTATAACTTATTATACAAAAAAAGAAGCCTTTAAATGTCATGAATTTTTAATTTTTTTTCATTTAGTTGATTCTCTTGCTGAGAAAAGTGACTGCCAAAGAACTGTGCCTAGTATGAGCAATAAACATCAACCACATCTACTGCATTAATAATTTAAACACAAATCGTCAAACAAAATGATCTGGCAGGTCCCACAGGTGAGTCACACAGAGTTTTAAAAGATGCTGGTGTATTTAAACGAGGCAGCTTTAAAATGAAAATTTTACCCCAGGTGTGGTCAGAGATGTATTAGAGAGTCCACCAATTCAACATCCATCCCACTACCACCCAGATCTTGCTGTTCTCACCAGGATTCATCACTATCCAAGATCTCATTAGGCTGTGTATTATCCATGAGATCAAGGTCAAGGCCCTCTCTTAAGTGACTACACCCTATTTACCCTGAACTAATGTTCAACATGGACTTCTGATTGGCTGAGCATCCGTTTTGGCTGCTTGGTCTCTGTACCTTTTCTTAAGCAGTTATTTAAAATATCATCGTGGACTTCTGTGGTGGTCCAATGGTTAAGACTTCATCTTCCAAAGTAGAGGGTGTGGGTTTGATCCCTAGTCAAGGAACTAAGATCCCACATGCTACAGGTTGTGACCAAAAATTAAATAAACAAACACAACACTAAATCAACTCAAAAATTAAAAAATAAAAATTAAATACCATTGTATTAGCTTTCTATTGCTCAGTACAAAGTTTTCACAAGTTTAGTGGTTTGAAACAGCATGGTTTATGGTCTTACAGTTGTATAGGTTAGAAATCCAACACTGGCCACTCTGTACTAAAATTAAGGTTTTAACAGAGCTATACTATGCTTTAGAGGCTGCAGGGAATAATTCATTTCCTTGCTTGTTTCGTTTTCTTGAAGTTGCTCACATCTCTTAGCTTGTAACCCCATTTCTTCATCTTCAAAGCCAGCAACTGTGGATTGAGTCCTTCTCACATTGTATCACTCCAAACTCCCTCTTCTGCCTCCCTCTTCTACTTACATGTACCTTTGTGAATACAATGGGTCCACCCAGATAACCCAGAAATATCCCCCTATTTTAAGGTCAGATGATTAGCTTAGTTCCATCTGCAACTCTAATTCTCCTTTGCCATACATCCTGACATTCATGGATTCTGGAGATTGGAACATGGACATCTTTGGGGGGACCATTTTTCTGCCCACAACTATTCATGCGTCCCCTCTACTGTATCCTCTACAGCTCACACAAACACGCCCCTTGCTGAAATCAAGCCGAGTTCTGCATTGACTGTCAACATCACTGCATTTTCCCATCTCTGTGCCTTTCCCTCCTAACTACTTCCTCTCAACAAATCCCTTTCCCTTTCACTCAGTTGCCCTGTCCTTCTACGACCAGCTTACATTTTGCCTCCCACATGGAACTTTTTCCATTTCAGACTGCTCATCTTGTATTGTTTTATTTGTTCTTTTTTTATCTTCCATTAGAATTCTACTACATGGACGTATATAAAATTGCCAACAGACGTCTTACTTACAGAAAGAGAAACTGTATACAATTTATCCTAATACTCACTTACCTGCAATTTATCAGTTATTCCTGAATTATTTTATTTGTGTTTGTTTTCTCTTCCCATTGGGATTGTAATCTCTTTGAAACCAGAACTATGTTTCATACTTTTTTGGCATCATTCCCTTCCAGCTCCTACATACTCAGAAGATAGTGGCTCATTTGGTTTTGATGTAACTGGGCAACTCTGGTCCTGTTACGGTTTTTTTGCTGCAAGCAACAGAATTACAATAAAAAAAAAATCACATAATATAAAGATCAGTCAAGCAGGGCTTCCCTGGTGGTTCAATAGTAAAAACTCTGCATGCCAAAGCAGGAGACATGGGTTCGATCCCTGGTCCAGGAAGATCCCACATGCCTTGGAGCAACTTAGCCCATCTGCCACAACTGCTGAGCCTGTGCCCCAGAGCCTGTGTTCTGCAACAAGAGAAGCCACTGGAATGAGAAGCCTGCTCACTGCCATGAAGAGCCACCCCTGCTTGCCGAACTGAAGAGAAAGCCCACACAGCGATGAAGACCCAGCACAGCCAAAAATAAATAAATAAATAAACAAAATTACATATAAAAAAGAGCAGTCAAGTATCAGAAAGTAGAGGGTGAAAATAACTCTAGAAACGCATGTAGTCTTGGTTGTGAGTCAGTGCCTGGAAGTTTGGTTCTGTGACAGAGTCCTAGCAGGATTACCCTGGCTTTGGCCAGGTCCTTCCTTTATGAACGGTGTAAAGTAACACAGTCATTTTGGTTAACAGCTCCTAGGATCCCATAGAATGTGGGGAGGACAGTTTCTCCAAAGACGAGATGCTCATACGAAAGAAAAGATATAGACTTCCCTGGTGGCTCAGACAGTAAAGCGTCTGCCTGAAATGTGGGAGACCTGGGTTCAATCCCTGGGTGGGGAAAATCCTCTGGAGAAGGAAATGGCAACCCACTCCAGTATTCTTGCCTGGAAAATCCCATGCGAGGAGCCTGGTAGGCTACAGTCCATGGGGTCGCAAAGAGTTGGACACGACTGAGTGACTTCATACCAAAGAAAAGATATAGAGATACTGGGTAGATAAAGTGACCAATGCTCATGAAACTTCTATGTTAATTGGCATTGTCAATAAAACACAAGTAGAGACAGAATGGGCTTCCTGGTGGCTCAGATGGTAAAGAATCTGCCTACAATGATCCCTGGATCAGGAAGATCCCCTGGAGGAGGGCATGGCAACCCACTCCAGTGTTTTTTCCTGGAGGATCCCCATGGACAGAGGAGCCTGGCAGGCTACAGTTCATAGGGTTGCAAAGAGTTGGACATGACTGAGTGACTAAACACTTGCAGAGACAGAAAAGAGTATAAATTAAGGCAGAGGCGGGGACTTCCCTGGTGGTCCAGTGGTTAAGAACCCATCTGCCAATGGAGGGGACAGAGATTCGATCCCTGGTTCAGGAGGACTTCACATGCCATGGGCTACTAAACCCCAGCGACAGAACTAATGAGCCCACAGGCCTAGAGCCTGCACTCCCCAACAAGAGAAGCCACTGCAGTGGGAAGCCCAGGCCTCTCTGTCCCTGGGGTTGTCCAGGCAAATATACTGCAGTGGGTTGCCGCGTCCTTCTCCAGGGGCTCTTCCTGACCCAGGGATCGAATGCGAGTCTCTTGCATCCCCTGCTTTGGCAGGTGGATTCTTTACAACTAGTACTACGTGGGAAGCCCCGAGATCCCATATGCTGTGAGGGGTGTGCAAAAAAATAATAACAAAAAAATTAATTTAAAAGCTTTAAAATTAAAGCATAATAATGAAATAAAGTAGGAAGAGAAAGATAAGCCAGGCAAGAAGGCTCAGAAGGAATTAAAGAGTTTTGAGAAATGTAGAGGAAAAAAAATTAATAAATCAAAAGAAGAGGAAGTGTCAAGAATGCAAGTTACTGCATACCCTTCAACTAAGAGGAGAAAATCTTGCCCACAGGATCTGGCTGCCAGGAAGTTACTGGTGATCCTATTGGTTAGTTGGTGTTGCATGGTAGGGCCAAAGGCAGGGAGTTGAGTGTAAAGAGCAGGTGAAGAATGAGGGGCCATGAGAGTATTTTATGAGAATAAGAGGGAGAGATAGTTGGTGAGGGATGGTGGTAAAGAAGAGTGTTTTCAGAGGCAGAGAAAGAAATGGAGATGAGAGCTGGAATGAGGATGAAGACGGGGAATTGACATCCTAGTTGGAAGCGACGGGTAAAGTCCCAGGTGAATTTTTGGTCCAGAAGAGGTGGTGGTACAGCTCCTTCCCCGAGACAGAGATACTCTAATTCTGTCAAGGTTCTTTTCCCCGACTCTGTTCCTTAACTCCTCTGACCTTTTAAAATTCGTTCCTAATACGGAGCTCATGACTGAGATCATGAATGCAAAGTCCCTGGCCCTGTGCTACTGACATAACAGAACCTCGAATGATGTTCTGTCCTTCCCTCTCCCTCTTTGGGCTGGACCACTCTCTCTTCCCATTTTCTCTTTGCTTAAGAAGGAGATGAAATGCCTCAGGACCAAACTGCCCAGACCGACCGAGAAGCATGTTCATGGTGAGAAAGGCTGGAAGAAACAGTTGGCGCTAGGTCCTAAATTCCATCTTACGAAAATGGACTTCCTATTGGAAATATCCTCAGCATGGACTTCACAGAGTTGGCCTGGGGAGATATTCCCAACCTTTCTTTCCCCCTCCTACTGTCTCAGGTCAGAAGTGAACAGAGCGTGGGTGGATCACGCAGCTGTAGCCAGAAACGGCTAATGTGAGTAGCAGGCTAAGCCTCTGATGAAATAAACAAGGAAGTAATTCTGATTATTTCTGTTCTGTTTGCCTTGGATTCCTTGGTCCAATAAATTTCGGAAGCTCTATGTGTACTCCTTACCATACATATTGGCAAGAAAGAAAATAACTTAAAAACACACACACACATTTTTACAACTTATTTGATTGTGGATTCTGTTTTTAAGCTATATTTTTTTAAGCTACTTTGGATAGAACAGCTATAGAACGTGGTTTGATCTTTGAATGGTCATAAGTCAAAAAATTTCTTAAAATTAATTTTGGGATTGATTTCCCAAGATAGTTCAAGAACATAGCATCACAAACCATCCAAAATCAAGGAAATTTGTAATGGGCTTGTCTTTGGTAGATTTGAATGAATAAGATTTCGATACCATTGCAAAGATATATTTTTAAGCCTGCTTTTGGAAGATAGTCTTAGTTGGGTGCTCCATTTGGTTTGGTATCCAGTATCCATAAATTGCCAACTTCTTCTGTTGTACTCTATCCCAAATATATTCCATAGTATGTTTTCATAATTAATATGCAAAGCGATGTATAGTTTGTAATTAATTTCAACTGGGCACAGTGAAAAACTTGAAAACCTCAGCGTGGAGGCATCTCTCTTGGTAGAAGTTCAATGAAATCCCCAAATGTCTTTGTTTTAGCAATCCATAATTTGCAGATTATTAATACAATAAATCCTTGTTGTCTGTGAGAGTTGGCATCGTACCCACAAACTCCTGTGCAGAAAGCCCACAAACTCAAAATCCAAATGGAAAGAAAAAAAACCATGTGGTTTCTGTGTATGCTCATTACCTGCTTCTGAAACCATAATATCTCGGCCTTTTATAGGTCTTATAACAGACTCTGCAGGAAGCAGCTGCAGTCATTAGCCATAGGACAGACTAAACACACAATCTGCATGGAGGGAGTCCTGGATGCTGTTGGACCCCAGTTTTAGGCACAGGTAAGAGCCCCATCAATAGCACATTTTGTACATGTATTTAAAATTGAGTGTAGTGTATTTTATAACTTAAAGGAATTTTATAAATCAGAGCCGATACCCACATTCTGCCTTCTTTTGTGCAAGGTTTGGATCAGTTAAGGGGCTAGGTTCTCCAACCTAGAATTCCTATCATCACACCCTTGTGAGAAAAACACTAACGTGAAGACACCCCTTCCCCAACTTCAAATTCAGATTCCACACAGCATCCTCATTTTGAAATCACCCAACTTGTTGTAAATTCAGTTAGACTAGTTAGGGTCCAAAGCATTGACAAAACCAAATGCTTGGTGACAGAAGTCATAGTTGCGTCGCGAGCTAGGGTTCACCTTTCCGAGAGCTCCTTGGTGCCAACCCAGAACCCATGTCCTAGCGTGGCTGGAGGCAAGGATGGCGCCCCGCATTTCAGAGAAGATTTAAAACCGTGATCCTGACTGCTCATCATCATTAAAAATCTCCAGGCAGTTTTCATAAGAGCAAGGGGGTGGTTGCCTGAGGTTTTGGCTGGCAGTCAACCCAACTAATTACATTCTGTCTACTGTGTCCTCCCGCAGTTTCAATTGGATGTTGTTTTTTTTTTTTTGTAACTTCCTGTCCTAATCTGAATATAGGGTTACTATGTGTTCTTAGGCAGATGCTGCTGTTCCTCCTGATGAGAGATGTGTTTCAGATTGTTGTTTTCTTACAGAAAGTTTTTGAGATTTTAAATAAAAGACGTCTTCTTAATGATCCTGAGATCCTGGTACCAAATAAATTTTCGATGTCAAGTCTGCCGGTAATGAGCTATTTATGTTGTTATTTTCTTTCACCAAGCATTGGCATGAACAGACATGCCTAACCCCAAGGTGATGATGTCCTACTTATACACACAGTCAGAGTCATAGCGTTGCCCTTAGCTTTCCTCCATCTCCTTCTCCTTCCCAATGACAAACTCTCCTATGGTTCTTCCTACCAGTGACTTTCATGGACAGCTCACTCATGTGGTGGCACAGTCATAAGGAGGAAAGCTTAAGCTCGTTTTGTCTATCTGTCTCTCTTTCTGCCCATCTATGTCTATCTATCTATTTTGCCGTAAGTCATAAAGAGGAAAGGGAAGAAATTATTAAAATGCTGATATTCTCTGGCAGAACTCCCCGTGAACTCTGGCAGATTTAGCTATGAATGGAATAAGACGGTTGTTTGATGGGAGTCAGAAGCCGGGAGACATGACCTTTATTCCTTTTCTCCCACCCACATTAGCCTCCGGCGCCCTGACCTGAGGACTTTCCCATCTCTGAAGCACACACCCCCCAACATTAGAGAGCTGAAGAGGCACCAATGGTGGGTCTCCAGGACTCTCAGAATGTACACTTATATGCCTCCCTCTGTGTTTGAGAGGTAGGAAATATGGGTTTGCCCATAAACACTGATAACAGACTTTAATGATGGCATTTCTGTATTTATAAAAAAAAATTACCCCAAACTCTCAGATGTTTCAATCAAGCAGATTTTAAAATACTGGCTAACATTTTGAGAGGCTTGCTCTATGCAAGGCACAGACCTGGGCCCTTTATTTGTATTAACTCATTTGATCTTCACTTGTTAGTCCCACTTTAGAGATGAAGGAACAAAGATACAAAAGAGCAATTTTCCCAAACGGGGACAAGAGAGAGCCAGGGTTCACAACCAGGCAGTCCAATCTGGAGTCCACACTCTTCCCAATTTTGCTTTGCTACCTCCCTTAGGGATGGGCACACACTTTGTAAACTTCAGTGCATCTCAAACATTTACTAATGTCCACAGGAGTAAAAAAAAATATGTGGTCCTTTCCCACCTTAACCCCCAAATAAGGATTTAAGAGAGAGGGAAAAGAGATTTTCTTCTGTGATTAAACTATAATCTGTACCCAAAGAATCAAAGCAAAAATATTCTAGGTCGTTTAAAAAAAAAAATAGAAGACTTCCTAACCTGCTCACATTGGCTCTGAATGGATGTGATTTTTAAAAATCGTTTTCCTACTTCACAGTGTGGGTTTGGTCAAGACTCGGGTCTCCCTAGTTTCATGGCTCCCTCACATCGTCTCTATTTCCCAGAAGGGATACCAGAAGAGAATAAACTATATAAAGGATAACTTAGGGCTTCCTGGGCGGCACTAGTGGTAAAGAACCCGCCTGCCAATGCAGGAGACATAAGAGACATGGGTTCGATCCCTAGGTTGGAAAGATCCCCTGAAGGAAGGCATAACAACCTACTCCAGTATTCTTGCCTGGAGAATCCCATAGAAAGAGAGGAACGTGGTAGGCTACAGTTCATAGGGTCACAAAGAGTTGGACACGACTAAAGTGACTTAGCATGCATGCACAAGGATAACTTATTTTTTTAAAAAAAAAAGGATCATTCAAAAGGGGTTTGATTGGCCATGAAACACTGAGGGTGTATCTTTGAGTCCAACATCACCAATACCTATGGGAGCCCACGCCAGAAAGCAGGATCCTCTGGGCAAAATTCTACGTGATTGCTTTGGTGGCATGTATGTGTCCCTGTGGGGAGAATGGAGGTCATGGGTATCTTGACTTGAGTAGGCTACACAGAGCTACGTCCCTCTGTGCTCACGCCAAGTCCATTAAGTTCTCTCCTGTTGACCACTTGCCTGTCATGGCAGTGGCTGCAGGGGGTTAAGATGCAGCCCATCAATGTGGGGACAACTTACAGCTACAGTCCCTTGGCAAACCAGTTACTGGAATTCTGATTACACGTTCTGATTACCTGGAGTCCCAAGAGCTCTGCCATGTGAGTCTGTCCTTGGAACCACTCCCCCTCACTGGGATTGCAAGCTGTTTCCAGAGCCCTGTCCCACGGTGAAACCACGCTATAACTACCCGCTCTTCAGTTCAGTTCTGTTCAGTCGCTCAGTCATGTCCGACTCTTTGCGACCCCATGAACAGCAGCACGCCAGGCCTCCCTGTCCATCACCAACTCCCGGAGTTTACTCAAACTCATGTCCATCGAGTCGGTGATGCCATCCAGCCATCTCATCCTCTGTCGTCCCCTTCTCCTCCTGCCCCAGATCCCTCCCAGCATCAGGGTCTTTTCCAATGAGTCAACTCGCTCTTGGGGCCTCTCAAAAGTGCGTCTGGTCTCTCCTTAGGACATGCCTTTGCATCTTGGACCCTGCTCATGCATTCCTTTAAATTCCCCAATCTGTGGTGTGAGGTTTTGGTTACCGTTCTAATTTTATGTGTTTGTTTATTCCATTTTGGGCTGCAATGAGTCTTCCTTGCCGCGCGGGTTTTCTCTAGTGGCGGTGAGTGGGGCTGCCCTTTGTGGCAGGGCCCGGGTTTCTCACTGTGGTGACCCCTCTTGTTGCAGAATACAAGCTCCAGGCACACGGGCTCAGTAACTGTGGCACACGATTAGTTGCCCTGGCGTGTGGGATCTTCCCAGACCAGGGACTGAACTCACATCTCCTGCATTGGCAGGTGGATTCTTAACCCCTGGACCACCAGGGAAGTCCAGGCGGTGTGACGTTTTGTACGATCCCAGGAGGAAGTCTTAACAGATGTGTCTCTCAATCCCAACTTGACGCCTTTAGTACGATAAGCTGCAGTTTTCAGTAAGGGATGAACATAGCAATACATGTTAATTCCCACGGGTTGGGAATATAAACACGTATTGGTGTTTATAGTCACTTGTGCACCTCCATTTGCAAGACAAAAAGATAAAATGTGAAATAGCAAAATGAGAAGTATGAAATTTGTATCTATCAGAATATGATAAATGTCAGGATAAAAAGCCTCTCGCGGGAACAGTCTCCTGGAGCATTTCTGGCTGCCAGGTGCTGTGTGAGGCGCGGAGCACAATCCCTCAGGCCTCCTCTTTGGCTGAACATTTCTCGTGGTTTTAAAATTCAGATGTCGTGACACCAGTGACAAAGAGATCCTAAGAAAGACGTCCTCGGTGCATCTGAGATATTTCCAGTTCATTGTAAAGAAGGAAATGAATAGACAGCAATTAAAACCCAACTTTAGATATCTCAGCTATTGTGTGAAGTATGTACGGAATTGTGATCCGAGGAAAGACAAAAAACTCCAGCTTGAGTTGCATTACATATTGTATGAGAAGGATGTGTTTTGAAGTAATTGACATTTGAAGAGTTAGCAGAAATAATTAGTCTTGATGTCACCTCTATTTAAGTCAATCTGAGTGCAAATCAGAAATTAAAATGTTAACCAACTAGCTCGATTGCCTGTTTTGAGCTAGGCAGGAAGTATTTAAGTGACATCTTTGTCTCCAGCACTGCACTGATGGATGGGTGGCTGGGATAAAAAGGTTCTCCCTGCCTGCAGATTCTTGCAGTCTAGTAAAACAGACTTAGCATATCCAAGAAATGGCTGGATTATGCAACCTCCATATCCAGTCTGAGGTTACACCAGTGATTCTCAATCAGGGTCAGTTTGGCCTCCCAGGGATAGCTGGCAATATCTGGAGACATTTTTGGTTATTTCAGCTGAGGGGGTGCTGGGCTTCCCTGATAGCTCAGTTGGTAAAGAATCCGCCTGCAATGCAGGAGGGCCTGGTTCAATTCCTGGGTTGGGAAGATCCCTTGGAGAAGGGATAGGCTGCCCACCCCAGTATTCTTGGGTTTCCCTGGTGGCTCAGCTGGTAAAGAATCCGCCTGCAATGTGGGAGACCTGAGTTCGATCCCTGGGTTGGGAAGATGTCCTGGAGAAGGGAAAGGCCACCCACTCCAGTATTCTGGCCTGGAGAATTCAGTGGACTGTCTAGTCCATGGGGTCGCAGAGAGTCGGACACGACTGAGCAGCTTTCACTTCACTTTCAGCTGAGGGGATGCCACCGGCATCTAGTGGGGAGAGGCCATGGATGCTGCTAAACATCCCACAAGGCACAGAACAGCGCCCCCACCCTCGACAAAGAATTACCTTGCCCTATCTTGTGGGTAGAAGCCACGTACGCATACTTCACTAATGCGGCGTTGTCTCGGACTAGAGAAATGCAGTGAATTTCCCAGAAAGGGAGACCTGAGCTGGCACTTCAGTCCCGGGAGGATGAAGCTGTCAAGAGCACGTGCATGGGCCAGGAAACCCCCTCGGGTCAGCACTGGAATTCTCAGCTTCCACACTAGCTCACTGCCCTTGACTGTCAGCCTAGCCACCTCTTCACACTTTGTGGTATCAGCGCATGTCAAGGTTTAACTAACATTTAATTAAGCATGTATCATATGCCAGGACCTGACACACACTTTACAGGCTTTAAAGCATTCAGTCCCTGTAACAATCTTGTAAAAGAGGTCCTATTGTCACCCCCATTTTAAAGATGAGAAAACTGAGGCACCGGAGGCTGAGTAATATTTTCCTGTTTACGCAACTGGTAGATGATGGAGCTGGGTTTAAACCCTACTGCCTCACTCACTCTCAGATGACTTCTAGGCAGCAGTGATCAGATTTTTTACAGGTTTCTTTCACAATAAAGCATGTGTTAACAGAAACCACCTGTAGTGGTACCCCCATGGGCAGCACATATGCCTGGAAAATCCTAAGTGTAGACTTATATACCCTCTCGAGGGTACCTCCCCTGTAACTGCAAGGGAAACTGGTGTGTGTGTATGTGTGTGCGTGCGTGCATGGTGATGGGGGTGAGGGTTCTTTCCCCTTTATTTATTTATTTTGGTTAATCTCTTGGTTTATTAGGAAGGCATCTGCAAAGGTAAAATTCAGCTCAGTTCCTATTAATGTAACACTGATTATGTATTAGTGGCATCTGAATTATTGAGGTTTTATTTTTATTAAACAAATTTTTTTTAATTTTATTTTTAATTGGAGGATAATTGCATTAAAATATTTTCTTGGTTTCTGCCATATATCAACATGAATCAACCAGGGGTACACACATGTCCCCTCCCTTCTGAACCTCCCTCCCGTCTCCCAGTCCATCCTACGCCTCTGGGTTGTCACCGAGCACCAGTTTTGAGCTCCCAGTCTTAAACAGCAAGTTCCCACTGCCCATCTATTTTACATTCGGTGATGTGAATGTTTGCACGCTACTCTCTCAATGCCTCCCACCCTCTCCTTCCCCTACTGTGTCCGTAAGTCTCTTCTATGCCTGTGTGTCCACTGCTGCCCTGCAAATAGATTCATCAGTACCATCTTTCTAGATTCCGTATATATGCATTAATATACAATATTTGTTTGTCTCTGACTTACTTCACTTTGTATAATAGGCTTTTGGTGCATCCACCTCATTAGAACTGACTCAAATGCATTCTTTCTTATGGCTGAGTAGTATTCCATTGTGTATATGTACTACAACTTCTTGATCCATTCATCTGTCAATGGATATCTAGGTTGCTTCCATTTCCTAGCTATTGTAAATAGTGCTGCAATGAACATCTTCCAGCAACAAAAGCCCAGGGTCAGATGGCCTCACAGGTGATTTCTACCAAAAGTTTAGAGAAGAACTAACATCTATCCTGCTTAAACTCTTCCAGAAAATTGCAGAGGAAGGGAAACTCCCAAACTCATTCTATGAGGCCACCACCAACCTGATGTCAAAACCAGACAATGATAGCACAAGAAAAGAAAATTGCAGGACAATATCACTGATGAGCATAAGTGCAAAAATCTGCAATAAAATTCTAGCAAACAGAACCCAACAACACATTAAAAAGGTCATACACCATGATCAAGCAGGATTTATCCCAGGGATGCAAGGATTCCCCGTTATTCTTGAGTAAAATCCTTGATAGGAAGAAATGGGCTGTTAAGTTTAAAAGCATACAGCTTGAAATTCATTTGACAGAATGAATTTTAGATTGTTAAAATAAATTATGTATCACCTTACTGTGGAACTGTGTTTAAATGGTTACATTCAAGTGTACTGATAAGAAATGATATCCATGTTATCTTGTTCATTAAAAGCAAAAAAAAACATTTTTCACCAGTGCATATGTATAACATACTCCTTTTTTTGTTAGTGTAAAATTTTGCTATCATATGTGGAGAAATAAGTCCAAAAGAATCCTTACCAGTCTGTTACTGGTAATGGTAGAGTTTCAACCTTAGGATGTGGCATCAAAAAATATTGAGGAATAAAAAGTAAAAGATTTCTCCCCAGGAATTCCCTGGTGGTCCAGTAGTTAAGAGTCTTCCTTCTAATGCAGGGGACATGGGTTCAATCCCTGGTACAGGAAGATCCCACATGTCGCAGGGCAACTGAGCCCACAAACCACAACTACTAAGCCCAAGTACTGCAAATACTGAAGCCCACACGCCCTACAGCCCATGGGAAAAAATTTCTCTCCCAGATGCTCATGAAGAGTTTACTGAGATGTCATCATCCACAGACAGAGATCATGTCCTTGGAGATCCCACTCAAGGTCAATCCACAACAAAACTGGGAATGCAGAAAATTGTGTCTTCCAGGGGTTCAGCTGTCTTTATTTCACCTGCTTTTACTATTGAAGATACTTCCTCTACTCAATACCAACTCCCTCACATCAAACTGCATCACAAAGGAATAGACAGTACATCAGTTCCATCCACCTTCCACCTTCTCAAAGGATACCCTTCCCCCCTTTTTTTAACCTTTCGGTGTATTTCAGTTCATGGTTATCCCCCTTCCAGGAGAGTTTTCAGGTTTAAACTTTATCTCTCAGTGTAGCATGGGGGAATTTCAAACACGGCTAGTAGATGAAAGAGACACTTCAAAAGAACCTGCGGTCTCCTATAAGTAAAATCTCTGCTACATTATCCCTTTTACTCAGATAGATTCAATAAAAGAGAAAACAACACTTATTTTCTTTGAACACCTAACATCAAACAGCACTCACAGTCCTGCACGAAACACAGAGGTATAATTCTCCAGTTTCTACTGTCACGCAATTTCAGAAATTAGTTGGAGCACAAAGCAAATACATGAATAAGCTACACTAAGTGCTCCGATAAAGGTGAGGAGTACTAGGGGATGGCAGGGGAAGGAGAGTGCACACCTGCTTCATGGGGTCCATGCTGCCTTCATTAAGGAGGAGACGCTGGAAATGGACTTGGAGGGAGGGTACAACTGTAGCAGGTGATGCCAAGCAGGTGACACCAGATGAACAGGAGCAGCATGAAGAAATCTCTGAAGCAAGATAGCGTGGGGCCACATTCAGGGAAAATTCCAGACAGCAGGATGGCTGGGGCACAGGGGATTGTATGAGAGAAGTGAGAGATCACTCGTGGAGGGGCCAGAGGGTTTTTTTAAAAACCAAGGACACTAAGAAATACCTACCTAAAATGTTACTGGACCCACACATAGGACATTTGCTTCGGACAACAGAGAACCTCCCTCTATAAAGGAAGGAAGGAAGGAGGCTGGGAAAGAAGGGCAAAAGGAGGGAGGGTGACTTCCCAGGTGGTCCAGTGGTTAAGGCTCCGTGCTTCCAACGCAGTGGTGTGAGTTTGGTTTCTGGTGGAGGAGCTAAGATCCCACACGCCTCACAGTGCAACCAGAAAGAAAAAAAAAGAAGGAAAGGAGGGAGGAGAGAATGGGGAGAGGGGAATCCCTGCTAACATGATGCAGGGGGAAGTGAAAACTAAGAGCGCTTGAGGTGAGTGACTGGTAGAGGTGTTGAACTAACCTTGAAGTTTTATACAAGCTCAGGAATTAACATAAAATGCAGACACAGACTTCTGGGGCACCAAGCAGAAGTAAACTCAAAACCTCTCCAGAAAAGACACACAAACTAACCAGGCCATGGACAAATCCCTGCTGAGAAAATGTTCATAATTCAAAATGGTATCAACAGGTCTATATGAGGGTGATCCAAAGGGTTAAGTAACATGGGACTAGAACCCTAAGAGCATCAGGTAACAAAAATTTTAGAGTATAAAAAATATATTTAAATGATGGGAGATTAAAAAAAAGAAGAAAAAAACCCATACCTGCTGCCTCCCCTCCATCCCTCCCCCTCAAAAAAAAAAAAAAGATATGAGTGGAGGGAGAAAATGTTGATAGAGAACGAAATGAAAGTTTTGATAATGAAAGTTTTAATCATTGAAATTAAAAACCAAGTGAATCAAACAGCAAATTAAATACTGCTGAAGAGAGAATTAATGAACTGAAGATAGAGCAAGGACAATTCTCTGGAATATAGTAACAGAGACAAATAAAAATGCAGTAGAGAAGCTGTAACACTTGGAGGAAGCATACATCTCTGATGACTTCTAGAAAAAGTGACTAATTGGCGGCATAGCAATATTTGAAAAGAAGCTGGCTGAGAATCCTCTTGTGTCAGTGTTACACAGAAATCCTAAGATTCAGGATGCTCAGAGATGTCCTGTCCTAATGGCCTCGGTCCTGACTCTGTCCTGGACCGGAATGAAGCGTGAGGGCATATTCCGCAAATCTGACCCTAGCGTAAGGCAAAGATCCAGACAGAGAAGGATGGCTCCTGCAGAAGAACTGGCTTCTGCCCTGAGGATCCCCGCCTAGGGAGCCAGATCCGGCCCCTTCTCTCCTCCACCCTCCTAATGTGGACTTTGCCCCCAGACCTGGCCTTCAGAGCCGCGTTGATTCAGGCCCTCTCTGCACACTGAACAAAGTACCAAACAGCCCCGATCTTTTGTTTTATGCATGGGAAAAAAAAAAAAAGTAACACACCTAAGTTTCCCCCTTTTTTCCAAATCATACAATTGGAAAAAAAAACCAAAACTTTTCAGTTCCAATTAACTGAAGGATACCTTCCAGTTGACTTGTTTGCGATGGTTTCTAGGTACTCCATCTTCACATTCTCTTATTCTCTTTGCCACTTCTTAGGCACGTTCTAACTATCCTCGTGTGACGAGTGATGGAAAGAGCCCTGGTTTGAAGGGGAGGAGGCCCGAGTCCAGGCCTTCACTCTTTCAGTGTCTAGCCTGAGCCTAGGAAATCTCCTGACCTGGTAACAACGGTGACTGGCTGTGAACGGCATCCATGCTGCGTGTCTTGTGCACACTCTCTCATTTAACCCTTACAGCAGTACTTTTTTGGCAATTACTCTTTAATTGTTGCCGTTCGTGGTTGAGGCCATTGATGTCACCTGCCCACAGTCACCTGATTCAAAGGAGAAGAGGCCCTTGTGACTACAAAACCCAGAATCTTACTAGCTGCAGCCTCCAGTCTTGCTCATCGTGTTTTCCCCTCTCTCAAATGAAGCCACTTCACTGCTCTAAAACGCTATGATATGCTTGTGTTCTCTGCGTGTGGCTGTGTGACACTAAAGACAATGAGGAATTTACAGCTATCTCCAGGAAAAACATCAGGCTTCCCTGGTAGCTCAGTTGATCTGCCTGCAATGCTGGAGACCCCAGTTCGATTCCTGGGTCAGGAAGACTCCCTGGAGAAGGGATAGGCTACCCACTCCAGTATTCTTGGGCTTCCCTTGCGGCCCAGCTGGTAAAGAATCTGCCTGCAATGTGGGAGACCTGGGTTTGATCCCTGGGTTGGGAAGATCCTCTGGAGAAGGGAAAGGCTACCCATTCTAGTATTCTGGCCTGGAGAATCCCATGGACTGTACAGAAAGAGTGGGACACGACTGAATGACTTTCACTTTCCAGGGAAAAGAAACCAAAGGCATGCCCTATTTTCCTTGGAGAAAACGTCCAATCACTTATAACCAAACATGGCTTTAAAAATTGAAAAATAGCTATTGTAATTTGTAGATTTTATGATCTTATTTTGACAGTTGATTAATATATTGGTATCTATAAGGAAAAGTTAATCAGCTTGGGTAATAACACACATCGGCTCAATCAGTTTGAAATTCTGCATTAGGAAATTAAGATTTTCACCCATAAAGAGCTTTCACTTCAGAGCTATTGGGCCTTTCTGAAAGGAAAGGACTTTGAAAACATGTACACAGCAACTTGCAATCTGAGTCCTCTTCAAAGCAAGTTTGTTTAATCAGTTGCCAGCTCCCCCAAAGCACCGCCCTTGCCTTCTTCCCCTCTTTTCTCTCTCTTGTCCTTGGCATCTGTGTAAATCCTACCTATTCGACTGTTATGGTGTGAGGCCAAAGTTTTATCCTCTTTCTCCTAAGTCCTTCCCTCCATCGACCAACCCAGTCTATAAGCAAATGAACTCCTTCTTCCAAATTCTTTGGAGTCTTTTCAGCAATTTCCTCTCACTGAGCCCTTATCTTTCTTTTACTGCCTATTTTGCTCATTAAGAGTCATTTAAAAGTCAGGGCCAAGTCTTATAAATCTAAATGATATCTACCTGTGTGTGTATGTGATCAATACAGATGTGTGATCCACATGGATACATATGCATATTCTTAGTATTGGTTTGGGTGGAAGAAACAGAAATCTACTGTACCTAATTTAAGACTGGAGGGATTTGTGATAATGATGTGAGGATTTCGCATAGAACTTCAGTGCAGGAAGTACAGCCAGTCTTCAGAAGACTGAACTGGGACCTGGAAAGCATCAGGAGCAAAAGTAACTACTTTCTCCGTCTCTCTTTTTTTCTCTCTTGGGCCACATGATCTACCATCTGCTCTATTCTCTTGCTTTGCTCAGCAGACGGCCTCTCTCTGCACCAAGTTTTCATGGGCCAAGGAGCCCCATGACCTCTGATCTCTTGTCTCTTAGTTTAAATTCTAAAGAGAGAGACTCTGAATGGCCCAGGTCATGGGTCAGGTGTCCAGTTCTGGTCTCGTCAACTGTGGCCAAAGAGAAGTAAAATCCCATGACAAAACGGGGAGGGGCCCAGCCCTTTAGCTGGGGCAGGGTGTGGGCATAGGAGCAGCTCTAATGAAAGGAATGTATATACACATATTATTTTCTTTGATTATATACTGTGTGTGTGCACACGTGTGTGTAATGAACAAGTGGGCACGTGAATACTTTGAATATTTGCTTATTAATTTCCTGAAGAAGAAAAAGGAGAAATGAGTTTTTATTCCAATGGAAAAACAAAAGCAAGCAAAAGTTTTTGGAGGCTTGTAAGGACAGAGTGATGAAAATAGATCGGATATAAAATTCAATAGAAAAGCACTCTTTTTGAAAATGTTATTTTAAAAAGTATATTCTGACATCTCTATGCAGGGTGGACAGAATCTGGAAACAACAGTGGGCAGGAAGCCCATTTGGAGTTGGGATTTTATCATCTTCTGCTCATAAGATAGAACCAGACCCCAAAGGTTTAAAGAGTGTGGGCTCAGTGTCCCTCGCCCAGCAGACAGCATTTTGTTGAAGATATTTAAAGACTAAAAGGAGAAGCAGTTAGTCTACTGTGTAATATTTACTGATTTGAGCAGCTCTACTATACAGACATCTTACACATAAATTTAACTATTATTATTGTGTTGCCCTTTTCCAAGAAAGGGTAAAGTAGATTTGTAGGAGCACTTAACACATGTAAATCCCCCAACTCTTTAAACCAAAGCTCATTGTATTAAAGAGCTACATAAATTTTACAAGGATTCTGTCCTTTTGAGATCATAGCACTGTTTTTTTCTTGCAGCACAATTAAAGTGATGCCTCTTTGTAAGCCAGTTCTGTGAACTCTGTTTGAAGGTATCTCACAAAGCTACAGTTTTGGCCAAGTGTGTAATTATACTGAGGATATGACTGTGTGTGAAGGTTCCAGACTTGGGTATTGTAAGAGCTCTGTCAGCAAATAGCTGTTCCATTGTCTACCACAACCTTCTTTGAACTTTATTTACCCATTTGCTGTGCTTTACCCATGTTTCGTAAGACTGGCTTTAAAGAATGATTTAAAGCATGACCTCCTTCAAATAGCTATTAGTCCATAAAAATCCTTAGAGCTTGCAAGAGAATGTTCAAATTGATATCAGTGTCATCTCAAATGATATATTTTTCTACAAATAGGGGTGGCCCAGGCAAAGATAGCCTGATTTTTAATCTATCTCCTGATCAATCTGTTTTCCCCAACTCAGTTCCAGAAGAAAAAAAAAAGTTGTATTCCATTTTGAAGGTGATCCATGACAAATTACTTTTTAATTTTAAAATTTTGATCAACTTGATTTATTAAAAATGTTACTCTTCCAAGAGGTTAATGGACTATTGTTTTGACCATACATACACACACACACACACACACACACACATATATATACATATATATATAGAGAGAGACCATATATGCATATATATATACCAAATATGCTGTGCTGTGCTGTGCTTAGTTGGTCAGTTGTGTCTGACTCTTTTTGACCCCATGGACTATAGCCCACCAGGCTCCTCTGTCCATGGGATTCTCCAGGCAAGAATACTGGAGTGGGTTGCCATGCCCTCCTCCAGGGGATCTTCTCAACCCAGGGACTGAACCCAGGTTTCCTGCATTACAGGCAGATTCTTTACCATCTGAGCCACCAGGGAAGCCTACATATGACCAAATCATATTCAGTTCCGTTCAGTTCAGTCGCTCAGTCGTGTCCGACTCTTTGCGACCCCATGAATCGCAGCACGCCAGGCCTCCCTGTCCACCACAAACTCCCGGAATTTACTCAAACTCATGCCCATCAAGTCGGTGATGCCATCCAAGCAAATCATATTATGTCCCCATAAATTCTACTGGAAAAGGATCAGAGATTTAATAGTCTTATCTAATCAGGCTTTATGAGAAAATTTGATTTTTTTTTTTTTACTTTTCTTTTTTTTCCCGTTTATTTTTATTAGTTGGAGGCTAATTGCTTTACAATATTGTACTGGTTTTTGGCCATACATTGACATGAATCAGCCATGGATTTACATGTATTCCCCATCCCGATCCCCCCTCCCACCTCCCTCTCCACCCCATCCCTCTGGGTCTTCCCAGAGCACCAGCCGCGAGCACTTGTCTCATGCATCCAACCTGGGCTGGTGATCTGTTTCACCCTTGATAATATACATATTTCGATGCTGTTCTCTCTAAACATCCCACCCTCGCCTTCTCCCACAGAGTCCAAAAGTCTGTTCTGTACATCTGTGTCTCTTTTTCTATTTTGCATATAGGGTTATCGTTACCATCTTTTTAAATTCCATATATATGCGTTAGTATGCTGTATTGGTCTTTATCTTTCTGGCTTACTTCACTCTGTATAATGGGCTCCAGTTTCATCCATCTCATTAGAACTGATTCAAATGAATTCTTTTTAATGACTGAGTAATATTCCACAGTGGATATGTACCACAGCTTCCTTATCCATTCATCTGCTGATGGGCATCTAGGTTGCTTCCATGTCCTGGCTATTATAAACAGTGCTGCGATGAACATTGGGGTGCATGTGTCTCTTTCAGATCTGGTTTCCTCAGTGTGTATGCCCAGCAGTGGGATTGCTGGGTCATATGGCAGTTCTATTTCCAGTTTTTTATGAAATCTCCACACTGGTCTCCATAGCAGCTGTACTAGTTTGCATTCCCACCAACAGTGTAAGAGGGTTCCCTTTTCTCCACACCCTCTCCAGCATTTATTGCTTGTAGACTTTCGGATAGTAGCCATCCTGATTGGCGTGTAGTGGTACCTCATTGTGGTTTTGATTCTCTGACAATGAGTGATGTTGAGCATGTTTTCATGTGTTTGTTAGCCATCTGTATGTCTTCTTTGGAGAAATGTCTGTTTAGTTCTCTGGCCCATTTTTTGATTGGGTCATTTATTTTTCTGGAATTGAGCTGCTGTATATTTTTGAGATTAATCCTTTGTCTGTTGCTTCATTTGCTATTATCTTCTCCCAATCTGAGGGCCCTCTTTTCACCTTACTTATAGTTTCCTTTGTTTTGCAAAAGCTTTTCAGTTTAATTAGGTCCCATTTGTTTATTTTTGCTTTTATTTCCAATATTCTGGGAGGTGGGTCATAGAGGATCCTGCTGTGATTTATGTCGGAGAGTGTTTTGCCTATGTTTTCCTCTAGGAGTTTTATAGTTTCTGGTCTTACATTTAGATCTTTAATCCATTTTGAGTTTATTTTTGTGTATGGTGTTAGAAAGTGTTCTAGTTTCATTCTTTTACAAGTGGTTGACCAGTTTTCCCAGCACTACTTGTTAAAGAGGTTGTCTTTTTTCCATTGTATATTCTTGCCTCCTTTGTTGAAGATAAGGTGTCCATAGGTTCATGGATTTATCTCTGGGCTTTCTATTCTGTTCCATTGATCTATATTTCTGTCTTTGTGCCAGTACCATACTGACTTGATGACTGTGGCTTTGTAGTAGAGCCTGAAGTCAGGCAGGTTGATTCCTCCAGTTCCATTCTTTTTTCTCGAGATTACTTTGGCTATTCAAGATATTTTATATTTCTATACAAATTGTGAAATTATTTGTTCTAGTTCTGTGAAAAATACCATTGGCAGCTTGATAGGGATTGCATTGATCTATAGATTGCTTTGGGTAGTATAGTCATTTTGACAATATTGATTCTTCCAGTCCATGAACATGGTATATTTTTCCATCTGTTTGTGTCCTCTTTGATTTCTTTCATCAGTGTTTTATAGTTTTCTATTTATAGGTCTTTTGTTTCTTTAGGTAAGTATTTCATTCTTTTTGTTGCAATGGTGAATGGTATTGTTTCCTTAATTTCTCTTTCTGTTTTCTCATTGTTAGTGTATAGGAATGCAAGGGATTTCTGTGTGTTAAGTTTATATCCTGCAACTTTACTATATTCATTGATTAGCTCTAGTAATTTTCTGGTAGAGTCTTGAGGGTTTTCTATGTAGAGGATCATGTGATCTGCAAGCAGTGAGAGTGTCACTTCTTCTTTTCCTATCTGGATTCCTTTTACTTCTTTTTCTGCTCTGACTGCTGTGGCCAAAACTTCCAAAACTATGTTGAATAGTAGTGGTGAGAGTGGGCACCCTTGTCTTGCTCCTGATTTTAGGGGAAATGCTTTCAATTTTTCACCATTGAGGGTAATGCTGTTGGTTTGTCATATATAGCTTTTATTATGTTGAGGTATGTTCCTTCTATTCCTGCTTTCTGGAGAGTTTTAATCATAAATGGATGTTGAATTTTGTCAAAGGCTTTTTCTGCATCTATTGAGATAATCATATGGTTTTTATCCTTCAATTTGTTAATGTGGTGTATTACATTGATTGATTTGCAGATATTAAAGAATCCTTGCATTCCTGGGTTAAAGCCCACTTGGTCATGATGTATGATTTTTTTTAATATGTTGTTGGATTCTGTTTGCTAGAATTTTGTTAAGGATTTTTGCATCTATGTTCATCAGTGATATTGACCTGTAGTTATATTTTTTTGTGGCATCTTTGTCTGGTTTTGGAATTAGGGTGATGGTGGCTTCATAGAATGAGTTTGGAAGTTTACCTTCTTCTGCAATTTTCTGGAAGAGTTTGAGTAAGATAGGTGTTAGCTCTTCTCTAAATTTTCTTGCCTAGAGAATCCCCATGGTCAGAGAAGTCTGGCAGGCTACCGTCCACGGGGTCACAAAGAGTCAGACACAACTGAGTGACTAAGCGCACACACATACACCAGGAAATCTTGATGTGAGCATCCAAACCATTTCTTCCCCTTAGTGAGAGAAAACGGGGAGAATAGAGTCCACCAAAGCCCTTCCTGGGGAATTTTGGAGCTGGAACCAAGAAATTGTTTCTCCAGAAAACTGAGGTAGTAAGACACAAACCTTAGATGCGTGTGCTAAAAAGCAAACCCTGGAAAAGGAGAAGATTTGCAGATGGGAAAGGGTGAGCAGAAGTAGAGACAGACAGACAGACAGATACATAAACTAAGATGAGATGAAAGGGAAAGAGGAATTAAAGCATCCTTTCCCTGGAGGAGTATTAGCACAGAACGATGGAGGGGAGGTAAACCTTGGAGAGTGGTTGCGCTAATTAGTTCTGCTCATCTCATGGCTGCCCAGACATGTCAAGTTCATCAAGCTGGATTAGAGACTGGACCACCCAGGTAACCATATGGTACACCACCATATCAACGTATTAAAATATTTTTAGGGCTATTTTACCAACACTAGAATATCCCCAGCAGTATTCCAATGACACTGTAAAAGTGGTGCAATGAAACTAGTTTTATTTCTAAAACTCTTCTCAGGGAGTCTTGTACCTGTGGAGGGAAGGCATTCTTGGACGAGCTGCTTGGAAAAGCAGAAGACACACCCTTCCCCCATGAGACATGCTTGAGGCTCAACAGGTGGTCTTAAAATAACCTTGAAACAAGATCAGATCATCTTAAAATCACAGTTCTCATTGTGTTGAGTGAGGTAAACGTGTTCGGAGCCAAAGCTGACTTTGTTTGAGAATGAAGATCTTTGATGCTACCCCTCACCTCCTGACTCTCTGCCCTTCCCCTTGTGTAACTTCATGCTTTTTCTTTTCTGAATAAATTTAGGGAACAGCAGTTTGAAGGGGCGTCCAATTAAAAGCCTGCCCAGAGCATCTCTATTCTAGCCTAAAGAAGGCACCCAGGCATCTAGTCCTGTGTGACCATAACCTTCTTCTTACTTTGTCTTAAACTCTTACTCTCCTCCACATGATGCTTCCCGCCCCCCCCCCCCCCCACCAAGAACTAGCTAAATTTCTATCTAGTGTAGCCAACAGTGATTCCAAGTCACCATCTGCACTCACCTGGAATCTTCTGCAGAAAAGTTAGTGAGAGTTAGAAACTCAACATTTCTGTACCCTAGATGTGTCCCCTGCAAATGCTCGTTGACACAAGGGTGTGCGTGCTGTTAGCTGTCAGCAGAAAGCAGGTCTGTCTCCTCTCTAGGGGAGAGAAGCACTATGGGCTTCCTGGGTGGCTCAGTTGTTGAGGCTGTCAGTGCAGGAGATGTGGGTTAGATCCCTCGTCTGGGAAGATCCCCTGGAGAAGGAAATGGCAGCCCACTCCAGTATCCTTGCCTGGAGAATCCCACGGACAGAGGAGCCTGGTGGACTATAGTCCATAGAGTCACAAGGAGTCGGACACCTCCTAGTGGCTGAACAACAAGAAAGAAGCTCTGTGTCCATAGGACACCTTATTTTTTTTCTGGAAGACCCCGCCAGAGAGTTTAAACATTGTCATAATTAGGTGCTATTCCTCTTCTTATTTCAGTCAACTTCTGACTGGCCCTTGCGTTTTGTCAAAAATCTGTTCTACATTTGAGCAAATGCAGGGAAGGAAAAAGAAATATAATCACACAACTCAGTCTCTAACAGGCAGCAGGTGGAGGCCAGTTGAATGGCAGACATCCCTCCTAGCTCGAGGCTGACAGCCCTGCCAACTCCTCAACATTTTCATGAAGGAAGTGAAAAGAAGAAAATGTATTTGGCAGTTTTAATCAGATAATTACTTTAAAAAAAGGTATATTGAATATAATTTCCAGGTTTTTTCCATCTGTTTAAACTTAAGTAGAAGCGCGTCAGTCCTGAACTGACCATGCTACGTGATGAATATGCTCTTGAAATGAATGCTTTCAGATGGTTTCTTTTTATGAAACGTGCACAAAGATGTGTACTGTGGTGGTGGAGTCGGCCTTGGAGGACATCTGGCCACAACATGTGCCTCGTTAAGTTACACCTGTAAGTGTGGGGTCATTTTTTATACCAGTAATATTAATAATAAAGGGTTCATTGAATAGGATTATTAATGGTGCCAGGTGGAGGATGTGGTATTACTTACAGCCTGGTAGGGGATTGGTTAATGTCTTCTCCCGCCAACGTTTCTGGTTTCATGTTTATAGACAGAACGCTCCAGATGATGGCTGGCAACGTAGCCATTGAGAAAATGAATTCCCCCTCTTTCCCATCAGCAAGAAAATTTACAACAGTTGGTGAAGAATTTGAATGAATCCATTTTCTAATTTTGAACTCATAATCTCGCTGAAGAGCAAGTAAGGTATTTACCAATTAATTCAAGAAATTAAAAAGTCAGTCTCAGAGTTTTACTTTCTCTCACTTGACTCAAATGGAAACTTTTCAGTTCTAGCCATCTCCTATCACTTCTTATTTCAACAGACGTTCATCCCTGCATTTTCCCTTTGTGGTCACAAACTGGAAAAACAGGGAGGGGGGGTAAAAAACTAAGAAGAAATCTAAAACCTTTCCTTCCTTCTGTGGAATGTTTGGCTTTGCTGTTTTACAATGCAAGGCTTGTAACAGAAGGAAATAGATGCTTAAGGTAGGGTCCTTTTAATGTGCGTTATTACAGGTGTTAGCAAGTCTGGTAAATTTGGAGTATTGTTTGATTTGGCAACCAGATCTCAAGACTTATAACACCAACCCATGTTTTAGCTTATGATTACATGCAACTAGAATAAGATTTTAAATTTAACAAGGCAATTGTTGAATGTTAATTGGATTGCATTTGAGTAATAAAACTCAATTGATTACTAAGAGCCTACTTGTAAAAGGCATAATAGAAAAATTGTCATTTGCACATCTTTAGCCATTCATAAACACACACAGACCTCAATTTGTCCACAAAGAATAAACAAATAAAAACAGTTTAAAAAATCTATTTGTGTCACACTTTAAAATTTAATAGTGATTTTTCACATACATTGTATTAACAGCTCCATAAAGTAAGTGGTGGTTGTTATCCTCATTTTGCTGCAAAGAAAACTGAAGTTCAGAGAATGATATTCTCAAGATACACAGCTAGAAAGTAGCCTCTTCAAAACTGAAACCCACCCCCACTGAATCTAAACTTTTAAGTTTTTTTCCACTCCACCATCTGTTTCCCTTTTCTTAGCCAATTAATTCCCCTTAAGAAAATCCTAAAATCCAGGAATGACTTCCATTGCTACCTCATTTTAGTATAAAGATATTTGCATAATCTGGATGACTGTACTTGAGTTGATGAGTAGAGAAAGACAGAAAGAATATATACTGTGTGATTCCATTTCTGTGAAGTTCAAGTCAGTCAAAACTAATTTAAGGTGAAGGTCAGAAAAGTGGTTACCTCTGGGGGGTGGGTATGGACCGAGAGAGGGAAGAAACTCTCCTGGGTGGAGAAGAATTCGTATTTTCATCTGAATGGTGATGACACGGGTATATGCACTTAAAAGTTTAGCTGAACCCTTAGAGATTTGTGAAATTTACTGTAACTACCTTTCACCACAATTAAAAACTAACTAAAAAAAAAAAGTTGCATTGCCCAGCAAGTATTTACTAAAATATTTCCCATTCTTTCAGGCTTTTTCCTGCCCCTACTATCTTTTCTAGTGCTTAGCTATTTCTTCTATCATTTCTCACAATATTGTATAATTATCAGAATCTGGGGCTCTCTCCCTCTCAAAGGGCAGAGACCATTTGTTCCTTGCACGTGCATTCCGAGCATCTAGCAGGAGATACTGACTGGCATGAGGTGTTTATTCAACAATTGTTGGTCCAAAGAAAAAAAAACAGTGAATGAATGAGTCAAACAGCTTTTCACTTGTTTTATAACTTAAGCTTTATAAGAAAATGGGTTATGTTAGGATATCCTGTAAGACCAGGAAACCAATCCTCTAGTTGGGGGCTTTGCACAAAGTTCCGGATCACTTCTTCTGAAAAGGTACTGTAACAAAACCACCATCACCACCAAGAATGACCTGAACACACAAGTGTCAAAGAGTCCACTCACTTCCACTGTAGAATCTGTGGTCTCCTTTCTAAGCTTTGCTGTCGCCATGCCTCCCTCTGCTTATGCCAAAGTGTGTGCGTGTGTGTGCTAAGTCACTTCAGTCACGTCCGACTCTTTGTGACCCCATGGACTTCAGCCGTTCCGGCTCCTCTGTCCATGGGATTCTCCAGGCAAGAATATTGGAGAGGGTTGCCATGCCCTCCTCCTTGGGATCTTCCTGACCCAGGGATCAAACCCGTGTCTCTTATGTCTCCTGCATTGGCAGGGGGATTCTTTACCACTAGTGCCACCTGGGAAGCCCTTATGCCAAAGAGAAGCCCTCAACTCAGATCCTGTCTCTGTATTTCTGCCAAAGTCCTGGCCATCTGACCAGAGCTCCCCAAAATTCCCTTTGGTGTGGAAATTTTACTCACATCCTGTCCAAAACTAAACGAAATCAAACCCTGGCATCTGTTACTTCGGCTTCATTTTCATCAGTCTCACGTGTCAGCTTTTCTTGTTCACCTGAGTTCCAAGCTCAGGGTGAGCAAATGTCACCATTTCACCACTTCTGAACAATGGCCTCTGCTTTGGAAGGTTTGTGGTATCTGTTCTGGTTTTTGTGTGTTTTTTAGGTTTGTGGCTCTCCTTATAGCCAGAAACCTCCTCTTTTCTTCTTACCTTTCTCTGTCTGTTTTATTCTTTCCTTTCTAGAAGATTCCCAATAAGCCTGAGTCATTCCAGAAGAGTCCGTGGTGGGTAATGCTCTGATAACAAAATAGTCAGACTGTGATTTTTATCCACTTGGCCTAAGCCTACTTTGTTGTCTTGTTTACTGCTGTCATCTCTACAACCTGCTCGCCATTTGGAGTGAAAATTCTCTAGAAGATTATGTTTTCTTGAGGGTCTGGCATGAAGGCTCTTTTGCTGTTTTCGAGCAACTAAACAACTTTAACCAAGTGCTGGCATTCACCTGTTTAACAAATGTATAAGTCATTAGCCAAGGTCTTGTCATCCATGAAACCAGGTTATGGCTTTATTTTGATTCCTCTTTATTAAGTTGCTCAGATTGTACCAATACTCAAGATTTATAGGGGTTTGTGCTCTTTATTCTTGGAGCAAGACTATCAGGCAGTTTGATGCCGAGAACAGGAAAATGCCCTGGAGGGTTATAGAAGTGATAGGTTTTCAGGACTGAGGGTCTGTTTGTCTTCCCCCCATTCATGCTTCTTGTCTGGGTACTTGAAATGGGGATAAAGAAGGAGGAAAAAAAAACAAACAAACAAGTAGGAGGTGAATTAGCCCTGAAAATGGAGAATATCCTCCAAATGTAAATATCACAATTTTGTCTGGTGCTAGTTCCTGAGTCTTTGTTAGACTGGAAAGCATATTGGAGTTGCTCCCTTCCCACTTTAAGCAAAATCCTCAATATCTGGCTCACTCATCTGGGCTATATCAGCTTTTGATGACTGAAGGCATGTGGTTAGTGTCATGGTGAAATGCAGGGCTTGGAATCCAAGGAGACCACATTCAGCTTCTGACAACTTCCTACTGGGAACATTGAGTCGCCTCTCTAAACCTTAGTTTCCTCATCGGTGAAATTGGGATAGTAATACAGGCCACCACAAACTGCTTTAGATATTAGTTGAGATGTTATATAAGAAAAATACCCATCAATGGGAAAACATTGCACATATTAGCTGTGATTTCCTGTCTCTTGCTGGCTACTTACAGTGCACTGAGAATTTTCCCTTGACTGGTCAGTCCCCTGTGAGAATGATTCCAAAGCAGGACATGACTCTGTCTGCTTAAGGTATGTGAATGTGTACGTTGATGGTGGGGAATGAAGGCAGTGGAATTAGATGGGTTATTCTGCCATCTTCTCTGCTCTGGGACCAAGGGGTTTTCTTGTCAATCATTAGGCATAGATTCATTTTCCAGATATTGAGACAATTGAAACATTTAGTCAGTCTGTGTGATTTTTTAAAAAAATTAATGGCAGGGAATTCTTGAACTTTATTACTTCGGTGGAGTAACAGCCAGTAAATGAAACCTGGATGATTAGATTTCCCATCACGTCTGATGATTATGAGAATAAGGCCCTGTGTGCAGTGCCTTTAGGGTATTATTAAATCTAGAACACGTGAACATTGTTTGAGAAAGGAGCCCGAAGCACTCTCCCTGTTGGGCACTCCTATTCCTGGATTGAAATGAGATACAACCGGATCACTGGTGTGGCTGCCACCTGTCTCTCCGCAAAGCTCCTACCGCAAGGATGGAGGTGCAGGAGCCTCCAAAATGTCAAGCCAGGAAGCTGGATCCAGCTAGACGTGATCTGTGTGTCAAACCAACGCTCCCCTGCTTCACGCGAAAGCCTCCAGAAGCCAGGCTAGTGACACAGATCTTAAGAAATGGGGCAAGCCCAGCCTACCAATCTCTGCTCCTCTGTTCCTTTTGGTTCCACCAGAAACAGAAAGGAGGTCACTGAACTTGTGGGTTGTAAGTGCAGGAGCCTGGCAGGATGTGTATGACAGGACCCGATGGAGAAGAGGGTGGGGTCTGGTAGACCCTTGAGGGTCGACATTGGTGGAGCCTCCACCTTTAGAGGGAACCATTCGGGCCTGACTTGCTTCTTCCCTTGCGAAAGCACAGGAAGTGGAGGGGCAAGAAAGAGGATGGATGAAGTCAGGTTGTGGTTGGCATAAAAGCATACTGGGGACTAATTCAAAGATGACTTGTCGGAACAGAGAATACTGCCTTCTCTTTGCTCCGTGTTCTGAAAGTCAGGGGGCGGAAGAAAAGGGAAAGAACATTTATCATGTGCCAATTCTGCACCAGACATTCTGCTTGCACTTTCAAGTTACCTCGTTTAAACTTCGTAGGAATTGCAGTAGGCTCTTTCATCCTCCTCATTCCACAGGAAGAAGCCAAAGTCCGTACTGATGACGTAACCTAAGGTCACGCGTAGGAGGCAGCCAGGTAAGACCAGGTGTGCCTGCCTGCAAAGCACTCTGCCACATTGCCTCCCAGTATCTATGACTTTGAGGTATTTCTACAGGTCTAGAAATAGGGGTCATCATATATGTTCTGACATGTTCTTCTTTAGGATTTTCAGAGACTAAAAAAGGGCAAACAAAACACTCATAAATGCAAATTTATTTATGTTGATAAACCAAATATATTTTTGTGAAAATGAATAAAAATTCTAAATGGCAATAATTTTTTAAAAACAATGGTTTGAAATTAACAACTGAGACTTCAGTTAACTAATACATGGATAATATAAATTAAAGCCCCCAAAGCTGGCTGACTTCTAACAGCTTTGTGATAGTCCCAAGATTTACAAATCAAATGACCAGGTTCCAGAGACCTCTTCAGGGTCAAACAGGACTTAACCCCAAAGCTTAACACATAACATATGTCTTGAGATAGGATCTGGTTTGGGGTGGAGACTGGGTACTGAGTGTGTATGAAAATTATAATCACCCTGGGTTTACTCTGGAAGTGGCTATTGGGTTAAACTACCTTAACATAGTCAGAAGAAATGTAAACTATCTTCCTCAACAAGTCTCAACTTCACCTAATAATATCTCCAAGTGTAAACTGGGCCTCCCAAGGGGAGCAGGTATCCAAATAATGAGAAGGTAGGATGCAGAGTGTATTGGGGGAAGAGAAGCAGGGAATGGCTGCTGAGTTGACAAAGAGTGAAAATCTTGGAAGGATATTGCACATCCCCATGGAACAAGGAATTCTGCCCACTGGCTCCTGCCTAATGGGTGTGCAGTGCCTTACAAACCATAAGCAAGTTGTGCAAAGAAATTCCTAGGAAGCTGTGTGGGCTGAAACCTGCAAACCAAGCCCTCAGATTCTCTCCCCCAAGATTGCTCACTCTTGAGGGATAGCACTGACTCCTGCAAAGCTCCAGAAAAATAGAATCTGCCTTTGCAGAGATGGGCGGGGGTGGGGGTGGAGTTTGACTAAGTGAGATGCCACTGCTAAAGGTACTTATCAGTAACACTCAGTACACATGTATGTGTTAGTCACTCAGTCATGTCCAACTCTTTGCAACCTCTGTCCATGGGATTCTCTAGGCAAGAAGACTGGAGTGGGTTGCCATTTCCTTCTCCAGGGGATCTTCCTGACCCAGGGATCGAACCCAAGTCTTCTGCATTGCTGGCAGATTCTCTACCGGTTGAGCTACTCAGGGAGTGGTGATGGTCATGATGATGAAGAGGAGGAAGAGGGAGAGGAGGGCTGCTAGGGTACCTTGGGAAGCACTCCCGAGTAGTGTGTTATTTCTTTGTGTTTGGGTTGTATCCTACGAGACAGATGGCAGGAGTCTACACCAGAATCCCAGGTCCCCTGACTTCTGAGTCACCCTGTTCCACTTCTTTCTGCTGCCTCCCTGAGAGCTTTTAGGGAAGTGGGAGAAGGAGGAGGAGCAGCCTGAGAAATCAGAACACAAACAGTGATTCTGCAGCCGACACACTATGGTTCCATTCACTGCGTTTCTCCAATGGGGTGAAAAGCCTTCTTTGTTGGTGAAAACAGAGCCCTTGCAGGGAAGACGTAGAAGAATCTCTTGGAAATTTATATCTTTTCAAGGCCTGCTGGTACTCCATCTCCCTACTAATTTTCAGAAGCAAAATAATACTTCGGTCTCTTAAAAAGAGAAATAAACAACAGTCATTTTAAAAAATCCTCAATTTCTGCTTTTACGTTAGTCTTAAAATGCATTAATCTCTTTCACTTGATATGGCTCACTTTCATTCTTCCATTTTAATATCTTAGGGGAAAAAAAAACCCAAATAACCAATAACAGTTTACAGCTTTGACGCAGAGCTCTAAAGTTGTTTTTCTATGAATATAGATTATTACATTTTTTTACAAAGCAAGTAAACAGATGCATAAAAATGCATTATTTCAGGAGCACAAGAAAACCTGCAATAAGTATAGTGGTTTTAATTTGTTTTTATGATTACTTGTAATTAATTAGCATCAAAAGTAAATTATCTACCTCTGAAATTGTACCATCAAATGTGAGCAGGGTACTCCATGAATGATTGACTGGTTCATCTTTATATCAAGGTGGGGAAAAAAAAAAGATCTTTTATTTTACTATTTTTTTTAAAACTATGCTTAAATGAAAGTGCCAAAAGCCGATGGCAGTGCTGCAGAGGAAAAAATTTTAAAGTGACTGATAGGAAAGCCCAGTTTGTTATGTGATAAATGGTGTCAAGGGGTAAAAACGATGTATATTAGACATCACATCATTCTATCAGGTTAAACCAAGGATAAAAGCTTCCTTTAAAAAAATAAAAATGGATCAGCTCTGCTAAATTGGAGAAAGTTCTTATACCTCCTTCAAACCATCACTCTTCAATGATAAAAAGGGAGACATTTTGACAGGTGTTGGTATTTTTTAAACCAACTCCTGCTCTTTGTCACCATCTATTTTTTGCCCCTTAAGATTAATGATGGAATTGTTTGCTGCAGCTTTGGTCGATTTAAAACTAACCAATAGCTTCAAGGGAGCTCTCCCCTTGACCTGGTCCCACTTCCTCTGACATTCACTACACAGGTCACCCTGCTGTGAAGTGTCATTTACTGAAGGAGTGCCAACGAAAAGAAAAAAATAAAAAATAAAAGAGTATTTAGTAAGCAGACTGATTTTTAACTGCAAGGAACATGTGCGGGGATTTAGAATTCTCACCCACATCTATTCTATTAGCAAGAACGTACTTGAACTGAGAACTCAATCTCTGCAATACAAATAGAATTCAACAACAGAAGGGGGAGGGAGGACGTAAATAAGATTAAAACCCCACATTCTCCTTTCTTGTTGAGCATCTCTGCTAAGAGTTAGGCGCTCTCACAATGGGATTATGGAGCTTCCAACAAAGTTAAATAAAATACATAGATTCGCTTCTACCAAGTTTCATCCCATAGCAGACCCTCCAAAGACACACACTTTTTTATTTTGGGTAAGCTATCTGAAATGAAACCCTAGATCTGTATGTTTTTAAATAATCTGTCAGGTGGAATAGAAAGTGTTACATGTCAATGGGGAGTTGGGGATAGATTTGCACTTATGTTTACTTCAACACTGATGAAAGAATATAAGATAAATTGCTTCCCTATCAAGACATAGTCAAGGAAGGATTGACCTCAGTCACTCATGATTATTCTGGCCTCTTCCTCCAGGGAATCTACTCCAGGTAACCATCATGCTACCAGTGAACTTGGCTGGTTACTAAGGAACCATGTCAGAGTTAACAATCCCCAAAGAGAAAATGTCAAAGCAAACCAAGGATGTCTGCATCGCAGTGACTGTACTAGAAAAATCTCTACTAAACCACACTAAAGTAATAAATGAAGGTCAAAGTTCAGGCTACACCAACTGCATCCTTGTTTAAATGCCTAAATTAAGGATTTGTCACAAACCTTGAATTGTCCTCGCTCCTATCCACCGCTGTCGGCAGCAAGAGTCACAGAGCACTAGGGAACCCGTGAAGTTCCCAGCCAGGATAGTCCCACCCTGAGGTTTGTCAGGGGTGAACACACATCCCCAGTCCCCTGGTTTCCTGCCTGCCAAATGTGTCTTTGGAAGGTGACACCACCCTCCCCCAAGCACAGTTCTCCAGGGCTCCTCGGGAGAAGGTGTTGGCTGTGTGGGTGCTCAGTTGCCCGGTCATGTTCACTCTCTGTGACCCCATGGACTGTAGCCTACCAGCCTCCTCTGTGCATGGGATTTCCCAGCAAGGAATACTGGAGTGGGTAGCCACGCCCTCCTACGGGATATTCCCAACCCAGGGATTGCACCCGCATTTCCTTCATTGGCAGGCAGATTCTTTACTTGCTAAGCCATGGGGGAAGCCCCAAATACTGGTTATTTTTTCACTAATAAAAAGAAAAAATGGTACGACTTTTCAAGGCAGAACCCAAGAGAAAAAGCAGTTCGTCGATTTCTCGAGGAAATGGACCCAGGGACCAGGCTGAAGTCACCAACGCGGGGAAAGTCCGTGTTTTGTTTCTTATCATCATTTCTAATTTGGAATTTGGGTTCCTGGCTAAAGCATAGCTTGGCATTCCATTACAGAACCGTTACCCTATGGATCCAACAGGTCATTGGGCTCATTGGCCAGTAGATAACCGTCTCTTTAGTTTTTGGCCTTTTTTACTCCTTTTTGTGTGATTATGTGTCCAGGAGAGTGAGGGTGATAGAGGAAGTGAACCACTCACGTCTTGACTTCCTAGGTCCACCTGAATGTCAGATCCCAAAGAGGGGTCAAATTTCCTCCATCCAAGGCAGCATCTCATTACTAGGTCTGCTTCAAGGTCTTTAATGATACTTCAGTAGTGGACACATTTGGGTGGGGACTAAGACAAATTACTTTAAAAGTAGTTTTATGGTGATGAGATAAAAATAAGTTTCCAGAGAACTTGCAGGGACTGCCCTGGAAAAGATTATTAAAAAGACGATATTTGTATTTATCACCGTACTTCTCTACTAAGGGTTTCCCTGGTGGCTCAGACAGTAAAGAATCTGCCTGCAATTCAGGAGACCTGGGTTCAACCCTGAGTTGAGAAGATCCCCTGGAGAAGGGAATGGCCACCCACTCCAGTATTCTTGCCTGGAGAATCCCATGGGCAGAGGAGCCTGGCGGGCTACAGTCCATGGGGTCACGAAGAGTCACCATGAAGGTGACTAACACCTTCACCACTCTACAAGAGCTCTAGGCTCTTGTCCCCCAAAGCTCTGTGCCCCTCATAAGCCCCATCTGAGATACAGGATCCAAGCTTTTTCCTCTCTGAGCAGAGCCTCAGGTCTGTAACTTTAAAATACCCTTCTTCTAAAAAAATAAAATAAAAAAATAAAATACCCTTCTTCTGTAAAATGGCTCTGTCCTGGTACTTGACTCTCTGGATTGTGCACGCAGATTTCCAGGCTACTTACCTATTGTTTTTATTAGATGAAGCTAAGGCAAAACAGGTAAATTTGTCTTGTCATATTTCCCTACTGGGTAGCAGATGTACATTTGAGCAGGATCTCTCTAAATATATATGTTGATATTTTGGTTAAAAAGAGTGATCCTCAAGGGTTTTGATTCCAAATTAAGGGAGACATCTGGGGGCAGGTGAAGTTTTTTGGTTGCTTCTGAACCACCCTGGGACAAGGCAATGGCTACATACTCTGAGTCTACAAAGCCTTGCCCTAAAGGTGTATGTTCTATTAATACAAGGCACACGATTTCCTCGATAATTGCTTTTATCTACCACTTAATATTTGCCATGGAGGCACAGTCGCAAGAATTGCCTAGGGCAACT